>NC_061097.1:49346101-49467228 GCF_015104395.2 Macrobrachium nipponense | reverse complement strand
AACCAACAGACACGATTTCTGCAGACACAATGGACACGAATGTCAGCTGAGTAACTTAAAAGGAAAAAGTAGTTGTAACCAAAGACAATACACGAAAGATGGGAAGCTCAAGCCACAGCCGCATCGGCCGCATACAGTTTAGTACCTGGCATGAAATGAAGATGGCGGTAGCATTGCACCTGCCTACATCGTCTGTTTGTTTACTTTTTCACAAAGCGGGGCATTCAATCTCAATCATGAGTAGGCGTAGCCATCATCACCCGTGTGTGGTTTGCAATAGGACGAAAATGATTTTCCCCATCTGATTTTTCATGCTTTTCCTCAGAATAAAGAAAGGTAATAAAATCATTACATCTGTTACAAAGTACATGATGACTTTTCAAAAAAATAAAGACATAAAATAGACCAAAGCAAACTTGAATGTCGGTGCAGTGTTATTCCGAAATATATATTGGAAAATATTTACAATACGGTGGACGCCTCTAAGCAGAAATAAAATATATTTATATGTGATTTTCGACTAGAAAATTCTTGCCATTTGAAACCCCAACAACCAACCTAACCTTCCTGGTAGTGTACATCAGTAGCCTAATCATGTCAACAGTAAACCTAACCATATCAGCAGTACCATAACCATGCCAACAGTTACCTAACCATGTCAACAGTAATTTGCAATGGAAATGAAGCTATCTTGCAAAACATATCAAAATCAACTAGAAAAACTATATTTGCTTGTCATTTAGAGGCGTCAATTGTATTTCAAATAAATACCTTAAAGTTTTATTTGCATATCTTGAAAATCTCTAGAAATATGAAATAAACATACCAATTCCTATCACTGTCATACAATTCGTGAATATTGGGTCTCCATGCCTTTTCCAGATAGGCTACTCACAGCAACTTTGATATACTGTATATATACTGTAGTTATGTTATATTCTCAGCAGCTTACCCTTGGGTTGTAGTTATAAATGTTTACCTTAATTTTTCATTTAAAACAACTATTTAGCAAACCAAAGTTGTTTCATCAGGAAGGATGGATCTTGTGGGAGCATTCATATGGGAGAGCATAAGTAGGTTAGTTAAGTTAGAGTGTTTTACTTTAATTTCAAGTTCACTAACCTTTTAATCTATGATTGAATTTTCCTATATGTATGTAAAAGCATTCAAAAAAAAAGAAAAAAAATTACATGGTATCTGTTTTCTTTGTTTTTGTTTTTTGGAGCATGTTACGCTTTTTGGTAATTTTGAAATCTAATTGTTTTGGTTGAATGATTTCTCTGTGGTTTGTTTCCTATTTGATTTGTGATTTCAATTTTTATTTGCTTTTTATGAAAATTAAGTTAAACCTAGATTTTTGCTTATACAGTATTCTGTAAAATACAGCATTGCATTTGTTATAAAAGGGTACCTTACTTTTACTACTTTGTTGTTGTACTTTTCTTAGTTTCATTAACAAATATTGCTTAACTTTTGCCTAATCAGCATGTAAGTTAAGTCTGCTTTTTCATTTTGATTTCATATTATTGGTTTTGATTATCCCATGCTTTGTTTGCTATTTAAATTCTGATATGTGCATGTTTTGTTTGCATGACTTGTATGACTATTGCATGCAAATGAAGCATGTGCCATTTCTTTTACTTTGTTTATGTTCTTTGCAAGAACATTTGTGTACAGTCGCTTAGGTATGTACAGTATACAATCATAAGTACAAGCCCAAAAAAAGGAAAATAATTACTGTATACTATATTGGTGAATTAATAAGATAATTTGAGAATAAGTTTGTTTCATTCTAACTGCCCTCTCAATTTTAGATAAAGATACTTAGCAATTAATGTTAACTGCCCTCTCAATTTTAGATAAAGATACTTAGCAATTAATGTTACATTAACTGAAGGATTTTATTTAATGATTCAGAAATGCCTAATATATAAGTCATAAGCTATGATAGAGCCCTATAATCATGTTAACAAGCAATATGAATCGATTTAGTATTCAATGATTTATTTATAAAGAGAAGTTTATTGCAGCATAAGAATAAATTTTAACATTTAAAAAAGCCGCGCTACGCCACAGCCGAGTTTTAGTTGAGGGCATGATCAATAGATGGCGCGCATTCTGACGGGTTGGATGACGTTTTTTTTAATGGTATTAATAGTCAGTTTCTCATCTTTCGTGTATTGTCTTTGGTTGTAACAGTGAGTCTTCTTAGAATATCTTGCTCGAATTGTGGGGGGAAAAAATCAACAGTGAACATGTGGAACAAGGGAGGGAGTTAGTAGACTCCTGGAAATTTATGGTAACACGTCATGTTATAGAAATGGAATAATAATAATAATACAGTTTCTGTACAGGTTTTTACACGTCTAGGAATTATTATTATTATTATTATTATTATTATTATTATTATTATTATTATTAATTGTCGCATTCGCTGCATTCAATTTGAAGAGAGTCTTTCGATCTCTTGTAATATCCCTAACTCAGTTACTGCATTTTGCCAGCAGTTCTCTTAAGCTATTAAAAATTCTGGGCTGCATGTAATTTGACGACGTAAACATTTGAAAAGGGGGCCGATCATTCTTGCGAATGACACAGTTTATTTGACATTTAATGATGTTGCAGACGGAGAACGAAAACTGAATGCTGTTATGAATGACATCGAGTTATGGATGGAAAGAAACCGTTAGTCAAATGAGGGTAAGACTGAGTGTCTGGTTGTGGGAAACAAGGGTGATCTTAAAAGACTGGGTAATATTCCAAGCCTTTTGTTTTGGACGACAATCTTTCATTCAATGAGTTTAGTCGAGTTGGATATGCAATTTTGGCTAAAGGCCAAGCACTGGGACCTTGACAGTGAGAGGTTTGAAAGGTGTAGGAGGAAAACTCGCAGTTGCACTAAGAATCAAGTACTATTAGGAGAGGGTGGAAAGTAAGATGAAGGAAGAGAATATGAAAGGAGGTACAGTAAAAGGAACGAAGTGGTTGCAGCTAGGGGCCGAAGGCACGCTGCAAAGAACCTTGAATAATGCCTACGGTGCACCGTAGAGTTCATTCGATGAGCAATTTAAAGTTACGAAGACTGCGGGATACCATTTAAGGAACGTCGCTTTTTATAAGGAAATGCTTGGACGAGTCGTTAATGAGAATGCTAATTCAGAACTATGTTATTAGTAGACTTGATTACTGCAATTTATTATGGACTCCCTAATTATCAACAGAGGAAAATGCAAGGGATTATTAATAGAGCAGCTAGACTTATTAAAGGAATATCTCCTAGAGACAGAATAACGCATGTTCTTAGGGTATTACATTGGCTGCCCATTAAAGCGAGGATTGAGTTTAAATTGCGTTTTGGTGTTTCAAGCACTGCAGTACGAAAAACCTGAATATGTTAGCCGATTATTGCATAACTTCCAAACGGCTTCAGCTGTAACTGAGACAACACTGAGCATAGATTGGAGGAACAGAGATGTAATTTGCGGACGGGCTTTAGAGCCTTGGAGATTGTTGTGCCTAATGACGTTGATTCATTCAAGACAAATTGTTTAACGTCTGCTGTACTAATGATATCAGTAAAAAATATAAACTTTGTGGTGTAGCGGGTATTTCTATTCTACAGAAGCAATCCGCGGTAGCCTAGACTATGGCAATTGACGTTGTCTATGTTATTTTACTTACTGAATAAGAATTTAAAGTAATATTTATTCGGACGACTGTAATTAACCCCCAGGGGCCAGTACTAAAAACGGCGAAATACATTGGACGCCCCCAATCCCTAGTGGATGTCGTATCCGTGGTTACGTTACTTGCATTCGTGCAGAACTATTCTGTATAATTACCCTGCAAGAAACGCAACCGCGGATACGACATCCACAAGGGATTAGGGAGTCCAATGTATTTCGCCGTGTTTAGTACTGGCCCCTGGGGGTTAATTACAGTCGTCCGAATAAATATTACTTAAAATTCTTGTTCAGTAGATAGGTAAAACTGCATAGAAAAACCGCAACTGCCATAGTCTGGGCCGCCGCGGATAGGTACCCTAGATCTACCGTGTAGCGTCTGAGGAGCCCTGCATGGATGGCGGGATGGAGCATTTGAATGTCCAACAATAAACAATAATTATTGTTGATTTTAGACCGCCATTTAACGTGAGTTAATCATTGGCCTATTGATTCTAACCTAAACCATCGTAAGGCCCAGTTTCCTAAACGCCTCATCCTATTTACAGTTTTGAAAAACCTAACAGTGAGCTCGCCTTGGCTTTTACCTTGACTTACTGTTATGCCATCAAGATTAACTTATTACAATTATTATTAAATATGTAATTAACCGACATCACCAGCTAATAAATATACAATTTCTTAGAATAACATAAACCGCAACGCCTTTTCTCAGCACGAGAAGCCTTTACCGTACCGTAGATCAACGATAAATGAAATGTATGGAAAATCCAGGACCTGGGAAAACCGTGGTATACTACGAAAAAGGTCAGGGCACGGCGCCCAAAATCAGAGTAAGGGAAGGTTAAGGGTAGTCCCTACGTAGCATTATTATTTAGTAGATCTGCTTTTAAGGTGGTCGCGAGCCTCGGAAACTGTGCGCGCAACGCTTAAGCAGTTAAGAAAAAAAAGTTCTTACATAATCACTGTTAGTCAACAAAATCATATCAACTATCAATGACCCCATAACTTAAAATTATATTAACAACATACATCAGCTCACATGCTTCATCATACTAAGTACGTCTTAGGAAAACATAAAAGTTCAAACACAAGTCAACAGGAAATTGCATATGTTATATTTGAAACTAGTATTCAACACCATACAAACTGCTTGGATAGCCTGTACGTGTTTAAAAGCCAACATCGTACACATGCCCCACCTCCGCCAGAAGACTTACCATTGATTGATCGTCTCCTTAGTTAACCATCGCCAATTAGAAACCAGCGAATGTCATGACCTAGACCGATGTACGTTATATCATTAAGCTTCTATAATTTGCCTTGACGTTTTGTCAGACTAGATCGAAGCACCTTATGTCTTTATGCTTTTATAATCCACAGTTGGTCAAGAAAAGTTATGGCATGTTAAAAACTCTATAAGAATAAGAAAAAAATGCGTTACACATTAACTCTCGTCTCCAAACTACGGTCCACTGACCCAATTTTATAAAACTACTCGTAAAGTGGTCAAATTGGTAATGGCAATTGAGACCTGGTTTAAAGTCAAACAAAATTCGAATTCCTCTTGCCTTACAATTATTCAAAACCAATACATGATACCGCATGCCAAGGTCTCTCAAGTAGCAATTTCGAATGTCTCTGTTCCCTCTATTATAAATTTTACTCAGTTTTCTAAATGATTAAGTTATTTTTTACTCAGCTAACTGACTACATTAATTACACCCACGTATATGAAAAGTGCCTTCAGTTACCGCTTCACGACCCCTAGGCCTAGGCCTAATCCACACGAGTTTGAACCGGTCATAAGTCAATTTTCACTGATTCTGACCAAGTCAAGACAGGTTACGATGTTTAATTGTCGTATGCGAACTATAAATAGGAGTTGCTCTCCGTCCTGCAGTCATACCCGACAGCAAGAACATGCAAAAACCACTGAGTGAAATCAACACCTACCTT
This sequence comes from Macrobrachium nipponense, assembly GCF_015104395.2. Classification (NCBI taxonomy): domain Eukaryota; kingdom Metazoa; phylum Arthropoda; class Malacostraca; order Decapoda; family Palaemonidae; genus Macrobrachium; species Macrobrachium nipponense. The sequence goes on along the minus strand of NC_061097.1, from coordinate 49,461,586 downwards.
ACAGGGTCGTCTTCTTCCTCCGCTCGTACGTTACACTTCGGTCTAGCCTACACTGTAGTTTCCGTAATTTAAGCCGCTTGAAACGTATTTATCAGCACATAAATAAATGTCCGTGGTGTCTTCTGCGATAACGAATAAGCATATATACAAACGCGCATACCAGCGAAACCCCACACACAAAAAATGTTTAACAAAAAAATTAATACTGCTACGGCTCCGCACCACCAAAAGCTCCAAGACCGAGTTCAAGCAAATGGAAGGATCTGAAGGTCGACTGAAGTCAAATGAAGCTCAGGATGCGTCTTCGTTACTTAGAAAATAAGTAATAAGCAATAAGGAAACGTAATTGAACAGAATATTTATGAATGAATTATCCCTTGTGACTTATAAGATAAATTCATTTCCTTGAGTATCACAGGGAATTTTCTAATACGTCTTGAACGTCATTGGCCGAGCCCGAGAGAGTTTTTTTTTTTATTATATTCACGACTCGAGTCCGAGAGAGAGAGAGAGAGAGAGAGAGAGAGAGAGAGAGAGAGAGAGAGAGAGAGAGAGAATTTTATATATATTCACAAACTGACGTGACATTTATATTGGTCGTAAGAACAGAAATTGCTACAGTTGTAATCCATAATTTCAATGTGGATTAAAATTTCCGACTGATCTAGAAAACAAATGAGGACAGTAAGGCGGAAGACAAGGAAGCGGGAATGAAGGTAAAATACTGAAAAGTGGGTGTAGCTAGGGACCAACGGGACCCTGCAAAACACCCTTTAGTAATGCCTGCAGTGCCTCACGTAAAGTTTGAATAGGGGAGTGGGCGAAAATTATAAACCTGCCTAAGGATTGTCTTAACGTCTTCTGCCTATTTTAGATAGCCTATTAGGCCTTGCGTTCTCCCCACAATTGTCCTTTTTAACTCTTCGTTTATTCTCTATTTAATGTTCCCTACCTTTATCGTCTTGATTTATTAGCTCTCCCTTTGAAGTCTTCATTTTAGTACCTTACTTTTCCCCCTGTGTTCCTGAAGCAGCTTAAGCATTACCCATGATGAGCAGTACAAGATATTTTACAGGCAGTGCCCCTTACGGACAGAGTAGGATAAAAGACTATTTTAACCAGACCTCTGAACCTAAAAACTTGCCCCTTACGAGAAACTGTACTTCACTACTTTGCATAAATCTTAAAAACAAACCGAAACTGAGACATCATAATTACATGTCTAACCCTGATTGCAACTGGCTAAATGCTAGTACTATGAATGAGTTTAGGTCCTAAAAGCCCTTATATTACTATTGTTTCTCACTACCTTGCATCTGATGCTAATATTCTCCCCATAGCTATATTTTCAAATTGACAATCTTTTAGTTTCAGTGTCGTAATAATTCATGTCCACATTGCAATTCAGATCTTACTAAAACTACGCATCGTCGTGCTTTGATTTATTTCTAGATTTGGTTTGATTGTATGGTGCTTTTATGTTGCATGGAACCAGTGGTTATTCAGCAACGTGACCAACGGCTTTACGTGACTTCCGAGCCACGTCGAGAGTGAACTTCTATCACCAGAAATGCACATCTCTTGCTCCTCAATGAAATGGCCGAGAATCGAACCCGCGACCACTGAGGTGGGACGCCAACACCATACCAACCACGCCACTGAAGCGCTATTTCTAGATTTGATCAGCCTGCCAATTGCTTGACTTGCCTTTTTTAAGTCTTTCATTAAATTCCAACTCAAAATAACCTATAATGGATATAATTGTTCCTATATATTTGAAAGACTCAGCATCATTCATTCTTTCCTCATCCAATGTTATTTCATTCCTTTGCCCGTACTTTCATCATTCTTTTTTCTTAAATTCATTTGGAGTCTTCTCTATGGATATATCATTTATTTTCTTAATCAGAGCTTGTAAATTTGTTGTTTTGCTAATTAAAATAGCATCATCTCTATTTTCTGAGAGTCTACTTTGTTTTGTTACTCAAAAAGCCTTTAAAAAAACTGAAAAAGACAAACTTCTTCCCAGCTTTACCCCCAAAACAACAAAAGTGAAATATTTCCTTGTACACACCACCATTTTCTGTAAATTTACCTAACACCTTGCATCGATTGCGTCCGTGGATAATTTCAATTAGTGTGACAGACTTAACCAAATTCTAATGATGCAAGACCCCCATAATATTCTTGTGGAAGCTGTCCTATGGCTTTTCAAAATCAAAAGCCATCAGAGAGGGATTTTCAAATTTCTTATACTGCGGCACAACGTCTAACAAATATTTGGTCAGAGTATTTTCTGCCCACTGCTCAAACCAGCTTGTTCATCTGTACGCATTTTATCAGTTCACCTCCTCAGACTACTGTCTGACAACACGTACTGTAATCTCACGACACCAAACAAAAGAGCAGTACGTACTTGGTACTTTTGTAGTTGCAACATTGTCAAGTCGTCTTTCTGAAGTACCCTTCTATGACTTCCCAATCCCAAACATTTTTTTTTTTTTGTAAGGTGCTTTTACGTTGCAAGGAACCAGTGGTTATTCAGCAACGGGACCAACGGCTTTACGTGACTTCCGAACCACGTCGAGAGGGACCTTCTATCACCAGAAATACACCTCTCTCGCTGAACCCAAGACCACCGAGGTGGGACGCCAACACCATACCAACCACGCCACTGAGGCGCTATCATCAGGCTTTGCATCCTCATTCAAGTTTTGTAAAAATCTAAATACTGCAATGGAATGGAATACAGAATTTAGACCAAAGGCCCAGCAACGAGAGCTATGAGGTTATTCAGCACTGAAAAAAAAATTGCGAGTAAAAGGTTAGAAAGGCGTAGCAGGAGGAAAACCTTCCTAGTTGCAACATGAAACCATCGTCAGGAGAGGATAGATAATAAGATGGAAGAGAAAATATAAAGGTACAATAAAAAGAATGGAAGAGGTTGCAGCTAGGGGCCAAAGGGATGCTGTAAAGAACCTTGAGTAATGCCTACAGTGCACTCCATGCCGTGCACTGACAGCACTAAACCAAGCATCCCCGTCCTGAGTGGTACTATATTTAACTTGTAAACAAATTGTTATTTCAGTACCATCAAAAACCATCTCTGCCAGGGATCCATCACAACCTGGTATTTCTATCTACTAATGACTGTGATCTTAAGCTTCTGGTTTTTGTTTGTTTGTATGGTGATTTTACGTTGCATGGAACCAGTGGTTATTCAGCAACGGGACCATCGGCTTTACGTGACGTCCATCACCAGAAATACACATCTCTCACTCCTCAACGGAATGGCAGAGAATCGAACCCGCGACCACCGAGGTGAGACGCTAATACCATACCAACCACACCGCTGAGGCACTCCCTTAATCTTAAGCTTCTGGAGTATCAATTATCTCCCCCTTATACCTCTTATGGGCCTCATAAAAAAGGTTTCAAATGGCCTTGTTATCCTATGAACCAATCACATAATGACTTGTATTTTGCTTTCACCCAGTCCCACTCACCAGACTGTTTGTCGAAGTATTCTCTTGCCTCTTCACCTCGGTTTAAGTTAACTACAAAGTCAGGTACTAGCATGTTCTACTTTGTATTAATCCCAAGTCACATCCGACATCAGGTTTCAGTTTTAATCCCTATTAAAAATTTTCACCTGGCTGACTATTTCTTAAATGTCAACCTACCCTCATTGATTGATTGTTTGTATGGTGCTTTTATGTTGCATGGAACCAGTGGTTATTCAGCAGCAGGACCAACAGCTTTATGTGACTTCCGAACCACATCAAGAGTGAACTTCTATCACCACCTACCCTCATTGGTGGTCTACTCCTTAGTATGTAAGGTTTCTGATGCAAAAATGCATTTAACCACAAACACCTCTTGACATCCATCTTCCAAGAGGGCTTCCTATATCAACTGTCAACTTTTTTGTAGGTGATCACGCCAACATGTACTCGCCTACTCCTGTCATTCCTCTCACTTGATGCCTACATGACCTAGTATTTGCTTTCTACGACTGCCATGGGGAGTAGTCCAAGTGTATTTACAGGTGTTCTTTTGATAAGAGTACTTCACATTGCCAAATTTGTTGTTGACATCCTCCATACCTTCACTACTACTGCAAACACTTGTTCATATCACCAATAATCTTCATATCTGGTATCTAATCAACAATAATTTGCAGGACAAAAAAAACAACAACAACAACCACCACCACCCTTTGGAGACATCAACCTTTGGTGCATTGCTTACTGGAATCCTCATATTGCGGTTTTGATTCAAATCTTCACACTAGTAACCGACTGGTCACTGCTCTCCATCAGGCAGTGTATTTTTTGTATTTTATGCATCTGTTGTGACTGTGCCTTGCACAGTGATTCAAACACAAAAATTTTTAAAACAGTTTCTTCAACAACTTTAAAAATATAAACTTGAGATTCCATTTTATTTTATTTTTTTTGCATATACAATTTATATGTATTCATTACAACAACAATCACACAAAATCACCAACTGCCACAACTTTAGGAATTTTGCGCTTAAATCTGCAACACTTAACAAAGGACAATGAAAATAAGAAAATATCAATGCTATTGTAATTAAAATTTTTCATACAAATAAAACTCCCATTCCCAGTGTTACAAGTATTGCACTTGAATAACAAAGGCTTTAGAAGTTAACATGCATAATACAAAAATACGCTCCTCTCTGTAGCAATATCAATATTTAATTTGAAGCTCCAACGAAGCCAATTATTTACCTCTCTCTCTTATCAACCATCTCAAATATAAAATTCAAAAAATATAACTAAATTTCCAATAAACCTACAACACCTCTTCATCAAATAAGAGAAAACTCAAATTTTAAAGCATCAAATCACTGGAAGTGGCACCTTCAGAGAGAAATTCAGTTCAACAATAAACTACTAAAATCTCCAGGATCCAAAACAACCACAGAATTATGGAAATTAATCTCCAATAAACCCTACACGTTTGATCATTTTAAAAAATATACAACAATATGCTGCATATGACAAACATGAGCTATCTGCAAAAACCTGATGGTCCTCTACTGTATTTATAAATGCTGGAAAAAAAAATACACATTAGGAGAATTCCCTGTGGGCCTCCCAATATTTTGTAGTTCTCAAAGAGCTGTGCACAAGTAGCAAAACATGTCTTTTCTTCTCGCTTTCCCCAAAATAATATGCACATGCAATAGAAGCATAATTTGACAATAGACATGGGCAATAGCAGGCACTTTTAGCATTCAAAGGGTGAATATTTCATCTGATATACTGTTGATTTTTCCTTGAGTTTTCCTCATATAACTCATGAAAAACTAAGTGTATAAACTACATGGCAAGATTAACAAGTTCAAACTGTTAACTGATGGTGTCTGAAACAGAACTTTTAAAAGTTCAAAAACTTCAGATATCAATTTAAATATTTAAAGTCATGAATACCCATTCCCAGTTGTGCATTTTTCTTTGAGATTCTGCAAAACCTGCATGGGTATCACAAGACTCAAAACAACAAAAACAAAATTTAAAAATTGTTGGCAAAGATGAAAAACTGACATTACCGCAGCTATAATCTTCTCTAACACTACTAAGATCACAGAATTCAGTACAGTACACTAACATTCAAGAGAAAAAAATGCTGTTATCTTTTCCTGTGGAATAATATGTCATGAGCAAAAATAATCAAGTATCCTAAATAAATAGGCAGGATATCAGATCTTACCTTTAGTTCCTTTTATCAGTAAAGCTAACTAAGGGTTTGCCCCAAGGGCATACACAAGGGAGAAACATAAAAAGGAATGGACAGCATCTGTATAAAAACATGCCACATGAGAATTTTTCTGGAATGAATGTACGTCTCATTGTGTCATGGGTTTCTAGTCTAAGGCAAATTATATACACTTGTTAAACTGTTAAAACCCTTACATACCTTCATAAAAGAAACCAAAGTTTTCTAAATGCATTCATCACAAATTTTTCCTTAAAAAAATATTTATAAAACTGTAAAAACTAGGCATCGGTGAAGTCCTTTTTATATTTCTACATAGTATTTCTTTCCTTCAGCAACTCTTCATTTCCCTCAAATATTAATATATGATACACTATGTCCATTATACTGCTTCAAATTATAATGTGGTAATTTAACACTGGTTAACACAAAGTCCCAGTAGAGCGACAAATTGTCAATTACCATGAAATGTTAACATTTTAGCATCATTTTTTTCACAGTTGCATAGGTTATAAATATAATCATACACCACTCATTGGAACCGGATTGAGCACTTTCAGATAATGATACTTAGCTATGGAGAATACTGTCTAGCAGCATTATCCAATTCCTAGCACAAATGATCATGTGTCAGGTGAACGACTGAAACCAACGCAAAGCTTCCTCATTTAAACCGTAATGCCATTTCCCCTATCTCAGCACTGCACACCAATTCCCTGTAGCACTTCTCTTTCATGGGGATTTAAATGAGGCACAAATACAGGGAACGCTGGGTGCTGTGTGAATGTGCTGATGAATGTCGTCAGGTACTGTTGCAAGTCCAATGTGTACATGGGATCACTAACCTACAAAGAAAAATATTGTAAGATCTCTATATAGTACAAAGAAATCCATACAGCAGCTTAATACAATGTGGACAAAATTTACTAATTCACGAAACAAACATTGGACTAAATATTATTGCTACAATGCAAATGCTCAGTAAAGATTTTGCCTTACTTTACAGTGTGACGCACAAGGTACAGAGTGGTATCACCTAGAGGGTTTATTAGTTGAAATACACACTCTTTACTTGGTGATACATGACAACTACCCAACTCAAACAAAACCTCTTTATATGAAACCAGTGTTAACAAATATCACCGCTTTATATCATAGTAAGGACCTTAAACGTGCATAATTATTTAAATTTTGCCACCTGAACATTACCATCACCAAGAACTCATTCAAATAAAGTTATCAGCCTGTGTTACCTTAATGAATAAACGCCACAAACATGAACATTGCTGTTCTAAACTTTTGCTGTGCCAAATTAATGTCATTCAAAACTAACAACATTCTATAAAAAAATGGGGTACTTCACTTACAGCATCAGGATCATCGTCATCATCAACAGTATCAGTATCATAACCTGGAAAACTACTTGATGGGGCAAACATGGAAGTCAAAGCACTGTCTCCATTAGCCTGACCTTCCTCCTCTTCATCTTCCCAACACTCATCCTCAGATTCCTGCTGTACATGAATAACCATATTAATACCAAAACTGAAGTTACAGGTTTATTTTCACTTTTTACAGTCCCAAGAACAATATTACAGAATTTTATAAATTTCCACAAAATCTTCAACACTTGTAAGCTTCACATCAAAATTTTTTTTACAATAATGAAAATTTAATAATAATAATAATAATAATAATAATAATAATAATAATAATAATAATAATAATAATATAATAATTATAATAATAATAATAAAACTGGTTAATGAACAGAACAGCAACTCACATCATCATCATCCTTTGCCATATTCGAGTCTATAGCATTCGCCAATTCATTGATAAGTAGTTTGAAGATTTTGACTAATACAGGAACTTGGGTCCATTGTTCGGGACGGGAGGCTCGCTGAGAACGGGTTCTTATTCTAGTATCAGGCGAAAATACCTGGGTGATGAAAAGAGTTAATTAAGAGTAATTTCTTACATGCTCTGTAAAATGACAAACCATATCATTGTTAACTTAAAATTCTATATTGAAAAACAGACAGTACTGTGTTGGCATTTCTTCAGTATATGCATGCACCTCACCATGCACAGGAAAAAAGCTAAATTTTTGTGTGTGCTAATTCACAAAAGATAAAAATACTGTAACATTTGAGTACGTGTAATCACTTGTTGTAAGTGTTTAAGAACACCAGCCGCTCAGAGTTCCAATAAAAGTTTGAACATTTTTATGTTATGAATCAACTTTTACTAAGAAAGCAGATGAGGATGTTGGGATCAGAAGCCAGCCATTCTGATCTGCTGTCAATCTTGGTTACTGAAGATCTAACTTATCAAATCCTCTAAAATTAATGAAATCCAGCTATTAAACAGTGTGCAATCATCTTTAAAAGATTCTAGCACTGTCAGGATACTTTTGACATTAAACAATTCCATATAAATAATGATGTTGTTATAAGAAAACAATAAAACAGGTCTTAACAGCTGAAAACAATGTAAGATCTCAGGTCTATAAACATCAGTGCACACATACAACAACAATCTGAGCACCATAGAGTAATTGATAAGAGTAACTTCCTATGTATTTCAGGAAGTTTAAGTCATCGTTTTTTCCCAATATCTTTCAAACCAATCAATTGATTGGTATGGTACTCGAACAGTTTCTCACACCCTCACCTAATTCTTTTTACAAAATTATGCAAACAAAATAAAAACAATCACATTAATGAAGAAAGTAACATGTGCTACAGGGTGTAATGACATACAAGAAGAGTAGGCAGAAGAATGGTAGTCCAAAGGGAAAGTTAGGGGTAGTGAGGTATTCACTATAAGTAGATACTCAAGACAAGTTCAGTAGTAGCCAAGGTCGTACATCTAAGAGTTGAATCAGTTTTCTTACTAGTCCATCAAATTAAAGAGTAAAATGTCTGAAAAAGCTGAATTTAGAAACTGAATCTATTACCAAATTAGGGGAGGGTTTGAAACAAAATATTACAAAGAATTACAATGATCCATCAATTAATTTAAAGGATATTGGCAAAACATGATGACTCAAACATTCCTGAAATACATGGTAGTATACTAAATAAAATTCAAATTTTACTTGTATGGTTTTAAGGCAATTTCTGCAACAATGTAACTACAAGTTATCTAGTCACAAATTCCAGGGTCATTAGTACCAAGCAGCTAAGGATGAAGGATGCTATAGGAATAACTTAGTGTGTACAATGCATTTCAAAGGGATTGCACTAGGCAGTAATCCCTAAAGGTGGGTGTAACCTTCTTACCTGATCTCCTTGAACAATAATATCTTGAAGTCTGGCATCATTAGCAGTTACTCCATGCTCCAAAAGTTTTGCTAATGCTACAGCACTGACCTGAAAAAAAAAATCCATGTATAAGGCTGTGCTTTACTCGAGTTCCCATCCAAAAAAGAAGTTAAAATACTCTATTTCCAAGGTAAAATTCAATTAATGTGCATTTCCATATTTCATGAATAATGGATTAAAGAAATTTTTTCTTTCCATCAAAAATTACCAACTATGTGAAGATTCAAGTTTAGTTATTTTAATCTATACACCTTCCTGCTTAAAACACTTCTTACAGGAAACAAACATTGCAATCCAGCATCCTAACAACTGAAAATGACAAAATTTGGATAAAAATTATATTTTCGTAATATATTACAGTTATAGTTTCTAACCTGACCAGCAGCCTTTTATTCAAAAATAATGGTAGAGCTTCAATAGTTTATTGTAGGTGACAAGCCCAGGTTAGGAATTGTTTCTAGGCTATGTGATTGTCTCCCAGCCATGTAAGCTACTTTCCTCTTCCTACCCCTTTCCAACTTGTCTAGATGAGATCTAAGAACTTCCACTTCTTCTCATCCCAATCAAGACATTCAGCACAAGTTTTCTCCCTACTAAACTCTGTCCCCGACACTTATGAATTATAGCAAGATTTAGTCAACCTGGTCTTACATCCTTCGCTATTGTAGCGAAGGAAGAGGAATTAGAATGACATGAAAATCCTGATCCTAAACATTTATAAGCTAACAAAGCTTGAAGGCTAATCAAAATTAAGCAATACTAATACTTCACCAAATCTAGTAATACAACTGAAAACCAATTAACAAAAGCTACTGCCAACCCCCATGTTTAGTCAAGCACGGCAGAAACAGAATGTGGTTGTCTGCGTAGTCGTTCCTACAATCCTGCTGGTGGGCGGGGCTTGTCACCTACACTGAACTATTGAAGTGCTACCGTAATTTTTAAGTAAAAGGTTGCCGTGCGAGTTAGAAACTATAGCTATGTAAGTACTTGGTAAGTCACTTATATGAAAGTAATAATTGTTCTAATTAATTCTTTTTAATGCTTTATGGCATATGAAGGAGTAATGAATCATTGTTAGAGAGTTGAGGAGCAACTTAAAAAATATTCAAAAGACTTTTGTATTTATTCTATTCATCTCTGGATTTCTTTATATTCGCGTGTCCTGAAATTATTTATTGTTACAAAAGCTTGCATTGCTCTATCATTCTTTGTAAGACTTCATTTAAATACTTATTAAAAAATTCTTTACATGTATACTCATATACTTCATTGAAAAAGTATCTCACCTTTCCTTCATAAGCACCAAAGAAGAGATGTTGCTTACAGCACCACTGGGTTAATACGAAATGCAAAGCTGACTGCCCAGATGGGCCTGGTACACCTGCTAGGAAAGTTAGAACTCCATCCAGCTGTGAGTGAACTAACTGAGCATACACCAAAACCAGATTCTGCACCACAGTTAAGGTTTCAGCACCCTGAAAAATACAGTGAATTTGAATGTAAATTCTCACACAGCTAGAAAATTATGCCTATTAGATGAAGAATCTCATTTTAACTATTTCTAATTACATCAGCAAGTAATTGAACTAAGGGACATTCTCCAAGGGTTTAATCTTATCTAATGGCTCAAAATCTAATCACTGGACTGCTCTGATGGCAATTAAAATTACAGAAAACTAAGCAATCAAGTTTGTAATTGAAAAATGTGATTCCCTTAACTCAACTTCTGCATACAAACCCCAGTTTAAAGATTTCCTTACCCCTGACCAGTAAGCATCAAACTACATAAGCCAACTACAGGAAGTCATTATACAACTTGGGAAATGAGCTGAGGCTTGTAATAACAATAAAACCAATCTTGACAGGTTTCAAACTTATATGGGAATGAATTCCATTTTTTAAATATACAGCATTGTTACGTAAAATCAATTCTGGGAATTCAAAATACTCACTTGTAATTTGCTAAGAACTGCTCGCAAAAGTAGATCTAAATTATCCCCTAGATGGTCGCCAGCTCTCCTTATTAAAACTGTTATTAGTCGACCAACAAATGTAGCCGTCTGCTCACTGGAAGCTGGAGAAAGAAGCTGTGATGCTACTTGTACAACATATTGGAGTCCTGATCTACCTTCTGCATCCCTGTATGCAATAACCTGAAATCCAAGGAGAAAGCAATTGAATTACAGTCCAGGAACAACAGTAGTCGTCGTACTGTAGTACATAGAAAGATCCATGAAAATGCCTAATGCTTTTTCCCTAGATATATCTTATATCACTGTGCCTACTTTCAGGTACAGATAAACAGAGTCAACATTAAAACCTTTCATAACTCCCTTAGGACCACCCCAGAGGTTTTTTGTTCTTAATGAATATATTAGGTTGACAAAAATTCACCCAAAAACCTGTTTAAAAGTCCTGATTTGGATACATTCGAGGTATGACTGTATCAACCCTCCACTACCCTCGAAAACTTCTACTTTAATGCTTTTTCTTTAACGATTTTTACTTTCTCGTGTCTTATACCTGCTATTCTATGTAATCTTAGTTTGATAAAACATTTTTCTTTAATATATAATATTGCATAATTTACCCCCTACTCCTGAGTATCTCAATTCACAGCTTTCATGTCTAGCTTAACCCTTAAACGCCGAAGCGGTAAAAATCAAAAACTCCCCTGAATGCCGGAGCCGGTTTTGAGTGAGCGTGGAAGCGGAAAAAAGAATTTTTTCAAAAAATCACAGCGCACTTAGTTTTGAAGATTAAGAGTTCATTTTTGGCTCCTTTTTTTGTCATTGCCTGAAGTTTAGTATGCAATCATCAGAAATGAAAAATAATATCATTATCATACGTAAATAATGCGATATATGGTAGCGAAAAAAAGAAAATTCATACATAATTGTATTAAAATCACGCTGTGCAAAAAACGGTAAAAGCTAACGATTTTTTTTTTTCGTTGTATTTTACACTAAATTGCAATCATTTTGATATATAATACATTGTAAAACAATAAAAGCAACACCGGAAAAATATTATCACAAAATGATGTACGAATTCGTAACGCGAGGACGTAAAATTTTTTTTTTTTTCAAAAATTCACCGTAAATCTAAATATTGTTCTAGAGACTTCCAATTTGTTTCAAAATGAATAAAAATGATTGAATATTATGATACTGTAAGATTTTTAGCTTACAATTGCAGTTTTTGACCATTTCCGACGAGTTAAAAATGACCAAATGTCGAAATTTTTTTATAAATTTTTTTTTATATACAATTATTTCAGAAATTACAAAAGCTACAACCTTCAAATATTTTTCCTTTTATTCTACATGAAATTGCACACATTTTCATATATAAAACTCTATGAAATGCCTAATATGAAACGGAGCAAATTTTCCGAGAATGTGATGTACGCAATTCGGAGATTTATGGCGGAGAATCCGCGCGCGGAGGGAAGGAAAGTTTTTTTCATAAATTCACCATAAATCGAAATATTGTTCTAGAGACTTCCAATTGGTTGCAAAATGAAGGTAAATGATTGAATATTACTAAAATATAAGAGTTTTAGCTTACAATTGCGTTTTTCGACCATTTCGGTAGAGTCAAAGTTGACCGAACGTGGTTTTTTTTCTATTTATCATGATTTATATGCAATCAAAAATGAGAAAAGCTACAACCTTCAATTATTTTTCATTGTATTCTACATGAAATTGCGCACATTTTCATATATAAAACTTTATGTAACGGCTAATTTAAAATGGTGCAAACATTACCACAATCGCACATATGATTTTTTCGGAAGAGTTAACGTGCGGACGTAAGGAAAATGTTATTTTTTTCATAAATTCACCATAAATCAAAATATTGTGCTAGAGACTTCCAATTTGTTACAAAATGAAGGTAAATGATTTAATATTACTAAAATATAAGAGTTTTAGCTTACAATTGCGTTTTTCGACCATTTCGGTAGAGTCAAAATTGACCGAAGGTTGAAAATTTGTCACTTATCATTTTTTATATGAAAATATTTCAAAACTGATAAAAGCTACAACCATGGGTTGTTTTTAGTTGTATTGTGCATGAAATTGCACACATTTCCATATATAAAACTTTATGTAACGGCTAATTTTAAAATGGTGCAAACATTACCACAATCGCATGTATGATTTTTTTCGGAAGAGTTACCGCGCGGACGTAAGGAAAAAGTTTTTTCATAAATTCACCATAAATCGAAATATTGTGCTAGAGACTTCCAATTTGTTGCAAAATTAAGGTAAATAGTTGAATAATACTACAATATAAGCATTTTAGCTTACAATTGCGTTTTTCAACCATTTCGGTAGAGTCAAAGTTGACCGAAGGTTGAAATTTTGGCACTTATCGTTATTTATATGGAAATATTTCATAACTGATGAAAGTTACAATCATGAGTATTTTTTTGTTGTATTTTAAATGAAATTGCGCACATTTTCATATGTAATACTTCATGTAACGGATAATTTAAAACGGTGCAAAAATTACGTCAAAGTGACAAAATAATTTTTGAGATGTGTCACTGATACATTTTAGTGCGATAAAGAAATTCGCGCTTGCGCGCCTGCGTAACGATTGTAAACAAAACAACGCCTTGATCCGTGAACTCCCAGCATCCCCTAAGGTGCGTGATTCAAAAGTTTTCGGCTGGTAGGCCTATAAGTATTTTTCCGCGAATTTTTAAAAACTTTTTTTGAGTCGACGTATGGTATGTCCATTCGGCAATCGGGGGAGATTTTGACTCGACGTTTAATACATCCATTCGGCGTTTAAGGGTTAATTCTAGACAGTTTTAGGACTTTTTATTAACACCACCACTTCAAACATTATTTCACTGAAACATCTGAATACTGAAATTGAAATTGTAAATCTAACCTGATCTGGTGCAACTGAAACATATGCTCGCAAGCACTCTCCACCGTTCTGTAATGTTGAATTGTCATCAGTATTGAGAGTTCGTTGTACTACTGCAGGAAACGCCACATTTATGAGAGGTTCACCTAAGGGTGGTGTCGAAGATCGTACCATTACTTCTACCATGTCTAATGCAACTGCTTGCATGCCAGGAGGAACCTGAAAAATAACATCACTTGGTAAAAGTGTATTTGCTGTACACAAACATTCTTGGAGTGTTTCAAAGTTTTTCACACAAACTGATTGACCACAATATACTTTATTCTGCATTTAACTAATCCCAGTCATTACTCTGAAAAAACTGTACAAATTCCATATGGATGGCCTACCTACCACCAGTCACATCTATACCTCACCCATTGTAGCAGCAAACCCCCCCCCACCCCTCCCAACACACACACAGCTAAAATTTCCCATTACTAAATTTATGGGCTATTTAAATAAAGGAACCTCTTTCCCGTCAGATTTCTCCAAATCAATGGCGTGTAATATTGATACTCACCGGGAGGTAACCCGTCCACCACTCAAAACCTGTTATTGATACTCACATGATGGTATCTGTCCATTAAGGGTTAATTTATATTAACAATACAGCTTTATCTTACTTTACGGGTACTGTTTGTTTATATAAATACTAGTACATATTCGCTCTCACAAAAAAGGAAATGAAACGGTACTAAAATGATAATCTATGGTAGATATTTGTATTTTTGTTTGCACTATCAAATTAGGCAGTGAACAGTTAAAATAAGTAGTTATAAGCATTATACAATAGTTTAAGGGTATAAACATACCTGAACTTCATAGCAAAAACATGCATTTACATATACAACAAAATATAGGAGTTTCTTTTATAGCGGGTAGACTCGGACATTTTATCTACCCCAGACATTTTAATCAGTTATCTCAGTGAGCTACCGTGCCTACATTTTATAAATACTAGTACAGCTGCCCAGTCTTTCTCTGGAAAAATGCTAAAAGTAATGCACTAGTACAACATTACTAACCTTGTCAGTTGATGCGTTGAGTATCGAGGCAAGAGTTGGGATAAATTTAGTTTGTAAAGTTGTCGTACAACCTGGGTTCGAGCTGAGTTCTCTCACAACATCCTGCACCAAGGCCACCAGTACAGGGTCATTGTTGGCTTTTATAAATACTGCTAAGCACAATGTGGAAATCCTGCCTACATTTGCTGCCGTGAAATTAGAATCTACAGATACTACAATACAGGAAGTTTCAAGGATTAAAGATAAGACTTCTGATGATGACTGGGTTGCTAGAGTTATGAGTCCATCTAAAATGGATGGGAGGTAAGGCTGTAGGGCAGCTGGGTTACCACTACCTTTTAAATATTCACAAAATCCCCATACAGACCTGAAAAAAGGAACAAAGGAACAATAGTTAGTATCATTCAAATTTTTCTGGTATGACTGATTAATTTTAAATCAGCAGAAAAAGGAAAGAAAATTCCATACTCAATTGTCCAATGCTATTGCAAAACCAGTTGTGTAATATCACAAAACAATTCCATACTCAATTATGCAATGTTATTGATGATCTTCTGTTCCCATGAATTCATAATCTTCCTATTCTCTGTCTTCTAACTTTATTTACAGTTTACAAGCATTTATTATGAATTAGTTAACCCTTGATTTATTTGCAATATATCCCTATCCCTACTTGCAAACCTAAGCACAAGGAAGTTCATACTGTTACAATATACTGCCTGCTCTTCAATTTGAATATAGACGATTACTTGGCATTCTCATCAAACACAAGGTTAAGTTTACATCTGAGAGATTATATCTACCTTCTCTTACAAAACATTGTAATTTGCTTTGTTTCAGTCATATCCTACAATACAGCACATGACATTTTCATTAAAATGTGCTTAATACTAATACGTACTTATCCATTTCCATAATTAAGTGGAAAGACTTTGTAAATGTAACTTTAGATATTTATCAAAGCATCTTCAGTTACCCTAAATTTCTGGGCAAGGATTTAGCTTATTTCAGTTTGTGTAACTATTGTATAAATTGTGGAAAGTATTCAATATGTAACTGTCCCAGCATTCAATATCTAACCGTTACATTATGAGTTTGGAAAGGCTTCAACCTCAATGTTTTTATATTCTAAGCTTTAGATAAACCTGTATTCTTCTGTTCACATAATTGCTTACTGACATTTACTTGCAGAGGACATAACAGACAACTAGTTCCTATAAAGGCCGCCACCAATATATTTTGCAGAGTTTACTGTGAAACTTAAGTCTAGTCTTGCCTTTCACTGCACAAATCAAAGATGCCTGTTTTTAAGAAGTTTATATGAGCATAACATCAATCTTTGTGTATTCACCAGGAAATTTAAGAAATTAGTATATAAAACTCTATTTCTTGAAATTTAATCAAATGTTTGCTCAATTTCTGACAAATTTCCCATACTTTAATCATAATTTATCTCACAAGTAAATCAAACATGAAAAATTAAATATTAAAATGTTACTGTTAGTATACAATAAGGTTTTGTACATACTTACCTGGCAGATATATACTTAGCTTTACGTCTCTGATGTCACGACAGAATCAAAACTCGCGGCACACGCGACAGGTAGGTCAGGTGATCTACCTTACCCCCGCCGTCGGGTGGCGGCTGTAAGAACCAATCTCCCTTTCCAGCCAGAATTTTTCCTTCCACCTGTCTCCTGAGGGGAGGCTGGGCGGGCCATCAATCGTATATATCTGCCAGGTAAGTATGTACAAAACCTTATTGTATACTAACATAACATTTTTGTACATGAACTTTCCTGTCATATATACTTAGCTGTTTGACACCTTGGTGGAGGGAAAGAGACAGCAATATAAATATGGAAAAAAGGGGAAAACAACACTAGTTGTAGGATGTAAATACAACCTTGGTTCTTACCTGTTTAGGCAGAAGACTTCGTAGTTACTGTCTATGAGTCTGCGTTGCCTTAAGAGCTTCAGCGAGGGCGTGACCTACAGCTGACAGACTCTGGGTCTATCAAAGGGATTTGGTTATCCGCTTACTTGATAGAATCCGAGCAGGATCTGTCAACGGGGATTCGCCCACTTATATGACAGAACCTAACCACTATCATTGCAAGGAGCTCAAACATAAACCAATCACCTAACCAATCTAATCATTGTTAGAACTACGAAATGAAAACATGCCTACCCGCATGTTCTTTCAAACAACCAAAAACTTACAACCTAACAAGGGGGAAAATATATACTACAAAGGATATGTCTCAGCTCCCTGCCCCAGCACCGAATCCGCCGATACGTACGGGCCTAACCCGAAGGCACTTTTCATACGTAATTTTTGACATCTCTCAGATAGTGGTTTGCAAAGACTGAGTTGCAACGCCAGAATGTTGCCTTCATAATACTCAGGGATATGTTTTTGTTGAAAGTCAATGACGTGGCAATAGCTCTTACCTCATGAGCTTTGACCTTAAGAACTTTGAATTGACTTTCATCACATATCGCATGCGCTTCTTTCACCAGGCTTCTGATAAAGAAAGAAAGCGCATTCTTCGAAAGAGTCCTCCTTGGATCTCTTACAGAGCACCAAAGGTTGACATCATTGCCCTTAAGTTTTTTCTTTCTCTGTAGATAAAACTTTAAACTTCATACTGGCAAAGCGACCTCTCTGCTTCCTCGCCTACTAATGCAGACAAGCCTTGGACTGCAAAGCTCCTAGGCCAAGGATTTGAAAGGGTTCTCGTTCTTAGCCAAGAACGAAGGTAGGAATGAACACAGCTGCATCTCCTCTGAATCCCACATTTCCTTCTAGTGCATGGAGTTCACTAACCCTCTTTGCGGAAGCCAATGCCATGAGAAAAATTGTCTTCCTCGTGAGGTCTCTAAACGAGGCAGACTGAGGCGGTTCGAACTTAGGGGACCTCAGGAAACGTAGCACTACATCCAGATTCCAACTCGGAATCCCTGGAGAAACCTTCTTGGATGTTTCAAACGATCTTATTAGATCATGAAGGTCCTTGTCTTCTGAAATGTTTAAGTTTCTGTGCCTAAACACTGCAGACAGCATGCTACGATAGCCTTTAATGGTTGATACCGCCAGTCCACTTTCCTCCCTAAGGAAAAGTAAGAAGTCTGCTATTTGGGTTACAGAGGTACTGGAAGAGGAAAAGTGATGGTTCCTACACCATCGCCGAAAGACGTCCCACTTCGATTGGTAGACTCTAAGGGTAGAAGGCCTTCTTGCTGCTGCGATAGCTGTTGCAACTCTTGCAGAAAAGCCTCTCGCTCTGACCAAACTTTTGACAGTCTGAAGCCAGTCAGATCTAGAAGCGGGGAGGTTTTTGTGATACCTCTCGAAGTGGGGTTGTCTCAGCAGATCGATCCTCTGTGGTAATGTCTCGGAAGATCTACTAACCATTCCAGTACCTCTGTGAACCATACTTGTGGCGGGTCCAGAACGGGGCTACCAGCGTCATCCTTGCCTGCCTCCCGATTCTGCAAATTTCTTTAGTCTCTCCCAGTATCTTGATGGAGGAAAAGCATACATGTCTAGACCCTTCCAATCTAGGAGAAAAGCGTCTATCGACACTGCCCTCGGGTCCGATATCGGAGAGCAGTAGTTGGCTATCCTCGCATTCTTGGCTGTGGCGAAGAGGTCTATATGATGGATTCCTTTGCCCCAAAGCTTCCACAGGTCCTGGCAAACATCCTCGTGAAGAGTCCACTCTGCAGGCAGGACTTGATCTTTCCTGCTTAGTAGGTCTGCTGTGACGTTCTTTTCTCCCTGTACGAACCTGGTAAGGAGACAAATCTTCCTTTCCTCTGCCCACAGCAGAAGTTCTTTTGCTGTCTCGTACAGGGAGAAAGAGTGAGTCCCCCACTGCTTCCTGATGTAAGCCAGGGCCGTGGTGTTGTCCGAGTTGATCTGTACTGCTGAAGCTAGGACGTGGGGCTCGAAGCTTTCAAAGCTAGCCAAACAGCCATCAGCTCCTTCTTGTTGATGTGCCAAGTCACCTGTTCCTTCTTCCAGGTGCCTGACACTTCTCTTTGAGCCGAGCGTTGCTCCCCAACCTGTTTCCGAGGCGTCGGAATACAACACTTGGTTGGGGTTCGGAATGTGAAGGGACATCCCTTCTGCAAACCTGAGAGGGTTGGCCCACCAAGAGAGGTCCTTCTTGATTTCTCTTGAGATCTCGAAGGAGAACTCTAGGTTTTGCGAACGACACCTCCAGTTTCGATGTAGAAAGAACTGGAGAGGTCTGAGGTGCAACCTTCCTAGAGAAAGGAATTGCTCCAACGAGGAGAGTGTCCCCAACAAACCCATCCACTCCCTCGCTGTGCATACGTCTTTCTCTAGGAAGGCTTTGACTTTCTCTGACCCTCGGGCTATCCTTTCTGGAGACGGAAAAGCCCGAAAATCCAGAGAAGCCATCCGAATCCCCAGATAGATACGATCTTGACTGGGGATCAACTGAGACTTTTGAAAGTTCACCAAAAGTCCCAGAGAACTTGCCATGAAAAGGGTCTTTTGTAGGTCCTCCAAACATCTTTTCTGTGACTTGGCTCTGATTAGCCAGTCGTCCAAGTAAAGGGACACTCTGACTCCCTCCAAGTGTAGCCATCTTGCTACATTTCTCATTAGGCCTGTGAAGACCTGAGGGGCTGTTGAAAGGCCGAAACACAAGGCCCTGAACTGGAATATCCTTCCTCCCATCATGAACCTGAGGTATTTCCTTGAAGAAGGATCCTTACCTTACCTTACAGACCTTACAGTTCGTTCGGGTTGCCCCAGGTCCCTCAGTGTGAGGCGCCTCTAATGTCTACCAGAGAGTTGCTAGTACATCTTCCGGTATATTTTGCATCTTCCAATCTTGGATGGTCTGGGATGCAGTTTAGATATTTGTCGAGCTTATTCTTAAACACATCTACGCTCACTCCTGATATATTCCTCAGATGAGCTGGCAACGCATTGAATAGACGCTGCATTATCGATGCTGGTGCGTAGTGGATTAATGTTCTGTGTGCTTTCCTTATTTTTCCTGGTATAGTTTTGGGCACTATTAATCTACCTCTGCTTGCTCTTTCTGATATTTTTAGTTCCATGATATTTTCTGTTATCCCTTCTATCTGTTTCCATGCCTGAATTATCATGTAGCGTTCTCTTCTCCTTTCTAGACTATATAATTTTAAGGATTGTAGTCTTTCCCAGTAGTCTAGGTCCTTAACTTCTTCTATTCTAGCTGTAAAGGACCTTTGTACACACTATTTGTGCAATATCCTTTTGATAGTGTGGGTACCATATCATATTGCAATATTCAAGTGACTACGAACATATGTTTTATAAAGCATAATCATGTGTTCAGCTTTTCTGTTTTGAAGTGCCGTAACAAACATTCCCATTTTTGCTTTAGCTACATTTTGCCAACAGAATGGCTATTTGATCATTGCATAACATGTTCCTATTCATCATCACACCAAGGTCTTTAACTGCTTCCTTATTTGTGATTGTCTCATTATTAGGTCCCCTATATGCATATAGCTTTCCTTCTCTGTCTCCATAATTTATTGATTCAAATTTATCAGAGTTAAATACCATCCTATTTACCTCTGCCCAATCATATACTTTGTTAAGGTCTCTTTGTAGAGCGTTCCTATCTTCATCACAAGTAATTTCTCTACTTATTCTTGTGTCATCAGCGAAACTACTCACTACGAATCCTTAACATTACTGTCTATGTCTTCAATCATAATAACAAACAATATTGCAGCTAGCACCGTACCTTGTGGCACACCGGATATTACCTTGGTTTTCATCCGATTTCTCATCGTTTGCAATAACTATCTGTTTTCTGTTGTGTAAAAATTCTTTTAACCATCTTCCTACTTTATCTACGATATTGTGTTTTCTAATTTTCTTTGCTAATATATTATGGTCTACTTTGTCAAAATGCTTTTGCAAAGTCTAGATAAACCACATCTGTTTCATTTCCCGCTTTTCATATTTTTGAATATGTTCTCACGGTGACTAACAGTTGGGTTTGTGTACTTTTTCCGGGTACGAAACCGGGTTGTCCTATATTAAACAAATTATTTTTTATTAAATGTTTGGCATAATATTTTTCTTCATTACCCTTTCATACACTTTCATAATATGTAATGTTAGACTCACAGGCCTATAATTACTTGCCTCTAGTCTTGATCCACTTTTTAAAGTAGGGGTGATATATGCTAATTTGTGCTCATCATAAATCTTGCCTGTATCTACACTTTGTCTTAATAATATTGCAAGTGGCTTTGCGATAGAATGAACTACTTTCTTTAATAAAATAGCAGGGACTCCATCCGGCCCTGCAGCAGCTCCATTTTTAATTTCATTAATTGCCTGCACAATATCAAGCTTCATTAATTTCTATGTCAGCTAAATATTCACTATTTCCCTTCCCTTACTTCTATATCATTATCTTCATTATCTATTCTAGGGGTGAATTCTCTCTTATATCGTTCTGCCAGTATGTTGCAAATTTCCTTTTTTTTCATTCGTTAATCTCCCTTCAATTCTCAGAGGGCCTATTTCTATTCTTCTTTTATTCATCTTCTTCGCATATGAGTATAATAGTTTGGGGTTTTGCTTGATATTTAATAGGGTTTTTTCTTCCAAGTCCCGTTTTTCATTTTCTTTTGATTGTATAATCTTTTGCTCTGCATTTTCTATCTTACTTTTTAGTTCTATAACTTTCCATGCATTTTTTTCTTTTGCAAGACCTTTTTTCCACTTTCTGATTTTCTGGAACAAGATCCTTCTGTCTCTTGGTATGCATGAATGATGTTTACTTTTCTTCTTCGGTATATATTTATCCACTATTTTCTCCATATTTTATATAATATCT
The DNA here is from genome assembly GCF_015104395.2 of Macrobrachium nipponense. NCBI lineage: Eukaryota > Metazoa > Arthropoda > Malacostraca > Decapoda > Palaemonidae > Macrobrachium > Macrobrachium nipponense. Next base: position 49,439,666 of record NC_061097.1, on the reverse strand, counting down.
CCGTATTTACCCTTATGTCATCACTTACGAAAATGTTATCCCAATCTTTGTTTAATTCTTCATTAATTTCTGACCATTTTATATTTTTACTGTAGAAGTTGTATTTTCCATATCCTTCCCACTTTTTCATTTCTTGCTTATCTCTATTTTCACTTGCTTTGGAATGAACTGTTAATTCTATGACATTATGATCTGAAATACTCGCATTATAAACTATTATTTCTTTAACATAATTCATCTCGTTCACAAATACTAGGTCTAAAGTATTTTCCTTTCTTGTTGGCAGGTGATTTATTTGTTGAATGTTGTATTCTAGTAGCATATCTAATAGCTTTTTCAAATTGCCTCTTATCTTCTGCACTACTATTACTCTCTTTTTTATATGTATAATACAACCACAGTCTCCTATTCGTTCTTTCCATTCTACGAAAGGAAAGTTGAAGTCACCAGATAGGAGATAGTCCAGTCCTTGTGATTTCTACATATATCATCCAATTTTTCAATTATTAAGTCAAACTCTTTAGTATTAGGAGGTCTATATATTACTATGTTCATCAATTTTTCAGATTCAAATTCTACCGCTATTAGTTCACATTCTGAGTTACTATATTTCTCATATATTTTTCCTTGTTTTTTGTCTTTCCCATATATTGCGGTTCCCCCTTGATTCCTATTTTTTCTATCTGATCTATAAGTTTGGAACCCTTTTATTTGATCATCATTCCCAGTCTCTTGGGAATACCAGGTTTCACTTATATTCATTAATCTCTTTTATTTTCTTTTCAATTTTGGTTAGTTCTTCTAAGTACTCTATTTTTCTTTTTGAGTTACTCGTAACTAAACCCTGCGCATTCATCACTATGATGGTTTGCGTGTTTTCTCCTTCATTTAATATTGGTAGTAATAAGGATTTTTCCCATGTCTCTTTCCTGTTCTGGTATGTTGTTCTTTTTTTCATTTCCAGAAATTCTGACATTAAAAAATCCAACTTTTCCATAATATTTGATCTTCCTTCATCATAATTATTCATTTTGTGTCTGAATCTGCAATTTTCTCAGTTTCTGCAATATCCTCTTGCATAATAAATACAGTTATTATCTCTTGAGTAGAATTTCGGAGCTGATGCTTTGAAATTTTTTGCTGACACCTCTGCATATCTCATTGGTGGTTTGCTTTTTCTCTTTTACCTGATATTCTTGATTTCTCTCTTTATATGTTTCTTTCTTATTTTGGATTTTATTACTTGGTTGGTTATTTATTTGATTATGATTCATGGCTACAGGGGTGCATATATTTGCATTTTTTGTCGAACTTACATCCTTTTCCTTCTTTTAGGTTTTTACATATTTTTGGATGCAGATCTCTGCAATCATCCCCATAGCCATCTAAGTATGCACATTTACCATATATTTCATAGTTTTGACATACTTAGGATGTTTGTAGTAACATCTTTCTCCAAATCTGCAATTCCCTCTTTTCAAAAGGTTGCAGATTTTGTCTTTCTTGTCTATTTTTTCCTCTTTCCCGTCATTGTGTAGATCTGGGTAGAGCCTCTTCGGGGATTTGCTTTTCTGTTGTCATATCGTAATTTATTTCTTCGTAGGTATGCTGCTTTATTGCCTCATATGTAGTATCAATGAGTATCTCTGCATCCATGACTTTTTATCTTGTTCTTTGTTTTTCCCTTATTTTTTTCTGTCCATTTCATTTTTGTTTACTTCTCTTTTTTCCGTTTTCCTCTTCTTCTTTTTCTCTTCTTCTTCCTCTTCTTCTTCATCCTCAACTATTTGTACATTTGTACTATTTGGATAGGCACATGGAAGTAAGCGTCCTGAAGATCTAGGGACACCATCCAATCCCCTGAACGAAGGGCCGCCAACACTGAGGATGTCGTCTCCATGGCGAACTTCCTCTTTTCTCAAAGAAATTCAGGGCGCTTACATCCAGAACCGGTCTCCATCCTCCTGAGGCTTTTGGAACTAGAAAAAGGCGGTTGTAAAAGCCCGCTGAGCCAGGGTCGCTCACTAGCTCTATAGCCTCTTTCAACATTTGTTCCACTGCTTGTGTTAAAGCAAGGCTCATGATGGGATCCCTGTACCTGGCCACCAACTCCCTCGGAGTCGTCGTCAACGGTGGTCTTTCCGTAAAGGGAATCGGGTATCCTTTCCGGATAATCGAGAGGGACCAGTTGTCCGCTCCTCTCTTTGCCCAGGCTTCCGAGAATCTTAGAAGCCTGGCACTTACTGATGTTTGGAGGACTACTTCCCTACTTCTTAGCTCTGGAAGAGCGTGAGAAGGATCTACCTCTCTTGAAAGGTCTATTACCTCTCGAGGTAGAGGCTCTAGAAGGAGGGCCCCCTCGAAAGGGCTCCTGTCTAGCTGGAGTCTCCTTCTTCGTCTTCGTCTGGAAGGAGGTCCTAGGCTTCCGTGCTGACTGCGCGAGCATGTCCTGAGTCGCCTTCGCAGAGATAGATCCTGAGATGTCCTGGATTATCTTCTTCGGAAATAGCAGAGGCGAGAGCTGCGAATACAGAAGCGAGGCTCTTTGGCATCGCGAATTACGGACTTTGTCAGAAAAGGGGAGCAGAAGACTGATCTCTTCTTAAGGATCCCTGCTCCAAACAGGGAGGCTATTTCGCTCGATCCATCTCTAACTGCTTTATCAATGCACGTTAGAACACTGTTGAGATCTTCTGGCGAAATAGCATCCGGGTTCTGAGTCTTCTTAGCCAAGACCCCCAAAGACCAGTCAAGGAAGTTGAAGACTTCCAAGACTCTGAACATTCCCTTCAACAGGTGGTCAAGCTCGTTCATAGCCCAGGTAGTCTTAGCAGACAAAAGAGCCGAGCGTCGTGCTGCATCCACTAGTGAAGAGAAGTCCGCATCCACCGATGAAGGAAGACCCAGGCCTAGGGGTTCTCCAGACTCGTACCAAAACCCTAGTCTGCCCATAAGCTTAGAAGGAGGAAAGAAAACACAAGTCTTCCCTTTCTCCTTCCTTAGAAAGCAGCCAATCACCAAAACCTCTTAAAGCCTTCTTCATTGAGATGGTTGGCTTCACCTCACACAAGAGGAAACTTTTCGTCTTCTTAGAAGTCGAGAATAAAGAGAGAGGAGACGGAGGAGCGACGGGAGTAAGGGAGTCTCCAAACTCTTGAAGAAGGAGATCTGTAAGGATCTTATAGGACGAAACTGAAGAGTCCTTCACTAAATCCTCTTCTGAAGGTTCAACTTCATCCACTGAAGAACCCTCTGCTTCTTTACGAGAGCAGTTAGACTTCTCTAAAGAAGTGCGTCTGTCTAGTGAGTGTCTAGCAGCAGTCTGGCGCCTATCAGGGGAAGCCAAAGCTTCTGGAGAGCTGCTCTCGAATGAGTCCTTCCTACTCTGATGAGTGCGTCCTCTTTGATCCTTAAGACTACTCCTAGAATCCCGGGCTTCCAAAGGGGGAGCGCCTGCTAGGAGAGGAAGCCTACTATGTTCAAGGCACTTAACAGGATCCATGCGCCTGTCCAAAGGAGAGCGGCTGCCAGGCGAACTGCGCCTACCATGAGGCGAAAGCCTACTAGGCTCTTGGCGCCTACTTACAGTAGAGCGAAGCCCTGGAGAAGGTCGCCTACTAGGTGACCGGCGTCGTCTACCATGGCTCCACAAACTTCGATCTAGACTTGTGGTGTCTCTTCAAAAGGTAGTCTCCCAGAAGAGACATATCTTTCAGGCTCTACACGCCTGTCCCGAACAGAGCGGCTAATAGGAGAGACGCGCCTATCAGGAGAAAAAGCGCCTATCTTCCGCACGCGCTTGGGAGCGGGAGAGCGTCTACTTGGGGAGTAGCGCCTACTAGGCTCAAGGCGCCTAACAAAAGGCGAGATCCTGTCTCTTGACGAATCCATTAAAGAGGAGCTCTCTTATCCGGAGATTGAAGGATCTTCGGAAAGGGAGCGAGAAGACGAGGACATGTACGCCTGTCTTTAGACGAGCGCTACTAGGCGCTAGATCCTTTCTACTGGAGAAATGTAGACACCAGGAGAAAGCTTCTTGGGCGATTGACGCCTGGAAGACAGCGTCTGCCGAGGGAAGAGCCTCCTTCCATCCGCTGATACAGGAGAGAGAGCCGACTCTGACTGAGAAGGTAACACAGGCGAAGGAATCCTAGACTTCTTGACAGGGGAGAGAGACGTCTTTCCGATGCGTTCCTCCAGCCAAGGAGCCCGCCAGCGCCGAAATCTGCGCTTGCAGCCCCGCAAGAATCCGAGCTGGAGATCTTGCAAAATCCTCCACCGGAGAAGAGGCTCGAAGCCTACTATGAGGCGAGAACTCCTGCTCCCTCCTGGGTTTCTTGATCTCTACTTCCGGCTCTTCTGGAAAAACTTCCGGGCTGGAAGGAAAGGCGCAAGGAGCCTTCCAGGCTCTCTTCAGCGGTCGCGAAGAATCCGAGGCGCTCCATCCTCTTCTAGGCGAAGGTGAGGAAGAAGAAGAGAATCATTGGGGGGGGGGGGCGCAATACCACCTCCTTCGCGCGAACAAGGGCAGCCTGGGTACGAACATCAGGATCTACCGAGGGGTACGCCTGATCGGTGGGAGTTCTCCCTCTAACCTTCCTGCGGCTGTTGACTTTCCTCCTCCACTGGGACTGGGAGTCTGGAAGAGGTCTAGGCCTGGAAGCATTAAGGAGCCGATCAGACGCACCCTCCACTGCACTGGGGTCACTGCACAATTCACCTTCACTACTCTTACCTTGCAACGAACGAATCTTCTTTTCCATGCTAAGGATCGTGGCTCTCATGGTTGCCACTTCCGTAGTCGTATCTTTAGGTTCGATGCAGGGCGCAGGAGCTGAAACTGGAGAAGGTTCTAATGCTACACAGGATTTTCTTCTTACCTCGCTAATACGAGACTTTCTAGAACTTCTAGACGAAGCCTTTCTCACCGTCTTTCTCCAACTTCCTCAAGTAGGAAGAAAGAGCCTTCCATTCACCCTCATCAAACTTCTCACACTCATTACACGGGTTAACAAAAGAACATTCTTTCCCTCTACATTTAAAGCAAACTGTGTGAGGATCTACCGTAGCTTTCGGTAGTCTCACCTTGCATTCATCCATACAGCACACCCTAAACATAGAAGATTTCTTAACCTCTAAATCAGACATCTTGAAATCAAAGAAAAATCCTAATCAAAATCCAAAAACAATCCACAAGTGCGTATGCCAAGCCAACAAGATCAGGTACTTCACCGAAAGTCAGTCCAAATAAATCCACGGCAACGAGAATCGAATAAAGCTGTCAGGAGGTAACAACCACAGGTGTAGTCGTCACCAGCGACAGAAAAATTCTGGCTGGGAAAGGGAGATTGGTTCTTACAGCCGCCACCCAGCGGCGGTAAGGTAAGAATCACCCTGACCTACCTGTCGCGTGTGCCGCGAGTTTTGAATTCTGTCGTGACGTCAGAGACGTAAAGCTAAGTATATATCTGACAGGAAAGTTCATGTACAAAAATAGCATTTTTGCACACATGTACTAATTAGATAATTAAATTCATACTTAAAATATTTTAATTATAGCAATTTTGAATTAAAATTTATCTGGCATACATACCTAACACCAGAAACTTTAATAATTGGATTTGGACTATGATTTAAGGCTGAAACAGTTGCTTGAAGAAATCTATCCAGCATCTCAGGTGTGGCTGCTTGGCCATACCTACTCCCACACCATAGAGCTCGCCCCGCTAAAAATGGCGAACCTGAAATTGGTTTGAGCAATTATTTTACAGTGAATTTTAGCCATTAAAGCTAGCATAACCATGTTCAGTGAGCCCTCTCATCCTAAAAATGTACATTTTTAACCACCTACATATGGAAGCACCAGTAAATTATAAATATCAGACCTTATAGGGTTTTAGCACTAAATGTAGGGATATACTGTAACTTTTATGCATGAAAAGTTACTGCATACAATATCACAGTTTGATAGCCATTCTGTCTACTTTATATAAAAATTTAAAACTAACTTTCAGCTATCTGATGAACCCTTCCTTGCACAAAAAAATGGCAAAATGATATTGTTATGTTACAATAAAGTTTCATACATACTTACCTGGCAGATATATACATAGCTAAGACTCCGTCGTCCCCGACAGAAATTCAAATTTCGCGCCACTCGCTACAGGTAGGTCAGGTGATCTACCGGCCTGCCCTGGGTGGCAGGACTAGGAACCATCCCCGTTTTCTATCATATTTTCTCTCTTCCACCTGTCTCCTGCGGGGAGGCTGGGTGGGCCTTTAATTGTATATATCTGCCAGGTAAGTATGTATGAAACTTTATTGTAACATAACAATATCATTTTCATACAATCAACTTACCTGTCAGATATATACATAGCTGATTGGCACCCTTCGGTGGAGGGTAAGAGACAGCTACTATATGAATAGACAGTAAACAACATATGTTGTAGGTATAAATAAAACCTTGGTTCCTACCTGATAGGTGGTAGACTTGGTGGGTGTTTGCCCAGTAGTCTGCATCACCTCAAGAAACTTTAGCGAGATATGTGATCTATGGCCAAGAGTTCTTGTGGGTCTGCCGATGGGGTCTTACCCACTTACTCAGGCAGAGCCTAAAAGGACTTTGTCAATGGGTGCTGATCCACTTATATGACAATACACCTTATGAAGGAGCACACAACCAATCCCGACCACCTGATCCTAACCATGTGTTAGAACTAAGGATTGTTACAGTTATCCCGAACTCGTCACAACAACCGTAACTCAAAAACCACTACGCACACATACATAATTTTTCAAAAAAAAAAAAAAAAAAAAATTATACTCAACTAATTGGATATGACGAGAATTCTCTTATGAACAACATAGACGGCCGCCCGTGCGAGCCTGAATCCTCCATTGTTCGAAGAGATTCTCGACCATATCCAAACAGAAGAACAGTATATACATTTTAAGGATTGGTGTCGGCTCCCGTACCCAGAATCGTATCTGCCGATACGATAGGACCTAGAGAAAAGCACTTCTCATACGTCACACGCACGTCTTTCAAGTAATGAGATGCAAATACTGAGTTGCATCTCCAATATGTCGTATCTAAAATGTTTTTAAGCGACATATTCTTATAAAACGAGAGAGACGTCGCAACCGCTCGTACTTCATGAGCTTTTACCCTCAGAAGTTGAAGTTGTTCGTCCGGACAGACCTTGTGAGCGTCCGTAATGACGTTTCTTACAAAGAACGCTAGTGTTCTTTGACATCAGTCTTGTGGGGTCTTTTACCGCGCACCAAAGACCTTGTCTAGAGCCTCCCAACTGACGCTTCCTCTGAATATAGAACTTCAGAGCTCTAACAGGGCATAGAGACCTCTCTGCTTCTCTGCCTACGAGACTAGACATTCCTTTGATTTCGAATGACCTAGGCCAGGGATTCGTGGGATTCTCGTTTTTCGCTAAAAACAGAGTCTTAAAACGAGCAATCGCCGAGTCTCTCTTGAATCCTACTTTATCCTGCAGAGCTTGTAACTCACTAATTCTTTTTGCCGTCGCTAACGATAGAAGAAATAGGCATTTTCTAGTTACGTCTCTAAATGACGCCTGATGCGGAGGCTCGAATCTATCCGAAGACAGATATTTGAGGACTACGTCCAAGTTCCAGTTCGGAGGTACTGGTTCCTTAGACTTTGAAGTCTCAAAAGACCTTATGAGATCGTGGAGATCTTTGTTATTTGCCAGATCTAAACCTCTGTTCCTGAATACAGCCGAGAGCATACTCCTGTATCCCTTTATTGTGGATACGGCTAGATGCGATTTTACTCTCAGGAATAGCAAGAAATCAGCAATTTCCGCTATAGAGGTAGAGGAGGAGGACAACTTCTTGGCTCTACACCACCTTCTAAAGACCTCCCACTTCGACTGGTATACTTTCGAAGTGGAGGTTCTGCGAGCTCTCGCGATCGCGCTTGCCACTTCTCGAGAAAAGCCTCTCGCTCTGACAAGTCTTTCGATAGTCGAAAGGCAGTCAGAGCGAGAGCGGGGAGGTTTTGATGGTACCTCTTGAAGTGTGGTTGTTTGAGAAGATCCGTCCTTTCTGGTAGGGATCTTGGAAAGTCTACGATCCACTCTACCACCTCCGTGAACCATTCCTGGGCCGGCCAAAAGGGGGCTATTAAAGTCATCCTCGTCTCTTTTGACGCCACGAACTTTTTCAATACTAACCCCAGGATTTTGAATGGGGGAAAAGCGTACACGTCCACTCGAGACCAGTTTAGCAGGAAGGCGTCTACCATGATTGCTCTTGGGTCTTCCACGACCGAGCAAAACACTGGGAGCCTTTTTGAAATGTATGTTGCGAACAGATCCACATGAGGAGTTCCCCACAGAGACCAGAGATCGCGACACACTTCCTCGTGCAGAGTCCATTCTGTATGAAGGACCTGGTTCCTCCTGCTGAGCCTGTCCGCCCTCACATTCCTTACTCCCTGTACGAATCTTGTCAGCAGGGAGATGTTCCTGTGAGACGTTTCCCCAAACCCCCCCACCCCCCCCAAAAAAGGGTAATAGGTCCCTCGTGAGTTCGTAAAGGAACGAGGAGTGTGTCCCTCCCTGTTTCCGAATGTAGGCAAGTGCGGTGGTGTTGTCCACGTTTACTTGTACTACCTTGTCTTTCACCAGAGGTTCTAGGCTCTTCAAAGCCAGGTGTACGGCGAAGAGCTCCTTGCAATTTATGTGCCAGGACACCTGTGCTGGTTCCCAGGTGCCTGACACTTCCTCCGAGCCTAATGTCGCTCCCCAACCCGTCTCCGACGCGTCGGAGAACAACACTAGGTCTGGGTTCTGTGATCTTAGAGAGATCCCTTTGTTCTCTTCCAGAGGCAGCAACCACCACTGTAGGTGTGCCTTTACCTCCACTGGAATGGGAAAAACGTCCGACAGCTGTCCGTTTTTCCAGCTCCAAGACTTCTTGAGGAAGAATTGAAGTGGACGGATATGAAGTCTTCCGAGAGGAAAGAATTGTTCCAGCGAGGAAAGCGTCCCCAGAAGGCTCAACCATTCCCTCGCTGACGTTTGTTGCTTCTCTAAGAAGAGAGAGATTATCCTCAAACCTTTTGCGGTTCTCTCTTGCGAAGGAAAAACTCGAAAACCCCGAGAATCCATCCGAATCCCCAGATAGACTAGGTCTTGTCTGGGGTCATCTGAGACTTCTCGAGGTTCACAAGCAATCCCAACGCCTTGGTCAAATCCAGAGTTAACTTTAGGTCCTCCAAACACTGTCTCTCCGATCTGGCCCTGATGAGCCAGTCGTCTAGGTACATCGAGACATTCACTCCTTTGAGATGAAGAAATCTCGCCACATTCCTCATCAGGCTTGTGAAGACCTGAGGAGCTGTGGACAGGCCGAAACACAAGGCTCTGAACTGAAAGATCCTTCCCCCCGTCATGAAACGGAGGTACTTCTTCGACGAAGGGTGGATCGGGACGTGAAAGTAGGCGTCTTGGAGATCTAGAGACACCATCCAATCTCCTTGTCGTAATGACGCTAGGACTGAAGCAGAAGTCTCCATGGAGAACTTCTCCTTCTGAACAAATTTGTTCAGAGCGCTGACGTCTAGTACTGGTCTCCAGCCTCCCGAGGCTTTCGCCACTAGAAAAAAGGCGATTGTAAAACCCCGGGGAGTTTTGATCCAGTACTAGTTCTACTGCACTCTTGTCCCACATTTGTTCCACCATCGATCGAAGAGTATCCCTCAGCACAGGATCCTTGTACTTGGCTGATAGTTTGTTCCCTTGGTATTGACGTTAGGGGCGGAGTATTCAGGAAAGGGATACGATATCCCTTCCTTATGATATTTAGTGAAGACGCGTCTGCGTCTATTAGTGTCCAGGCCTCCACGAATTCCAGGAGCCTGGCACCTACTGGTGCTTGGAGGAGAATTGTTTCATTTGCCCTTTTTAAAGGGACGAAAGGCGGACCTACCTCTTCTCTCTGGAGCCTTCCTTCTTGCGGGAGGTCTGGAGATCGGACCACCTCGAAAGGGCTGCCTAGAAGTGCTAGGTTCTTTCTTGTCCGACACTAAAGCCGGTTTCTTCTTCCTAGCTGACTGCGTCAGAAGATCCTGTGTCGCCTTTTCAGTTAAAGAGTGAGCTACGTCCTTCACTAACTTAGAAGGGAACAAATAGTCCGAAAGAGGTGCATATAGTAGAGCTGCCCTCTGCGCATGCGAGACTGCCTTTGTTAAGAAGGCGCCATACACTGTCCTTTTCTTCAAAAGACCTGCTCCAAATAATGCAGAGACTTCCAAAGATCCATCCTGTACTGCTTTGTCGATGCACGACATGCATAACAGGGCTTCAGGTTCGATTCCCTGCGAATCGTGAGCTTTCTTGGACATCACCCCAAGGGACCAATCTAAGAAGTTGAAGACTTCCAATACATGGAAAAGTCCCTTGAGGAGATGATCCAGTTCCGAAATACTCCAAGTAATGCGAGCAGAATTAAGACTAGGACGCCTTGAAGCGTCAACTAACGTCGAAAAGTCTGCCTCTGTAGAAGAAGGGAGAGCGATACCCATATCCTCCCCCGTCTTGTACCATATGCCTCTTTTCCCAGCTAACCTTGCTGGAGGCATGCAAAATACTGTCCTGGCTAAGTCTTTCTTCGACTTCATCCAGGCGTAAGGCGTGTAAAGCCCGCTTCATTGAGATGGTGGGCTTCATCTTCAGAAAAGACGAAGGCTTCTTCGCCTTCGCACTCGAAAAGAGCGAGCGCGGAGAAGGAGGAGCAGCCGGAGTCAACTCGTCTCCGTATTCCTCCAGAAGCAGGGTCGTCAACACCTTATAGTTGGACAAGCCCTCTCTTCCAAGATCGTCATCATCCGAGTTTCGTTCGAACTCGTGATAATCCTGAGTTTCTGTTCTCCTTTCAGAACTTTCCTCTTCTGGGGGAGACAAACTCCTGATCGGAGAGGGGCTAAGGGAATGAAAGTCTTTCCTTTTTCCCGTTCTGATCGACTTAGAAGGCGTCACAACCTGCGGCTTCTCTCGCGCTTTAGAAGACGTCTTGTATGACGCTTCCCGCTCTCCGAGCGTCATGTATGACGTCTCTTGTTGACGTTTAGATGACGCTTCGCGTCTGGAAGACGCTTCGCTTTCTAAGGGCTTCCTACTCGGCGTCACAATCTTGGACGGAGCGTCACGTCTAAGATCCTCTTGATTTGACGCTTCACTTCTAAAAGACGTCTTCCGAGCAGGTGCGAGAGGACGAGACTTCTTAATAGGAAGCGTCACGTCCTTCCGACGGGGCGCTAAAACTCCCACAAGAGATGACAGTTGTTCCTGAACCGCCATAATGATCTTCCTTGACGCTTCTCCTACGTCTAGTGCCTGACGCCTCTCGTCATCACTCGGAGCAGAAGCATGATGGGGTACTTCCTCATAAGCGTCAGATGACGTTGACGCCACCTTCGCCTTCTGTAATAGCAGAAGGTGGCGTCATCCGAGTAAGCGCTCCGGCGCTTAGAATCAATGTCTTGCTTCATATGACGCTTCAGCGGTCTCGATAAGTTCGACTCCTTCCACCCTCGTTTAGGTGAGGGAGAGGGAGAGGACGAGAAACACTCGCGAAGGACGCTTTTCCTATAGCGCCCTTGAGCTGGCTGCCATGAAGCAAAGCTAGCTGAAGGGACGTCTGACCGTTGGGGATTCCCCACGACCTCCTTAAGGCTTTCGACTTTCCTTCTCCTCTGGGCATGTGAGCTTGGAAGAGGTCTAGGCCTGGGAGCGCCGCAGGGACGATCAAACGCCCCCTCCACAACACTGATAGGGCTCACTTCACTAAAATTTTCACAATCACTAGCCTTACCTTTCGAGTCCGCCATCTTGGACTTCATGTCTCGAATCGTCGCTTTCAGATTGGCGATTTCCGATGCCGAATCCGAAAAGACACTCTGAGAATGAGATTTGTAGGGAGAATCTACAGTAGTAGGGTTAGAATTATCATTGAAAGGCTCAATAGGCCTTGAATTCACACCTTTCAGTCTTCTAACTCTATCTCTCTCTAACTTCTTCAAATAAGAAGTCAAAGTCTTCCATTCTTCTGCATTCAAACCCTCGCATTCCTTACAAGTGTTAATAGCAGAACACTGCACCCCCCTACATTTACGGCATACAGTGTGAGGATCAACCGAAGCTTTCGGTATCCTCACCCTGCAGCCTACATTCACACACTTCTCACACTCACATTAGAATCAGAAATACTGAGAAAAATCCAAAGAGTTATTCCAAAAAACAGTCCACAGTAGCGAATGCCAAAACACGATCCAAATACGTCACCAAAAAGTCGAAAAACGTTGATCAAATGTTGAAAAAAGAATCCAAGTCAGGAGGTAATAACAACAATGTTGATACCACCGGCGACAGAGAAAATATGATAGAAAACGGGGATGGTTCCTAGTCCTGCCACCCAGGGCAGGCCGGTAGATCACCTGACCTACCTGTAGCGAGTGGCGCGAAATTTGAATTTCTGTCGGGGACGACGGAGTCTTAGCTATGTATATATCTGACAGGTAAGTTGATTGTATGAAAATAGCATTTCCAGAAAAAAAAAATTGCAAAATTACTGTGGTCGTATGAAACAAATGAAAATGTGATTGTATGAAACAAATGAAGATTATTATATACCTACACAACTCTTGAGTCCTACCTCAAAATTAAACACTAAAAAAACATTAAGACAACACCAATCAACTTCAAGTTTTCACTTCAATGAATTATGAAAAAACCAGTCATCTCAATTTTCCTGTAAACTGCTTAAAATTTATATTGTGCAAATCACTAAAATAATGATGGGTATACAGACTTACCTGGAATTTTAAATATAGTTGTGCGACAAGAGGTCTAAACATTAATACTTATTTAACAGTTTAATAGGGATTACATTTATTTATAATACGAATTACCTATTTCAAGTTGCTTATAGTTGTATTTAAGCTACTTATACATTTATTCCTTTGTACCATACAAGGTAATAAAAGCAGTCAATGTGATGGAATATCGCTAAAAATTATCATTTTGTTTATTGCATCGAGTCCTTTAAACCTCACTCCAGCTTAAATTTTGTCACTAATAAAAGCTGTGCATTGACTTTCAAAACCTTCTAACCTTTCTCTGATCCAAAGTCAAGGTCTGAATGCACTCGATCTTCTTACTATTCCCCCTTGCATGCAGCTACTGTAATGTTTGATTAACAGATGTAATATTACTGTACAGGCATTATTGTTGCCTACACCACTCTAAGAACATAATAATGTGTACTCTTATTTTCTGCATTACAAGTATACATCTACAAACCAACACATCTGTCAATTTATTAGTTACCAAAATTCTTGTAATGAATGTGACACAACACATGGTTTAATAGTTTGTTGGACAAACACTGTGACCAGACATCAATAGGTAACAGGCATTGCCCAAGGTTGTGGTTCGGAGCTTCAGTGTGTCTGGGAGGGCAGAGGCATGTAACTATGATGTTGTCAGGCAAAAGATTGAAGAGGTTGTGTTTACTATATGAGATAAGGGCTGTGGCTATGACTTGCTTTGATTTCAACAGACCAGACAACATGACTAGGCTTATCTCTACAAAGGAAAAAGTTACCATTGGGATAAGACACACAACTCTGATGTTGAGTGAACTCTACCGACGGAACCCGTTTATGGAACATCAAGTCAGACGTTTATAAGGACAGAAATAAACGTGCAGTGGCAATTAATGGAATAAGAGCAGAACTTCAGTAGAAGTTTGTTTGTTTGTATGTTTTTATGTTGCAAGGAACCAGTGGTTATTCAGCAACGGGACAAATGGCTTTACGTGACTTCCGAACCACATTGAGAGTAAACTTCTATCACCAGAAATACACATCTCTCACTCCTCAGTGGAATGGCCGAGAATCGAACCCACGACCACCGATGTGGGACGCTAATACCATACCAACCACGCCGCTGAGGCGCTTCTTCAGTAGAAGTGAAGAGTCAAATATAGAAACAATTTGCGGTCAGTACAGGGGAGAACTTCGCAAACTTGAAAAATCCAAGAAGTCAGGGCCTGGGATTATGGGTTAAGACTCGATACTAGGTCATAAGCTTCTGTTCAATGGTTTGCCACATCTTTAACTAATTCAGAAACAAATGGAAATTTATACTGATAATACTGATCAATAACAGAAAAAAAAATATTCTGTACACATTGTCTTCAATATGCACATTGAAGTTTTCAGCATGTTGCTTCTGGGAAGCAAAAGCATTACTTAAAGCGTTAAAACACTGCATCTTGACCAATGGCATCGGTTCCGAATTTCATCTGCTGGACTTTGGCGAACGGAGTAGAAACTAAGCTAAATACATCAATAGCGGGTAGCACTGTTTTTTGCCAGGTCAGTTGTCCTCAAATATGCACTTGTGATGTCACCATACTAGTACATAGAACAATAAGGTAAGAGCGTTTGTCCAATGAACACTACTCAACCATGTGTACAATCAGAAAAATACTAAACGAAAGCGAACATTACCAATATACACCACCAATAAAATGTGAAAAAACATAAGCTAAATTGCAAAATCCTCGATAATTTAACTTTTATACAACCCTTATACTTCTCCATTCACACCACTAAACCACCTTCTTATGTCCTGTTACTGTAACAAAGACTTTTATTTAATATCTTTCCTACTCTACAGAATCCACTATATGTATTGCATTCAATTGTGCTCCATTAGAAAAACAAAATTACATAACAGTTTCTTCCTCTGTAAATGGAGACCCAAAAATGCATCATCTATTTGGTAATATGTAGTGCCTGGTTCTTCAGCCATTAACCAATTACTGGGGCACTATGACCGAAAGGTAAGGGCATGCACTCTTTTGCCATCCCTCTAGGATATCCATTATAATCTTTACTTCTACAGTCCTCTTGTCGTCTGTCTTATGAACAACAGTAATCAAAATGGCCTTTATTGCAACCTGGTCCTAAGACCAAGTCTTTAATGTGATTGCAACATTTCTATCACCTCTTCGTACCTTTGCACCCATTTTCTGACATTTTGCATGACATTTCTCTTTTCCTTTTACCTTTTTTTTGCACTACTTAGCTCCTCTTATTTTTTTACATGCTTTTATTTAACTTTACATTTTACAAACATTTCTATTTTCCTTTTTACTTTTTTTTGCATTACTTTGATCCTCTTTATTTTTTCCCTGCTTTTATTTAACTTGACTTCTGCGTCTGTTGTCAAATCTTGTAATTCAAATTTTCTACCAGTTTCCTTCGTTCCAAGGACTTGAAATTTTGCATAGCTACTCAATCCCGATGACAATACAACCTTACATGATCCCCTTCCCTCTCCCCCTTCCAAGGCACACACAAGTGTTAATTTAAATGTGCCCTCCCCTCCCGTTTTCCCACCCCCTCCCCCTACCCCCACTTCCAGAGCACACAATCGATCACATGTTAATCTAGCTGTGTCCTCCACTCACTTTCCATCTTCCAACCCCTCCCTCTTCTGAAGCATACAATAAAGTGTTAATTTCCTCCACCATCCACCTCTCCCTTCCAGAGAACACCAGTGTTCATTTACCTGTGGCCCCCCTTCTCTCTTCCATCTCCTCCTCCTTCAGAAGCATGTGATCAAATGTTAATTTAGCTGTGTCCTCCTCAACTTCCTTCTTCACCCCCTCACCTCTCTTCTTCCTTCGCCTCCCATTTCCCTTTCCCCTCATCTTCCTACTACCCCCCTTCCTTTTCCCCTTTCCCATTCTCCTCCCTCCGTATCAGTTTCATTAACTACAATCATAAATTGGTTACAGTTTGTCAAAACTAAAAAGTATAAGATGAAAAAAAAAAAAAAATTTAAACATGCCTTTGTTACAATGCACTAAAAATTAAAAAATAATTTTTTAAAACAAACCAGGATTTTCTTAAAATTAATCAATCATTCCTAAAAAATAAAAGCATGGGCCCTTAACATAGAAGGAAATGCTACAAGAATATATTTTTTTCTTCCTTGTAGCATTTTATTTTCCTAGACATGATCATTAGTAAGATAATTGTAATGTTTCAAAAAATAATTTTTTACTCTTTAAGTGTATTTTAATAAAAGCATGGTTTAGAATTTTTTTTTATATTTTCTTTACTCAATGTACTTTTTTCATAGCATTCTAGCGATAGATTTCTTCAGAAGCTTAATATTTACTAGCATTTACTTCCCAAATTAATCTTCTCTCAAGACACATAAAACTCATGGCAAATTTAAAAGAAAAAATCCTATGCAACCCTAATCAGACTGAAGACAAACTGTTCAATTACATGTGACCTGTAATTTAAAAAAAAAAAATTATTTGGACATGAAACAGCTGAAAATTGTTGATAACTAAAAATGTTATTGTCATGATACAATAAAGTTTTATGCATACTTACCTGGCAGATATATACTTAGCTATAGACTCCGTCGTCCCCGATAGAAATTCGAATTTCGCGGCACACTCTACAGGTAGGTCAGGTGATCTACCGCCCCGCCGCTGGTGGCGGAAGTAGGAATCATTCCCGTTTTCTAAGACAGATTTTCTCTTCCACCTGTCTCCTGAGGGGAGGTCGGGTGGGCCATACACCGTATATATCTGCCAGGTAAGTATGCATAAAACTTTATTGTATCATGACAATAACATTTTTATGCATTCAACTTACCTGTCAGATATATACTTAGCTGATTGGCACCTTTGGCGGAGGGTAAGAGACAGCTAATCTACTGAAATAGACAGGAAACAACATATGTTGTAGGTAATAAAATTAAAAACCTTGATTCCTACCTGTGTTAGCGAAAGACTTCATGGCTACTGCCTAGGAGCCCGTATCGCTTCAAGAGCCTCAGCGAGGTAGTGACCTCATGCTAAGAGTTCTTGATGGTCTGTTACAGGGGTCTTACCCACTTACGCTTCAGAACCATAGGATCTTTGTCAATGGGGTCCTATCCACTTACATGACAAAACACCTTGCCTATTGGCATGATCATAGAGCACGACACTAATCCCGATCACCTGATCCTCATTGGGGTTAGTACTACGATTAAAAGGAGTCATCCCCGAACATCCTTTCAAGCAACCCACAACTCAACAACAATATCAAAACTAATTATTAAAATTATTAAAAACCAATTTAAGGATCAGCGTCTGCTCCATTTCCCAGCATAGTATCCGCTGATACATAAGGTCCAAGAGCGAAACATTTATCGTATGTTATTCTAACATCCTTTAATAGTGGATGCAAATACTGAATTGCACCTCCAATAAGTTGCTGCTAAAATGTTTCTCATGGACATATTCTTCGTAAAAGAAAGGGAAGTTGCCACAGCCCGGACTTCGTGAGCTTTAACTCTCAGCAGCTTTAAAGAGTTCTCTTGGCAATTCCTATGAGCTTCGGTAATTACATTTCTGACAAAGAATGCCAGTGCGTTCTTTGACATCGGTCTCTTGGGGTTTCTTACCGAACACCAAAGACCTTGTCGACATCCCTGAAGCTGTGTCTTCTTTTCTAAATAAAATTTTAAGGTCCTGACTGGGCAAAGGGACCGATCCAACTCTCTTCCTACCAGAGAAGAGAGTCCCTTGACTTCGAAACTTCTAGGCCAAGGTTTAGAAGGGTTCTCATTCTTCGCTAGGAAAAGATCCTGGAAAGAAATGACAGCCGAGTCTTTTCTAAATCCCACCCGAGAGTCCAAAGCATGCAATTCACTGATCCTCTTAGCAGTTGCTAGAGCCAACAGGAATATGCATTTGCTAGTAAGATCTCTGAATGAGATTTTATCTATAGGTTCGAACCTGTCCGACATCAAGAACTTTAGGACCACGTCCAGGTTCCAACTCGGGGGAATCGATGATCTCAATTTCTTAGTCTCGAAAGACCTGATGAGATCATGAAGATCCTTATTATCCTCGAGATTCAGCCCTCTGTTTCTAAACACAGCTGAGAGCATGCTCCTATATCCCTTGATAGTTGATACGGCCAATTTGGATTCTTCTCTTAAGAAGAGGAGAAAATCCGCGATTTCGGTTACAGAGGTATTGGAAGAGGACAGCTTCTTCGACCTACACCATCTACGGAAAACTTCCCACTTCGATTGTAGACCCGCAGGGTAGAGGCTCTGCGGGCTCTAGCAATTGAAGTTGCCACTTTCTTTGAAAAGCCTCTCGCTCTGACCAGTCTTTCGATAGTCGAAAGGCAGTCAGGGAGAGACTTTGGATGTTTTTGTGGAACCTCTCGAAGTGGGGTTGTCTGAGCAGATCTGTCCTGTCTGGTAGAGATCTGGGGAAGTCCACCGTCCATTCCAGTACCTCTGTGAACCAGATTCGGGAAGGCCCAAAATGGGAGCAATTAGAGTCATTCTCATTCCTTCCGATGCCACAAATTTCCTTACTACTTCCCCCAGCACTTTGAATGGGGGAAAGGCGTATGCATCTATGCCTGACCAATCTATGAGGAAGGCATCGATCGCTGTGGCTCTGGGATCTTCTTCTAGCGAGCAGAAGTTGTCTATTTTCCTGGAGAGGAACGTGGCAAACAGGTCGATCTGGGGTCTCCCCAGAGTGACCATATTTGTCTGCAGACTTCTGAGTGGAGCATCCACTCTGTCGGGAGAACCTGGTTCTTTCTGCTCAACCTGTCTGCCCTTAGGTTTTCACTCCTTGGACAAACCTTGTACGCAGAATAATGCCCCTTTCCTCTGTCCAGGTTAATAGAGCTCTCGCTATTTCGTACAGAGAGAAAAAGTGAGTGCCCCCTTTGATTCCGGATGTAAGCCAGAGCTGTGGTATTGTCGGAATTGACTTGAACTACCGCCTCTCTGACTTCCGCTTCGAAGTATTCCAGGGCTAGATGAATTGCCAGGAGTTCCTTCGCATTGATGTGCAGAGTAGTTTGTTGTCTGGTCCAAACACCTGCTACTTCCTTTGGACCCAGTGTTGCTCCCCAACCTGTTTCCGAGGCATCGGAAAACAACACTCGGTGAGGGTTCCGAATCAAGAGGGACACCCCTTCGTTCCTTGTTAATGGGGTTAACCACCACTTTAGGTCTGATTTTATCCCCTGTTGGATGGGAAAAACGTCTGACAATTCTCCTGTCTTTTGACTCCACATCCTCTTTAGATAAAATTGCAGAGGCCTGAGATATAATCTTCCCAGGGAAATGAACTGCTCTAACGAGGAAAGGGTGCCCAGCAAACTGAGCCATTCCTCGCCGAGTCCGTCTTTCCCTAAGAAGTTCGAGATCTTTTCTAAGCTCGAGTAATTCTGTCTTGAGATGGAAACGCCCGAAAACCCCGAGAATCCATCTGTAGCCCCAGATAGACTATGTTCTGTCTGGGGATCAATTGTGATTTCTCGAGGTTCACGAGCAGTCCCAGAGATTTTGTCAAGTTCAAAGTCTTCTCCAAGTCCTTCAAGCACTGAATTTCCGATTTTGCTCTTATTAGCCAATCGTCCAGATAAAGGGATATATTTATCCCCTCTAGATGTAGCCATCTCGCAACGTTCCTCATTAGCCTCGTGAACACTTGAGGGGGGCCATTGAGAGGCCGAAGCATAGGCTCTTGAATTGTATACTTTCCCCTGCATCATGAATCGGAGATATTTCTTCGATGATGGATGCAGGGGACATGAAAGTATGCATCTTGTAGATCTAAGGAGACCATCCAATCTCCTGGACGAAGAGCCGCAAGAACCGATTTTGATGTTTCCATAGAGAACTTTGTGTTCTCCACAAATCGGTTCAATGCGCTCACATCCAGGACCGGTCTCCACCCTCCCGAGGATTTCGGAACCAGAAAAAGACGGTTGTAGAATCCTCGGGAATGCGGATCCCGAACCACTTCGATGGACTCCTTTTGCAACATCTGTTCTACCAGTTGCAATAATGCTTCTTTCTTGGCAGGGTCCCTGTATTGGGCTGACAGTTCCCTCGGGTTCGTAGTCAAGGGAGGTCTGTCTCGAAAGGGGATCATATATCCCTTTGTTACCACGGAAAGGGACCAAATTTCTGCCTGTCCCTCCCGACCCCTTCTTTTCGGAAAATTTCCGAAGTCTGGCTCCTACCGGTGCTTGAAGGACTGTTGTCTCATTTAGCTCTCTTGATAGGTCTGAAGGAAGGCCTACCTCTCTTCTGCACTCCTCTCTTCTTAAAGAGGGTCTGGCCGAGGTACTTCCTCGAAAGGGCTGTTGAGGGGCCCGAGTCTCTCTCTTAATAGGACCCAAAGTCCTCGATTTCTTTGCAGATTGGGCCAAGAGATCTTGTGTGGCCTTTTCTGTCAGAGAATGAGAAATATCTTTTACAAGATTTGAAGGAAACAATTGGTCCGACAGAGGAGCATACAGAAGAGATGACCTCTGAGTAGGAGTAACTGCTTTCGTCAGAAAAGAGCTAAATAAGACTCTCTTCTTCAGAATACCAGTTCCAAACAGAGAGGCCACCTCTCCTGATCCATCCTGAACCGCCTTGTCCATACGGAAAGAACACTATGAAGGACTCCTGGACTAAGAGATTCCTCCTCTTGTGTCTTTTTGGCCAACACCCCAAGGGACCAGTCTAAGAAGTTAAAAACTTCTAAGACATTAAACAATCCCTTGAGGAGATGGTCCATCTCCGAAGTCCCCCATGTGATCTTTGCTGATGACAAGGCTTGTCTCCTAGACGAATCTACCAGATTCGAAAAATCTGCTTCGGCAGTGGACGGGAGAGTTAGACCCCGTGGTTTGCCCGTCTCGTACCAAATTCCCTTCTTTCCTGATAGTCTGGAAGGAGGGCAGGTAAAGACTGTCTTCCCCGCCTTCTCCTTGGATTCCAACCAATTTCCTACGAATCGGAGAGCCTTGTTCATGGAAATGGTTGGCTTCATTTTAATAAAAGATGATTGTTTCGGGACCTTCGTGCTTGTAAACAAGGACCTTGGAGAAGGAGGAGCAGTAGGGCTTAAAGAGTCCCCAAACTCTTGAAGTAAGAGGGCTGCCAGCGTCTTGTAATCTGACAAACCCGGAGCCGAGTGATCTTCCGAGTCCGAAACCTCTTCCAAATCCTAATTCCGAGAGGATTGTTTATTTCCAATAGGAGACTGGCCTCTTGCAACATCCCCCCCACTCTCGCAAGAACGACGACCGCCTGTGCGATAACTTGCGTCCCTACGAGAGATAGGTTGATCCTGCAAAACGACCTTATCCTTCTCCTGGCAAGAGCGATGGCCGCTTGTGCGACACCTTTCTCTCCTGTCAGACGAAGGACGTCCTCTCCTATCACTTTCTCCGGAACGACCTATGTCCTGACAAGGAATACGGCCGCCTGTGCGACAACTAGAGTCCTTGTCAGGTAAAGGCTTATCCTTCCGAAAGCCAAACAAATCCTCCTGGCTTAATTGTCTTTTGGAAGAAGTCCGTCTCTTATCTGTCACTTGTGGCTCATTGCGCCGGGTTGACGCTCGTGATTCCTTGCTCCAAGCTGGCGCTTCTAGCGCATTTCGGCAGAGTGGCGCTTCTGGCTCATTTCGGAAGGGTGGCGCTTCTGGCGCATCTGGAGCCTCTGGCGCATTTCGCCAGGCTGGCGCTTCTGGCGCATATGGCGCCTCTGGCGCTTCTGGCGCATTTCGCCAGGCTGGCTCTTCTGGCGCATATGGCGCATCTGGCACTTCTGGCGCATTTCGGCAGGGTGGCGCTTCTGGCGCATCTGGCGCCTCTGGCGCTTCTGGCGCATTTCGCCAGGCTGGCTCTTCTGGCGCATATGGCGCTTCTGGCTCTTCTGACTCGTATGGAGTCTCAAACTCATCTGGCGCATCTGGTGCATTGCGCCAGGTTGGCGTTTTTGGCGTATTCTTCACACTCCTCCGAGTATAAGCCGAAACTTCCGTTTCTTTTTTCTTTCCCTTCGTCTTCTTTATAGGAAGGAAAGAGTCCTTTCTCCTGGGAGTTTTCCTTAGTAAAAACTCCTACTAAGGCTGAAAGTTGCTCCTGCACATTTAAGATAATTTTTTTTATTTTTTTTTTTGCAGCCGCACTCTCTTTTTCCTTCCCTGATTCAGGTGAGGCCTGTCTCGAAGCGGAAGGAAACTCCGATTTCCATTTAGGAACCAATCTCCTTTTCTTCTTCTCACAAGGTGATAGATCGGAGAAAAGCTCAGGGCTTGAATCCAAAGTAGGAGCCTTCCAACTTCTCTTAAGGGGCGTGACAGTTCATCAGAACTCCATCCCCTCCCCTTGCCTTCGGTGAAGAATCTGACGAAGAAAAACACTTCTTTAGGATGCTTTTTCGATAGCGATCCTTGGCAGTTCGGGTCGTCACAGAATCTGCCGAGGGGACGCCTGATCGGTGGGGATTCTCCGTAACCTCCGTAAGGCTTTCGACATTCCTTCTCCTCTGGGCCTGTGAGCTTGGAAGAGGTCTAGGCCTGGGAGCGAGACAGAGCCGATCAGACGCACCCTCCACTGCACTAGGGACTTAATTCACTTAATTCACTATCACTGTGCTTACCTTTTAACGTCAGCATTTGACGTTCCATCCTTTGTAGCGCATCTTTAAGATCTGCAATTTCCGTTGCGGATTTGCAGTCTTAGTACTAGAGGAAGAAGATAGAGGTTTAGGGTTAGGTGTTAATTTAATAGGCTCGTTAGAGCGAGACCTACTTACGCTTCTGGAGGAAGCCTTCCTAGCCCTATCCATATCTAATTTCCTTAAATATGAATTTAAATTCTTCCATTCTTCCTCATTCTATTTATT
This sequence comes from Macrobrachium nipponense, assembly GCF_015104395.2. Taxonomy (NCBI): domain Eukaryota; kingdom Metazoa; phylum Arthropoda; class Malacostraca; order Decapoda; family Palaemonidae; genus Macrobrachium; species Macrobrachium nipponense. The sequence goes on along the minus strand of NC_061097.1, from coordinate 49,416,870 downwards.
CACATTCATCACAGGTGTTAGAAATTGAACATTCATTCCTTCTACACCCCTTACAAACTGTGTGAGGGTCTACCGAAGCTTTCGGTATCCTCACCATGCATCCCTCATTTACACACTGTCTTCTAACCGTAAAGCTAGAGTCCGACATCATGAGAAATATCCACGAAAGAGTATGCCAAACCAAAGATCCAATACGTCACCAAAATAACCGGCTTAGAAGATCAATAGCGATGAAAAATACGAAATCCAAATCAGGAGTAACAACAACAATGTTGCTGTCACGGCCGATAGAGAAAATCTGTCTTAGAAAACGGGAATGATTCCTACTTCCGCCACCAGCGGCGGGGCGGTAGATCACCTGACCTACCTGTAGAGTGTGCCGCGAAATTCGAATTTCTATCGGGGACGACGGAGTCTATAGCTAAGTATATATCTGACAGGTAAGTTGAATGCATAAAATTCGATAATTCATTGAAATTCGGTGGTCAGCATGCCCCATAACGTTAATTGTATAAGGGTACCAATATCATGTTCCTTACGATATACTTACAATTTGGATCTAGATCAGATAAGACCACAGACTGGATGAAATTTGTGAGATCGAACTGCAACTGTCCTTTGGCCACCTGATCCAAGACAAGATCACGGACGGAACCTAATGCTAACATGACTGCTTCGTGAGTTTTCCACCAGGCTGGATCTCCACTACTTCTCTGGTTTGCTGCCCTTTCCAAATGTCTTCCAACAGCAATAATTAACCCTTGACCACATTCTTCAGCAAGCTCCTGACACAGTGCCTATAACAAAATTAAAATATCATCACAAACTGCTAATAATGCTCATTTATAATATTCCCAGTACAGGCAGTCCCCGGGTTATGACGGTGTCGGCTTATGACGTTCCGAGGTTACGACGCTTGTCAATAGACGTTATTTCCAGGTTACGACGCATGTTCCAGGGTTACGACGCCTACAACGCTCATCTGGGAGATGAAATATGACGACAAACATGCAAAATAATCAATATTTGAAGGTTTTTTCGATGAAAAATGCCATAAGAATGCAGTTTACATAGTTTTCAATGCACCCAAAGCATTAAAAGTAAGGTTTTCTTAGGATTTTTGACAATGTTCCGGCTTACAACGATTTTCGGCTAACGACGCGTCTCAAGAACGGAGCCCCCGTCATAACCCGGGGACCGCCTGTACTGTAATAGCAATTAAATTACCTTATCACTATTAAGATATCATGGCTTAAATTTCTACATACATTTTGACAACATTTTCCAATTGATTTCCCTAATCTGAGCAAGTCTGACAAGAACCTTATTTATCTTCCAACTGGGAAAAGTTAAGTTACAACAGTGACACCTAAGAATTGCAACATTTAACCATCATCACCCATGCTGGCCGAGGTATGTAAGGGACTAACAGTGACTTCTCTCAAGTTTCAAGAGCTTTACTCTACTCCTAGCTTCAGAGGATTAAAAGATAAGAGCCGCAGCGCATTCAAAATATTTCAACAATAAATGCCTACGATTCATTCAAAATATCATAGCAAGATTTTTGCAAACTGAATGGACACACAAGAGTACATGCACAAATATTTCTCTAGTAGAGTAACAGTAACTGGTTTAGTATCCCTTTATACTAAGTGATTTGTGAATCCACATAATTACATTCACAACGAAAAACACTAGTTCCCACTTTTTCTTTTTGGTACTAGAGTAGCACTTTCAGAGCAGACTGTTATAGACCTTTTTAACCCTCTTACGCCGGAGCCCTAAAAATCAAAACGTCTCCCGTATGCCGGGCCTGGTTTGGAGTGAGCGCGGAAGTGGAAAAAATAATTTTTTCAAAAAAATTACAGCGCGCGTACTTTTGAAGATTAAGAGTTCATTTTTGGCTCCTTTTTTTTGTCATTGCCTGAAGTTTAGAATGCAACCATCAGAAGAAAAATAATATCATTATCATATGTAAATAATGCGATATATGGTAGCGAAGAAAAAAAAATTCATACATAATTGTATTCAAATCACGCTGTGCAGAAAACGGTCAAAGCTAACCAGTTACTTTTTTTTGCGTTGTATTGTACACTAAATTGCAATCATTTTGATATATAATACATTGTAAAACAATAAAAGCAACACGGAAAAATATTATCACAAAATGATGTACGAATTCGTAACGAGCGGACGTAAAAAAAATGTTATTTTCAAAAATTAACACCGTAATTCTAAATAATGTTCTAGAGACTTCCAATTTGTTTCAAAATTAAGACAAATGATTGAATATTACGATACTGTAAGAGTTTTAGATAGAATTGCAGATTTCGAGGGGGCGACCATTTCGGACGGATTAAATTTGACCGAATGTCGAAATTTTAATATATATATTTTTTTTATAATGGACATATTTCGAAGATGGAAAAGCTACAACCTTCAATTATTTTTTTATTGTATTCTTCATGAATTTGCGCACATTTTGATATATGAAACTCTATAAAAAGGCTAATATGAAAAGGAGCAAATATTAGGATAATGCCATGTACGTATTCGGAGACTTGCGGCCGCGAATCGCGCGCGGAGTGAAGGTAAATATATTTTTCAAAAATTCACCATAAATCACAATATTGGTTTTAGAGACTTCAAATTTGTTTCAAAATGAAGAAAAATGACAGAATATTACTAGGCCGTAAGAGTTTTAGCTTACAATTGCGTTTTTCAACTATTTCGGTAGAGTCAAATTTGACCGAACGTGGTTTTTTTTTCTATTTATCGTGTTTATATGCAAATATTTCGAAAAAAGAGAAAAGCTACAACCTTCAATCATTTTTAGTTGTATTCTACATGAAATTACGCACATTTTCATATATAAAACTTTATGTAACAGCTAATTTTAAATGGTGCAAACATTTCGACAATCGCACAGAAAAAAATTCTGATTTTTTCGGAAGTTTACCGCGCGAACGTAATGTTTTTTTTTTTCATAAATTCACCATAAATCGAAATATTGTGCTAGAGACTTCCAAGTCGTTGCAAAATGAAGGTAAATGATTGAATATTACTAGAATATAAGAGTTTTAGCTTACAATTGCATTTTTCGACCATTTCGGTAGAGTCAAAGTTGACCGAAAGTTGAAATTTTTGCACTTAACGTTATTTATATGAAAATATTTCAAAACTGATAAAAGCTACAACCATGGGTTGTTTTTTGTTGTATTGTGCAGGAAATTGCGCACATTTCCATATATAAAACTTTATGTAACGGCAAATTTAAAAGGGTGCAAACATTGGGACAATCGCACGAAAAAATTTATCGGAAGAGTTATCGCACGAACGTAAGGAAAAAGTTTTTTCATAAATTCACCATAAATCGAAATATTGTGCTGGAGACGTCCAATTTGTTGCAAAATGAAGGCAAATGATTGAATATTACTATAATGTAAGAGTTTTAGCTTACAATTGCGTTTCTCGACCATTTCTGTAGAGTCAAGTTGACCGATAGGTTGAAATTTTTGCACTTATCGTTATTTATATGAAAATATTTCAAACTGATAAAAGCTACAATCATGAGTATTTTTTAGTTGTATTGTGCATGAAATTGCGCACATTTTCATATATAATACTTCATGTAAAGGATAATTTAAAATGGTGCAATAATTATGTCAAAGTGACTAAATAATTTCCGAGATGTGTCACTGATACTTTTTAGTGCGATAAGAAAGAAATTCGCGCTTGCGCGCCTGCGTAGCGATTGTAAACAAAACAACGCCTTGATCCGTGAACTCCCAGCATCCCCCAAGGCGCGTGATACAAAAGTTTTCGGCTGGTAGGCCTATAAGTATTTTTCCGCGAATTTTTAAAAAAACTTTTTTGAGCCGACGTATGATACGTCCAATCGGCATACGGGAGACATTTTGACTCGACGTTTTAATACGTCCAATCGGCGTAAGAGGGTTAATTACCTGGATAAACTTTTAAATAACCCCTCTGCCCAAAGATGTAGATACACCTGGATTTTCAAAATCATGACATACTTTTCCAAATGTTCAATCTGGTTGCATATACCTCCTTTAATAATTATTATTCTTGGTACATTTCTAAGTTGGAATTAAAATTTCAGGATTAAAGTCCATGCATTATTTTCTTGAAACTATTGAAATTCCAAGGGCACAGATTAAAAACTAAAAGATTGCAAGTAAGACAATGCAGGGTCACACCGAGCAATCTAACTTACCAACAGAAGATCCTGAGCAGAAATACGAACAGAGTACGCAAAGCTATCTTCATCCTCGTCTTCCACAAAGGCATCAGGATTATTACTCCAGGTTTCAATCTGCAAACAATAAATTCATAAATTATTCACCCAAGTGACAGTCTGGGACAAACCTTTTCATATCAGGTTCCAACATATGGATAAACAACTAACTTGAAAAGTGGTGCAACTTTTACAAATAAAAATTTTTCCAAACATTTCCATTTACTTCACAAGTTTATGCATTACCTGATCCTCTGTGATCTGCATATAGAGAAGAATGTAGTATATAAGATCTGCAATGCCTTGCTTGATCATCTGCTTATGCTTACTGGTTTCAACAAGGGCATGGACGAACTCGAATATTGTAAAAACTAGATTCTCAAAACCAAGAACTTCACCTGAAACAAAAAATTACCAAATTATCAGAATATGCTACTACATCAAGAATTACGTCTACCAACTTAAATGTAACCTTAGCTTATACATACACTTAAGGGCTGCATAAAATTTTGCTCAATCCATTATAGCTAGCAGTGTTAGTTTAATAACCTCTTCAAAAATACCAAATTTGTAACTAATTTGTATTTTTCATAACTAACAAACCTGAGGTCTTAACATTAGGATTTACTAGCGCCAAGCTGGAAACCGGTAGAATTAAAATTACACTTGTGAGATCCAGGGACTAATGGCATCTATACCAGTCACGGGGCATGTATACCCAGAATGCCCACGGCTACCTGTGACCCACCAGTTTTATATTTCTAAACCCAGTTTTAGACTGCTAGAGGGGTGGTTCGAGGTGGGCCTTTAACTGTTAAGACCTCAGGTTTGTTAGTTATGAAAAATACAAATTAGTTTACAAATTTGTTATTTGTTCATACACGAAACAAACCTCCGGTCTTAACATTAGGATAGACTTACTATTGGAGGGAGGTAAGTCTCTACAACTGACTGGGAGTTTGCCACCTTATCCATTTCCGAATATATAGGGAAATTCTAAGAGAATGGACAATGAACCTAGGACCAAAGATATAAGCGGATCTATTGGGTTTCTTCCCACTGGGTGTAGATACCATTCTACTGTTTACTCTTGTCCCTTGCACTGGATCCACCTTCACCCCTCTTTTCCCTATTATCCAGAGGGGTGTGTTGCTACTGAAAAGTATATCATCAGCTAAGATAGCTTCACAGTATGGCTGACCATCTCACCTGCATCTAGTCCGTTCCAGCACATGACGGTACTCTCCTTCATATTGCCCGTAGTTCAAAGAGTAGGAAGAAAGTAGTAAAGAAAAAGACCAGTCATCCCATTCATATTCTACTTTCATACCTTCATCTTAGACTAGACGCAAACTGACCCGCCAGGGGCACTGGATGAACTATATCACTTGTTGGGCCGCCACCACTGGACCCCAAGGAAAAGGTGTCCAAGGATCTATGGGCAACATCTTCAATAAAATGAGGTGAAAGTTGTTGCGTTTCCACACACCAGCTTTCAGAATTTTGATCCAACAGACATGTTCTTCTTAAATGCCAGGAAAAGCACTCACACCCCTGATGTCATGAGCTCTAGCTCCCGCCTGGCTATCTGACCCTCTGTCTTCTGCCCTGTATAAGCATCTCTGATTGTCTCCTTAGCCAAAACGATATTGTATTCTTGGACACTTCCTTCTTGTTCCGTCCTGTACTTACGAACAACCTCTGGCACCCCGGCCTCCTGAGGTGCCTTGTTCTCTTTAAGTACTCCCTTAGTGCCCTGACGGGGCACAGGAGCATCTCAGCTTTGTCGTTGTCTACAAAGTCTGCCAAGGAAGGTATGGTAAAGGAGTCGAATCTGCCGTCTACTATTGTTGGATTTTGGGTCTTGGCCACGAATTCTGGGACAAACTCACATACCATTGATCTCCAACCTCTCGAGTGCTTTATGAGATATGAGAGGCCATGTAGCTCCCCCACCCTTTTGGTTGAAGCCAGGGCCAATAAGAAGACTGTCTTCAGGGTCAGGCTCCTATCCGTGGACTGCCTTAGTGGTTCGTAGTTTTGGGGTCAGACTACTCAGTACCTTGGTCAGATCCCAATCTGGGGCTTTTAGCTCCTTTGGTGGGCATGACTGTTCAACAAGCTCCTCATCAGCATGGCCAACTCCCATGAAGACGATATGTCCACTCCTTTCATTCGTAAGACTGAGGCTAGAGCCGCCTGTACCCCTTCACTGCAGATACAGACATGTTTTTCTGTTCTGAGATATATCAGAAAGTCTGCTAACTGCTGAATAGTGGTACCGAGTGGAGACACGTTCCCTCTACGACACCAATCACAGTATGCTGACCCACTTTCCTTGGTATACTGTCACAGATGATTTTGTTTCTGATATTACCTGCCATCTGAGTTGGCTGCTTTCTGCGAAAAATAAACCCTCGCTCTCAGAGAGATACTTGACAGTCTCCACCCGTGAAGCGATAGGGACTTCACCGACTGGTGGTACCCTCTCCATGTGAGGCTGACACAGAAGGTTGCTCCATGGAGGTAACTCTCTTGGCACATCTACTAGGAGTTCCAGTAGGTCTGGAAACCACTCTGCTTTCGCCATAACGGGGCTACCAGGGTCATCTTGAGGTTCTGAGACCGCATTACCCTGTTCAGAACCTGACGGATTAGACAAAATGGAGGAAATGCGTACACGTCCAGATTGTCCCAGGGGTGTTGTAGCGCATCTTCTGCTACTGCCTCTGCGTCCGGGACTACTGAACAATACACTTCCAACTTTTTGTTGTACCTGGTTGCGAATAGGTCTATGATCGGTCCTTCCCACAACATGAGCATCCTGTCCACTACCTGTTGGTGTAGGGACCACTCTGTTCCCAGAATCTGATCCCCTGCGGCTCAACTTGTCGGCCACTATGTTTTCTTTTTCCCGGAATATACCTGGCCTTGATGTCTACCAGGTTCTCTATAGCCCACTGGTGAAGTTGAACTGTCATCACATGTAACTGCCGAGAAACTAGCCTCCTTGCTTGTTTATATAAGCTACTACTGTGGTGTTGTCTGACATCAATACCACTGAGTGTCCCTTTACTCTCTCCCTGAATTCTTGTAGAGCCAGAAAAGCTGCTTTCAACTCCAGCACGTTTATATGGAGTTCTCTGTCCTTGCACTCCATTTTGCTGACACCATCAACTCCTCCATATGGGCTCCCCAGCCTTCTAGTGACGCATCCGAGAACAGCAAGAGGTCTGGGGAGGATTGTTGAAGGGGGACACCCACTGTCAGATTGTCGTCGTTCACACCACCACCAGCAACGTCTTTCCTCACTTCTGCCGACAAGGGAATTTGCTCGTACGGGTGATCTACTGTTGGTGACCAAAACTCCTTCATCCCCTCCATTGTAGGGGACCGAAGGTGTAGCCTTCCTTGTGGTACTAGCTTCTCCAGGGAGGTTAGGATTCCCAGCACCACCTGCCACTGTCTTGCTGGCTGTGTCTGCTTTTCCAGAAAGGCATTCACCACTGTTTGCATTTCTCTACTCTTTGGTCTGTCGGGAATACTTTGGCTTGTGTTGTGTCTATCACCATTCCCAGATATTCCAAACGTTGACTTGGATCCAACTGCGACTTCTGCTGATTCACCACAATACCTAGGCTGTGACAAAGCTGCAGGAGGTCCGCCCTGTCCCTGAGTAATTTCTCCCGCCTGGACTTTGCTATCACCAGCCAACCATCGTCCAGATATGTTATTAGGCCTGATCCCCTGAGCATGCGCCCACGCCGACACGAGGGGTGAACACTCTTGTAAAAACTTGAGACTTGTCAATCCGAAGCACAGGACCTTGAATTCGAAGCTTTCCCTGCAAGACTGAAGCGGAGAAAATTTCCTTGAAGACTGATGGACTGGTATCTGAAAGTATGCGTCCTTTAGATCGACTGTCAGCATAAAGTCTCCGATTCTGACTGCTTGTAGAACCGTTTTCGGAGTTTCCATCTTGAAACTGGTTTTCCTTATAAACAGATTCAGCGTTGACAGGTCTATTACTGTCCTCCACTCCCCGTTGGCTTTGGGTACCAGAAAATCCTGCTGTAGAAGCCTTTTGTCGGACTGCATACTTGTTGCACAGCTCCTTTTTCCATCATCTTCTTCTTCTTCGTCCTGTAGAAATAGTGGCCTTCTGAGATTTGTGGCATAAGTTGACGTGGGTAATGGTTGATCTGTCAGGGGCGGGGCGTCTCGAACGGAATCAAATACCCGAGTCCTGAGAACATCCACCACCCACTGCTCTGCCCCTAGTTTCCTGCCACACCTTCCAGTGATTTGCCAGGCAACCCACATGGTGTGGCCGAGTGATGGGAGGCGCCCATCCTATCTTCTTGAGCCTCTCCCTCTTCCCCTATTGCCCCTTCTTCTCTGTTGTTTCTATTGTGAAAGGGCCGATGAGTTTATCCTCTTTGGGGAAGAGGGTCTTGTGACTCTATTAGGGATGCTATGTCTCACTGTCTTCTTTCGAGCCATCTGCTGTTGTCTTCCCTCCAAAGGAGTAGTTTGACTGTTAGACGTTTTCCTAACTGCCTGTTGCACCAACCTATCGTTAGTGTCCATCCTTCTTCTATCTATTGCCTCTTCCAGTATGACCTCTGGCAACAGCAGTTGCGATTCCAAGATATCCCCATTACTCATTGCTAACATGGGAATCCAAATCCACATTGCGGCTTAGTCTAGCCAATGCTGCATCTCTCCTCATTAGCAGGATATTTGCCCAAACATTGGCACTTACGTTTGTCAGTACGCAATCGCCTTGGAACCTGACTGTAGTAATCTAATGACAATGGTTCATCCACTATTCCTTGTTGCTTCCGAGGATGCAATTTTCGCCACTGCTGTTTGACCAAGGTCTAACCAAGAAGCAGCCTGAAAGACAGAAGAAGCTGTTGCTTCTAACGTAGCAGCCTCTTGGTACGTCATCGAAGGTCACTCCATTTTTAACCTGATCCAAGGTTAATCCAGGCCTTAACCTTACAACATTAGGGTTCATTTGTCTAGACAGCAAAGGGACCTTCGTGTCGTATATTTCCTTTGCTTCATCATTGGAGGGGGAATAAATTTAAATGATCTATTAGATCTTAAGGAATTATCCCTCCCTGCAATCTTTGCGTTTACGTGTTGCAAGACCGATTCCCGCATGACTCGAACAAGGCAATTCATACGACACCTTGGTATCCCTCTTTAGTCCAAATGCCATGTCAATTCCAGGAGGAAGCATACTGGCCGGTGTTTCTGTCTTCTCCGAAAGGCTATTGAATTGACGAATCAAATCAATAACCTCTGCATACGAGGCCAGAAAACTCTTGGTTTTCTCCTTCCTCCGGCTCTAGTGTACCATCTCCGTCACAAGAGTGTCTCGCCTCTATCTTCTGACAGACGGCCCGGAATTCCACGGCCGCCTGCCCCTACGGCCGCGGTCTCTTTGATCTTTGCTGGCCGCTGTTGGCTCGATCCCGGATAGTCAGCAGGGGAACGAGAACGTTTCACTCTTTCTCTGCTCACGGATCTAGAGCGAGAATCTCTTTTAGATCTCCAAGATGAAGGCTCCCTTAAGACAGAGATAAGTTCGTCTCTATTAGCATTGGCCATCGTTTTCCGAGCGTCGCGAGCCCGGCCTCGACCTTCTATCCAGACGGACACTGCCTTCTCCACGAACGTATCCGCCGAGGTTGCCAACTCTCTATTTTTTGTACTTTTAATAGGAGCCTTATCGTCCTTCGTACATATTTTTGAACGGCCTTACGGGCGAAACTGGGACCTGCATTCCATCCTCTGCTGCACCTTTCGCACAGCCAACGTCGATTTTACCAGAGTATCGGCAGTTTTGCGATCCGACTGGCAACTCCGCCTCGGCCGCTAGCTCGCCAGCCGTCACCTCTCTCGCTTGTTCGGATTCTTGCGAACGGCTTCGTCTGCCAACCTTGTGCTTAATAGCCACTGATTTTGTCCGACCTTCTTGCTGACTTGGAAATGACAGTCTTGGTCCGAAAGAAGAGGAAGAATTGATTCTTCTCCTCTTAGCCCGAGGATCCGCCAGGAACTCCCGAATCCTCCTCCAACGCTTGACTGGCGCTCGCCGTGACGTTATCAGACTTAGCGATGACGCCGAACTAGAGGAAGAAGACGAAGAAGGCGAATCACACTTTCTTTTTGTCTCTCTTATTCATTCTCTTCTCTATATCCTGTAATTTCTGCATTACAGTTTGCATTGACGGGTCAGAAGGCGTATTAGCGTCTGGGCAGCGAAAAAGGGCGAGAATCGGTCTGTGACGTCATCACGCCTGCCATATCGGAGTGTGACGTATGTTGTGACGTCATCCCTCTCGTAGGGAGAGACTGAGAGGTTTCTGCTGGCAACCGCACTTTTGCTGCCAAACTACCTCCCACGTTCTGCATCGCTGTAAATACTGAGTGGGATGGTGAAGCCGCGGCATTAATTCCCATAAATTGCAAGCCCGGGGGATGAGGAAACATTCAGCGCTGCCGGACCCTGCTAGAACCGTGACGTCATATAATGCGCAAGCAGACCATCCAAGGTTGGTACGCCTGGTAGGCCTAGCGCTGACCACGTACCATCTAACCTATGCGCTTGAGTAGCAGGAGCCTGGAACAAAGATGGCGGATCTCCCCCTCTACTTGCTGGGAACAAAGGAGAGTGCAAATTATTCATAAAATTCCCACCAAGGCCCCTCCTGACGTTTCCGATACAGAACCGCTAGGAGACAAGAAGGGTATGAGACAAATCAAAAGCAGGTGGAGAAAACATATGGAGCAGCCTGGTTTATTACCGATACAAAAGAAGCCGGTAAGGGTTTGGTCATCCAAAGATGGCGTCACCCCCTTCCTTTTGTATTGGCTTTTCACATAGAACTTCTTCCACTGTTCCACCGACCAACCGCGACAACAGAACACGGATTAGTAACCGTACATACGTTTTCCCTGCACCTACTACACGTTGGATGAGGATCCGTCTACACCGAAGTTAGGAACCTAGAACATGGAAAGCCACTGACTCCTGGGCATTTCCTTTGTCTCCTCTTCGAAACGGTAGACGATCCCGATGTTTGAGGCAAAATTCTCCATCATACCACGTATACACTCTTACCACACACTGATCACACTTGGAGAAAGAAAAGGAATGAAAAATAAAAAATGAATGGATAAAGAACGGGCAAACTGAAAAACCGGCTTTAAATGAGATAGACAGTAACACGTCTTATCTTAAAGGCGGTAGGAAAATAACTGTGGGTCACAGGTAGCCGTGGGCATTCTGGGTATACATGCCCCGTGACCTGGTATAGATGCCATTAGTCCCTGGATCTCACAGTGTAATTTTAATTCTACCGGTTTCCTTTTCCAGCTTGGCGCTAGTAAATGATGATATTGTTATGATACAATAAAGTTTGTTCATACTTAACCTGGCAGATATATATATAGCTGTATTTTCTGAAGTCCGACAGAATTTAAAAAACAAAACTTCCGACACACGCAGTGGTCGGGCCAGGTGGTTAGTACCCACCCTTCCCGCCGCTGGGAGGCGGGTATCAGAACCATTCCCATTTTCTATTCAAATTTTTATTTCCACTGTCCCCTGAGGGGAGGTGGTGGGTACTTGATTATATTATAACTGCCAGGTAAAGTATAAGAACAAACTTTATTGTATCATAACAATATCATTTTGTTCATGAAACTTACCTGTCAGATATATATATAGCTGAATCCCACCGTTGGAGGTGGGAAGGGACAGAATAGAAGGATTTTGGGAAACAAATGCATGCAGATGATTTACATCTTGGTTCCACCTCCCCCTGTTAGCATAGCCGACTTCGTGATTACTGTCACCCATGTCTGCTTCTGCTTTACTAGAGTTGCCAGCGAGGTAGAGCCTATAAAGCTGGTGCACTCCAGATGATCTGTCAACGGGGTAGGGCGTGACCACAATGTGACTAGACCATATTGACCATACCATGAGGGCTAAGAAGTAAAATAAATATATATATATCACCACCTGACCAACCTAGCCAAAGTTAAGGTGTGTTAACTAAGGCTTAAGAGTTAAGAAGTCGCCGTTGTCGGCGACTCAACAAACTAATTAAGAGTCTCTTCCTAACCATTTTCTACAGGATAGGATGAGTGGTACTTCTTGCCACCCCCAAGATTGTGTCTGCAGACACGTATGGCCCTAGCGAGCAGCAGATCTCATATGCCATCTTCACATCTCGCAGGGAGTGTGAAGTGAACACAGAGTTGCTTCGCTAAAACATGGTACTCAGGATGTTGCTGAGTGCCATGCTCTGTTGAAATGCTTCCGAGGCCGCGCCCTCACCTCGTGAGCATTCAGATAAAAAGATTTCAATGCTTCCGAGGCCGCGCCCTCACCTCGTGAGCATTCAGATAAAAAATTTCAAATCTTTGTGCAAACACAATGAAGGAGCATTTTTGAAAGAACTCCTTAACACTAAAGCCAGGGTGTTCTTCGATATGGGAAGTCTGGTCTGTCGGAACACTGCAGATTGCCCGAATGACTTCGACTTTCTTGAGTTTTATGTCGATAAAACTTGAGAGACCTGACAGGGTACAGGACTCTCTCTGGCTCCTGCCCACTAACTTGTGCCATCCTTGCTTCCAAGCTCCTGGCCCAAGGACAAACGGGTTTCCATTCTTAGGCCACAACGAAAGACTTAGAGAGCACACCGCCTTGTGTTCTCTAAAGCCAAAACAAACTTGTGACGATGGCTTAAAATCTCACTAACCCTCTTTGTCGTATCTAGGGTGGTTAAAAGAAGGCCTTCCTGATCACATGCAAGAAGTTAACAGGTAGGAGAGGTTCGAATGCTTTGACATCAAGAACTTCAGACTACGTCTAAGTTCCATATTGAAAGCTTCGATCTGGACATGCACAGTCAGTCCGTCTGTACTAAAGTCAGGTGACCAACCAGTTGACCAGTCAGACGAATCAAGGACAGCAAGGCTGTACCCTGAAGCCCATAAGGCACTATTCTTCGCTGAAGGATGAGTGTCTGGACTGCCTGGGCGATTCAATCTAAGCAAACCTTGTGGGGTGTATCAACGCAACCCAACGTCGTCAGCGAATCAACTCCTGACTCGAGCTTCTGGTGCCAGGAGAAAGGAGCAAGGAGCAAAAAGGCGATTCAGTCCCGAAGGAAGAATGCCTGACAGTCCAACCTGGTCTCATGTTACACGATCATCGGGGGTGTATAAACGCAACCGACTTCGTCAACAAGAAACTCAGGGCTACTATATGTCGCCTGATCTCACACGAGAGTGTGACTCCGAGAAAACAGGTGAGACAAAAAGTAGATGGTGAGCGAGTTTCGAGATTCCACAGAACTCAAAGATCGTGAAGGGCTTTGTTGTTTGACAGACGCAAATCTCTGAGCCCAAAACGCCTCAACAACATATTTGCGTATTCTTTAATAGTTGTGACGTGCCCAGCTTATCCCATTCTTCAGACGGAAATGGAAGACGGTAATCTTATTCCTGTCAACATCTCGATAGTCTGACTCCAGATGCGGAGAGGTTATAGGTACCTTTCGAGTTAGAGTAGACCGACTCTCTCGGAAAACGGTCCTTGGAAAGTGAACTAGGAAGGATGTGACCCTTCTGTGAATCCAGGATCCTGAAGGCCAACATGGGGGGCGATCAGCGTCATTGTCGCTCCCTGTGACGTCATAAATCCTCATTACATTTTCCTAAGCGATTGAAAAAGGGTAAAAAGAGACTAAACACCATCCCCGTTTAATATCATAGGATGGCGTTTAATGGTACCGATCCCGGATCGAGAAAAAGGGAGCAGAGAAGAAGAAGCCTCTTCTTCCTCAACATATCGAAGAGAAGAAAATAAAGAAAAAAGGGCGTCCCTAAAAGTCTCCCACAACTCTCAAACTTACTTCTAAATAAAGATTCCACTCGGAAGTCAAAAGTTTGCTGCCGTCGATCGGAGACGATTTCGTACGGTGACTTTTGCAATCCTGTAACGAACCTCTAGAGGATCGTTACATTCTACGCCTTGCCTTGTTTTGTATAATAGGCTCTTTCTCTAAGTAACTCGAGCAGGGACCAGAGAAGATACTTCTTAAGATATGAGAGAGCTGTGGAATATCAGAGTTGATGTGGACCACTGGTTCCAAAAACTCGTTTCGAGGACTGGAGGGACGACCGAATTGCATTTACTTCTTTCAGATTAAGATCCAGGAACATCTGAAACACTATCCCAGATGTCCTGGCACCTTCTTTCTATCATGAACGCACTGAGAGAATGTTCAGAATAATTTTTGTTCCTAATCTTGAATAATATTTCAGTTTCCCGGTAGGAAAAAAGGAAAAAACCTGGTGGTCTGAATTGCAGTCTATTCGGGGAAACAAACTTCTTCAGAAGGAAATGGTCCCCCAGCAAGCTCATCCATTCCCTCCCCGAGTATGCTTTACTTCCCTATTAAAGGCTGCGCTTTGCTAAGCAGGAAATAGCATATAAAGTGCAATGTTTGCGGTAGACTCGTAGTTCTATACCGTGCGGTAACGAGCACCGAAAGGATTAAGAGATACTCTGTTGAACATAGTAAAAAAGGGCAAAAACGAATGCAACGTTTATTCATTCCACGGTAAGAAATCCCTCAATCTTAGGCTAAAGTCCGTGATTGTAAGGACAGAGATACAGTTAGTCATCCCAATCCCGCGGAGGAGACGTAACTACAGTGCATGACAGCGCACGATCTGTTACTGGCTCGGTTGAACTTGGACAGTCGACACAGCAGCAGCCAGCAGCTTACGAACGTCGTCTCTTTTAACTTTTTTATGTCTGGGTTGCCAGCTACCCTATTCTACGAAGAAATAGGTCCGTTTATTTTTTAGCAAAAAGAGACTCTCAAGCTGGTATATTTAAGCGAAACAGAAAACGCAAAAAGAGACTCTCAAGCTGGTATATTTAAGCGAAACAGAAAACGCTAAATATATAGATGCGTTTGTGTCGTCAGAACACTACCATACAACGGTAAAAGATAAATCGGAAACTCCTGAAAGACTGCAGGGAGTAACGATTAAATGTCCTTAGAATAATAGACAATAGACCTCTCGGTTGCCATCCGAAGAGGTAACTACAGCAAGCGTGTATGACTTGAACCAACCAGTAGTAAAATAACGCAAGGCAAAATATTTTATTATATCACAATAAAGTTTGTTCATACTCACCTGGCAGACATATATATAGCTGAATTCGGAAATACAGCTACATACATATCTGACAGGCAAGTTTCATGAACAAAACTTAAGAGAATCGAAGCAGACAGCTCAAGCTTCTTATGTTATTGGACATAAGCATTCATTGACGAAGTCTACAAGTCTATTTCTTGTACGGGTCTGCGAATGACGAATGAGAGCTCTTCCGAATCTTGTCAATAAGAGCTTATTCGCTTACGCAATATCAAGTTAAAGAGATGTTTGTCAATGAGAACTAACCCATTTACGGGACAAAGAGATATTTTGTCAATGAGGGGATACCCACTTACTTGACAAAACGATAGTATATTGTCAATGGGGGGAAAGTCACTGAATTGACAAAACGTAATCCAGAAGTCGAGCATTTTATTTTTTCCGATTCCCGTCTCAAAACGAGAAAGGGGCAAGAATCCTGTTAAGAGACAGGTGGCTTACGGCAGGTAGAACGACGATGTTCAATTCGGCAGCGTAGTCCCGACTAAAAACTAACAAATCTATCATCTGAAAAACCCTTTCAGATGGGCTAAAAAGCTTGCAAAATTATCCTGGGAAGAGGAAGAAACTCTCCAACCAGCTTCCTCTCTCGTATCACAACTAATGCCTGCTAAAGCTTAAAATTTATTGGCAGTGTGCAAAGGAAGTCCTGTCTTGCGCTTTCTGAAGAGCGGTCCTTTTGATGAATGCCTTTGCAAGAATCCTACTGAAAAACGTCGCCGAGACGTCGAGCCTTTACATAACCCGTAACTGCCTTATCGCAAAGTCTTGACTGCGGTAGAGAAAACGAGATCTTCCCTTGAGCTTTCCTTAACTGTCCATCCACCTTTGCGAAAAGCAATATAATATTGACAGAGACCTCTTGAATTCACGAAACCCGAGGTCTTGCTGGGTTTCGAAGACGAAGTTGTCTGTTCACTTTAAGCTTCACATTCTTGAGGCTCAAATCTTAAACAAGAGCTTGAAGTTGAAGAGTTCAACAGAAACGTTCAGCCAGGAGACAAACCTGGTGTGCGCTGGCGCGCTGGCGCCGCTCGGCGTCCATTGCGAGGACGCTGGCGCTTCCTGGCCGCGCGCTCAGCGTCCACTGGCGACGCTCGCGTCCACTGGCGCGCTGCTGGCGTCCATCCGAGCGTCCCGTTCAAGCCGAGCGTCAAAAGAAGCGTGCAGAAAAGCATCACGCTCCTGACAGGCGTCAAAACGAAGCGAGAGAAACTGCCTTCTTTTTCATATTTCTCGGTGGAAAGACGTACACGTGATCAGGCGACGTTCGCCTTCTTACTTCTCACTGAAACGCATAACGAGAGAGTGAGGGGAACGTGAAGCGTCCTCTTCTATAAAGCTTCTATTTAGAGGGCCGCGAGTCCTTCGAGATTCGTGCACGTGCACGATCTTCCGCAGCCTGGGAAACGTCAACAGGTCCTACCGAAGGGACGCCAGATCTTGATGTGGGTTCCCCGTAACCCTCCTTCGGCTTTCGACATGCCTCTCCTCCCTGGTCCTGGGAGTCCGACCGAGGAGGTCCCAGGCCGGCCTAGAGGCGTTATGGGGCGGCATCTGAACGTTCCCATCCTGACGAGAGAGAAGGACGTGAAGCTTCCTCTCTCTAAAGCTTCTTAGAGGGCGCGAGTCCTTCCGAGAGCTCCAACCCTTGCGCGGGGAGGACGCCTCGGAGGACGAGAAGCAATCCTTCAGGATTCGTGCACGTGCACGAACTTTGGCAGTCTGGGGAGTTTTCATCAGAAAACTGCCGAAGGCACGCCAGATCGGTGGGGGTTCCTCGTAACCCTCCTTCGGCTTTCGACATGCCCTCTCCCTGTGGTCCTGGAGTCCGACAGAGGTCTAGACCTAGAGGCGTTATAAGGCCGATCTGACGCACCCTCCACTACACAAGGGGTCACTGTCACTGCACTTAGCCACTTCACTATTGCTCTCTAAAGCAAGCACTTTCGATTCTAAGTTACGAATCGAAAGAGTATAAGAGAAAAGGGCAATAACCTCTACAGACACTGTTTTAGGGCCCGAAGGCAACAGGTTACAGGGTTAGGAGTAACAAAACAGAAGTAGCACTCTTTACAACAATGAAGGAGAGCGATCACCTCTCGCAGACATATTCATAACCCGTAGGCCATACTATAGGGTTAGGCAAAATAAAGTCTACAGGAACAGGTTAGCAGGTTTCACTATCCCTGACTTTTGGTTTACTGATTAATTGCGTACATACGAATCCATACTTTTTCCTTTACGGAATTCGACATGTTTACTGATTAATTGCGTAAACACATAACGAAATCATCAATAACGTCTTCCCGTTACGGGAAAATTAGAGGACCAAAGTTTACCCCCCCCCTCACACTCCTTACATGAAAAATCTCAACAAAGAAGCAAGACCCAAACCTCTCGTGGCATACCAAGTGCGGATCTACCGAAGCTTTCGGTAGCCACACCCTATCTTTGCAGACAACCCCCTCTGAAACTAGCCTAACTAGATTCAGATATCTTATGCAAAAATGAATCAAATTCAAATCAATTTAAGATAGCGTATGCCTACCACAAATCCAAGTAAATTAAATCAAGACAATTTTAGGAATACTTAGCGGCAATGAAGTTTTCCAAAATCCTAAGACAGGATGTTTTTCAGGCACCGCGACAGAAAATTATGAATAGAAAATGGGAATGGTTCCTGATACCCGCCTCCCAGCGGCGGGAATGGTACTAACCACCTGGCCCCCCGACCCAACTTGGGGGGGGGGGGGGGCGGTTGGGTGTCGGAAGTTTTTTTAATTCTGTCGGACTTCAGAAAATACAGCTATATATATATCTGCCAGGTAAGTTTCATGAACAAACCTAATGTTAAGACCGAAGGTTTGTTTCGTGTATGAACAAACTTCTTGTTCATACAAAAGGATATTTCCCATGATAATCCAAGACTACTTACCATCTGAATCTACAGGATCGTCAGCATCCTCTCTAGCATTTACGGTAGTATTGACATAAGTATCGGCACTTGTGGTTAAGGTTTGCCATACTGGACCCAAAACTTCTCCTAAGTACTGTCCCATCTGTTTTGGCACATTCTTCATTAAAATTGTAAGAGCTGAAATGAAAAGTTTGGAAAATTAAGAATATTTATTCTTACCGAAAGATCCTACTTAAAAACTACTGCCTATCAAGATTCAAAGAATATTTCCACCCACTCCCCCAACTGGAAGTCATCCTTGTACAATATCAAGTATTGTAATTAACCCACACAACAGTCAAATGCAATGTAAGAGCTGGATGATACACTCAACCCAATTCATCAATCAAAGTTCTCATCTCAAGAAGGCTAAAATCTGTATCACTAAATGACATAAAATCAGAGACTAAGAATTAACTTTACATTGGAATTGATAAGAATGAGGTTTATTTGGATTCTATATAATTAACCAACCAACGTTGATTTCAGCAACTATTGTATTTATAAAAAGTACTAATGTGTAAAGGCTTTATTTCTTACTACTTACTGGAATCCTGATATTCAAAATATTGCAAAATTTTTTTAAGACATACGTAAGTATTAGTCCTAAAGCACCACTGAGTGACCTACAATATATCAAAGAAACATGACTGAGGGAAGCCTACTCTTCATTTGACAATGTCATTAATAAATTTCCTTTTACAATATTCACACTGTTTAGTAATTAACAAAGTACCACTACAGCACTTTCATTTGCCTGAGGATAAGCTTTAAGAAGCAAAACATCTACATAAACTTGAATTACTAGTGTCAAAAGAACGGCAAGTTTCAGATTTACATCCACTGTATAGCCTCATTTTCTTCTGGCTCATTGAATACCCACACTTATCTCATTTCCTACGTGGCAAATATTACAATTTTTTAAAGTAAATTTTACTTTTCCTAACTATACAAACCTAGGTCCTTTACAATAGGAATTGGTAGTCCTTCCGACAGGATTTAAACATTTCAATTTCCTTTCGGCCCAGGTGCAGCATGAGGGGTGGCATGAGGTGGGCACTTGAGTGTAAAGAAACTAGGTTTTATATAGTTAAGAAAAATACAATTTACTTTCAAAAATTGTGATTTGTTCCTACACAATATCCAAACCATCAGTCCTTTACAATAGGAAGACTCGCTGATTGGTGGATGGCATCTGAGTGAGCTCCAGTGTTTGTATGGTGTTTTTACGTTGGATGGGACCAATGATATTCAGCAACGGGACCAACGGCTCTATGTGACTTCAGAACCACGTCCAGAGTGAACTTCCATCACCAGAAATACACATCTCTCACTCCTCAATGAAATGCCACAAGCTCCAGTGAACTGACTGGGGTTCAGCCTACCCAAGATTTCCTGCCTGGTCATATGAGCAAGGAAGTAATACAGCCACTGGCATCTGATCAGTGTTAGGGAACTGCAAGACGAGTCAGTCTTCCGGGATTTTCTCATAAGATATGGGAAAGCAAAGAACCATACATCGGACTCTATAAGGCAAATATAAGTTTTGGGTTTTTCTTATCACAAGGGCCCCCTTCCCTGCCTTGTAAAGGGAAGGGACGGATATTTGTTTCGATTAACTAATTAAAGGAAACAGATAGGTTACTCTAAGGAGTGTCTTACCTGCATCTGTGCTCGGTCCAACATGTAATGGTCCGCATTACTCTCAACCCGGAAGAAAAGAGTAGGATGAAAGAGATGAAAGGAGAGCCAGTTATCCAGTCATGGTCATTCATACTGTACAACGAAGAGAGATGCAACTCGGACCGAGATGCATCTCTAGAGTTAGAGGAGCTCTGTAAGCTACACAACTTGTTGAACAGCCACCCGTGGGCAACAGCCTAAAGATAATGAGAAGTAAAGGTTATCTGGCATGCCCAGGCCCCAGCTTTCAAAACCTGTTGAACCAACAGGTTCTTATGGAATGCAAGGGATGGAGCAATGCCCCTGACCTCGTGAGCTCTCGGACAAAGTGTACCAGTATCGTCACTAGCAGCAGAGTACGCCTTCCTGATCGTCTCACGAAGCCAGAAAGATACTGTGTTCTTGGACATTCAGGCCGGAGGTGACAAGTCCTCTTCAGGTAGTGCTCTAACGGGACAAAGCAGCATCTCGTCTGGATCATCACCAACGAAGTCAGTCAGGGAGGGGATGGTAAAGGACTTGAATCTAGCATCAGGGACCAATAGATTCAGTGTCTTCACTAATATTCCAGGACAAATTCAAGCAAAACCGATCCCCATCCCCTCGAATGCTTAACGTCGAAAGAAAGACCACGTAGTTCGCCTGCTCTCTTTGCCAAAGTCAGGACCAGCAGAAAGCTGTCTTGAGGGTCATATCACTGTCTGAAGACTCAAAGTGGCTTGTACGGGGCACGAGTCAGGCTCTACAGTATGAGTCATATTTCATGCGGGAGGCCTGAGATCCCTGGGTGGGCATGACCTCTCGAACCTCCTCATGAGTGAGGTGTCGAAGCTATCTTTGTTGCTGCTGGACAAAAAAAACCTGTCGCTCACAAGAGATGGTGGATAACCTCCAGCCGTGAAGAGACAGGGACTCTACTGCCCGGTGGCACCGTTTGAATCAGGCAAAACAGGGGAAAGGCGTACATTGAAACCCTGTAATTCACGGACTCCAGATTCGCAGACTCACTCAGACATTTGCAGATTTCTCTCTAGAACATATACCCCCATTATTCACGGAAAATTCACCTACTTGTAATACATTTTTCTGAGAAATATCCACAAATTCCTGGTTTTTTAATCCACCTACTTGTAATATATTTTTCTGAGAAATATCCATTCCGTTTTTTTAATCCACCTATCTTGAAGATATTCCACACTACTTGTAATATATTTTTCTGAGAAATATCCACAAATTCCTGGTTTTTTAATCCACCTACTTGTAATATATTTTTCTGAGAAGTATCCACAAATTCCTGGTTTTTTAATCCACCTACTTGTAATATATTTTTCTGAGAAGTATCCATTTCCCAAAATGGTGTTTTTTTAAATCAACCTACCCTTGTAATAAAATATATTTTTCTGAGAAATATGATATTGTTATTGTACAATAAAGTTTCATACATACTTACCTGGCAGATATATACTTAGCTATAGACTCCGTCGTCCCCGACAGAAATGCAAATTTCGCGGCACACACTACAGGTAGGTCAGGTGATCCCGCCGCCTGCCGCTGGGTGGCAGGAATAGGAACTATTACCGTTTTAAGCCAGATTTTTCTCTTCCACCTGTCTCCTGAGGGGAGGTTGGGTGGGCCATACGATCGTATATATCTGCCAGGTAAGTATGTATGAAACTTTATTGTACAATAACAATATCATTTTCATACATTCAACTTCCCTGTCAGATATATACTTAGCTGATTGGCACCTTTGGCGGAGGGCAAGAGACAGCTAATACTGACCTAATAGGTAAACAACATATGTTGTAGGTAATACAAGTAATTAATAATACCCTAGTTCCTACCTGTTTAGGCGGAAGATTTCTTAGCTTGTGCTGAGAAGTCTGCTTCGCCTCAAAAGCTTCAGCGAGGGTGTGCCCTATGGCTGAGAACTCTTGAAAAGGACTGTCAATGGGGTCTTATCCACTTAATCAACAGAACCTAATGGCAATTGTCACTGGAGTCTTATTCACTTACATGACAATATACCTATGCCTCTTGGCATATAAAGGAGTAAAATACTGATCCCGATCACCCGATCCTAACCGTGGATTAGTAAATATGATTGAAAGGCGTTATCCCCAAACACCTTTCAAACAACCTAAAAACTCAACACCAATAATTTTAAAATCACAATATATAAAATATAAGGACAAAAATTAATATTAAGGATCAGTCTTCTCTCCTTTTCCTTTCCCCAGCACTGGTATCCGCTGATACATAAGGTCCTAGAGAGAAGCATTTCTCATATGTCACTCTCACATCTTTCAAGTAATGTGAGGCGAACACTGAGTTACATCTCCAATACGTGGCCGCTAAGATGTTCTTCATTGACATGTTCTTGTTGAACGACAATTGATGTAGCGACTGCACGTACTTTTCGTGCGCTTTTACCCTTAAGGTCTTATATGCCTCACTATCACAGCTCATGTGGGCTTCCGTTATGATGTTCCTAACAAAAAATGCTAAGGCATTCTTTGACATAGCTCTTCTAGGTCTTTAACTGCACACCATAAACTCTGATTGCAACCCTGCAACTGCTTCTTCTTCTGCAGGTAAAATTTCAAAGTTCTCACAGGACAAAGTTCTTTCCATTTCATTCCCCAACTAATTGAGAAAGGCCTTTTACTTCAAAAAGTCTAGGCCACTGGTCTCGAGGGGTTTTCATTTTTTGCTAGAAATAAAGGTTTAAAGGACAATACAGCCGAATCCTTCTTAAAACCCACTCTAGAGTCAAGCGCTTGCAGCTCACTCACTCTTTTCGCAGTGGCGAGAGCTATTAAGAAAATGCATTTTCTAGTCAAGTCCCGGAAAGTAGCTTTATCGGGAGGTTCAAATCTCTCCGACATAAGGTATTTGAGAACCACATCAGATTCCAACTAGGGGCGAGAGAAGTTTCTTAATTTTTTAGTTTCAAATGATCTAATCAAATCATGCAGATCTTTGTTATTCTCTATGTTCAGGCCCCTATTCCTGAACACAGCTGATAACATGCTCTTATAACCTTTAATGGTTGACACTGCCAGATGAGATTCTTCTCGTAAAAACAAAAGAAAATCTGCAATTTCGGTCACAGAGGTATCGGAGGAAGACAGCTTCTTCGCCTTACACCATCTACGGAAAACTTCCCACTTCGATTGGTATATCCGCATGGTTGAGGACCTTCTTGCTCCAGCAATTGCTTTTGCCGCTTCGCGAGAAAAAGCCTCTCGCTCTGACCAATCTTTCGATAGTCGAAAGGCAGTCAGAGCGAGAGCGTGGATATTTTTGCGATACCTCTCGAAGTGGGGTTGTCTGAGCAGATCTGTCCTTTCGGGAAAGAGATCTGGGGAAGTCCACTATCCATTCCTGTACCTCTGTGAACCATTCTCTTGCAGCCATAAGGAGCGATCAATGTCATCCTCATTCCCTCCGAGGACACGAACTTTCTCATTACTTCCCCCAGCATCTTGAATGGGGGAAACACATACGCGTCTATGCCCTCCCAATCCATGAGCATGGCATCTATGGATAGGGCTCTGGGATCGTCCCCCAGCGAGCAAAAGTTCTCCATCCTCCTGGATAGGAATGTTGCAAAGCAGGTCCACTTGCGGCTTCCCCCAAAGAGACCATAGTTGCTGGCAGACTTGTGAAGGAAGGGTCCACTCTGTTGGAAGGACCTGGTTTTTCCTGCTCAGTCTGTCTGCTCTTATATTCTTCCCTCCTTGAACGAACCTCGTCAGGAGTCGAATCCCTCTTTCTTCTGTCCATATCAACAGATCCCTTGCTAGTTGGTAAAGGGAGAAAGATGTGTCCCCCCTTGTTTTCTTATATAAGCCAGAGCCGTGGTGTTGTCCGAGTTGACTTGGACCACCACGCCTCTGACTTCGTTCTCCGAAAAACTGCAGTGCTAAGTGCACTGCTAAGAGTTCCTTTGCATTTATGTGCCAGGCCTTCTGTTCTTCTGTCCAACTGCCTGACACTTCCTTCGTCCCTAGTGTGCTCCCCCCCCACCCCGTGTCCGAAGCGTCTGAGAATAACACTAGGTGAGGGTTCTGAAGGGCCAAGGACACTCCTTCGTTTCTTCTCAGTGGTCCTAACCACCATCGTAAGTGGTTTTTGATACTCTCTCCTATAGGAAAGGTATCCAAAAGATCTCCTTTTCTTCTGTTCCAACTCCTTCTGAGATGGAACTGCAAGGGTCCTCAAATTCAGTCTTCCTAGAGAGATGAACTGCTCCAGCGAGGAAAGAGTGCCCAGAAGACTGAGCCATTCCCTCGCTGAGCTTCGTTCTTTCTCTAGGAAGACCGAGATTTTCTCCAACCCCTTTCGAGATTCTTTCCTGGGATGGATACGCTCGAAAACCCCGAGAATCCATCCGAATCCCCAGATAGACGATAGTCTGACTGGGGATTGTGTGAGACTTCTCGAGGTTTAAAACGAGCAATCCGAGAGATCTGGTCAATTGAAGAGCTATCTGCAAGTCCTCCAAGCACTTTTGTCTTGTCTGCGCTCTTATAAGCCAATCGTCTAGGTAAAGAGATATCCTCACCCCTTCAGATGTAGCCATCTTGCTACGTTTCTCATCAACGCTGTAAACACCTGAGGGAGCCGTCGAGAGGCCGAAACACAAAGCTCTGAACTGATAAATCCTTCCCTGCACCATGAATCGAAGATATTTCTTCGACGAATGATGCAGGGGACGTGAAAGTATGCATCTTGCAGGTCGAGGGAGACCATCCAATCTCCTGGACGGAGAGCAGAGAGAACCGAGTTGGATGTCTCCATGGAGAACTTTGTCTTCTCCACGAAGCGATTCAATGCACTCACGTCCAGGACAGGCCTCCACCCCCCCGAGGCTTTCGGCACCAAAAATAGGCGATTGTAAAAACCTCGGGAGTGCGGATCCTGTACTACCTCGATGGCCTCCTTCTCCAACATTTGCTGCACAGTCCAAGAAGGATCTCTCTATTTACAGGGTCTTTGTATCTCGCTGACAGCTCCCTCGGAGTCGTCGTCAATGGAGGTCGTTCTTGAAGGGATGAGTATCCTTTCCTCAGCACTTGCAGGGACCAAGAATCTGCTTTCATTGAAGCCCATGCTTCCGAGAATCCCAGAAGTTCTGGCCCCTACTGGTGATTGGAGGACTGGAATCTCATTTTGCGTTCTTCTTTGGAACTCTAATGGAAGATCTTCCTCTTTTCTCTCCTCCTCTCTTCCTTGGGGCTCGGCTAAAAGCTCTACCTCGAAAGGGCTGTTGGGCAGGTGTTGCTCCCTCTTTGAGACAGAAGCAGCTGGCCTAGGCTTCTAGCAGAAATGCACCAGCAAATTCCTGTGTTTGGCCTTCTCAAGTAAGGCGTATGGGAAATGTCCTTTACCAACTGAGAAGGAAACAGCTGTTTAGACAGAGGGGCGTATAAAAGAGAAGCCCTCTGTACTGGAGAGAACTGCTTTGGTAAGAAAAGAACCAAAGACAGCCCTCTTCTTTAATACTCCTGTCCCGAACAATGGATTGCCACTTCAGGCCGATCCGTCTGCACTGCCTTGTCCATGCATGCCAAACACTATGCAAGACTTCTGGTTCCAAAAACTGAGGGTCTTGAGTCTTGTTGGCCAAAGCCCCAAGGACCAATCTAGGAAGTTAAAAACTTCCAAGACATGGAATATTCCCTTGAGGAGATGGTCCATTTCTACATTGTCCAGCTTGTTTTGGCTGCTGGAAGTGCATGCCTCCTTGCCGAATCCACCAAGGTCGAGAAGTCCGCTTCAGCAGATGAGGGAAGAGAAAGTCCCATAGATTTCCCTGTGCTATACCAAATCCCTCTCTTCCCTGATAGCCTGGAAGGGGGACAGGTAAACACAGTCTTCCCCGAACCTCCTCCTTCGGGTTTTAACAAGCCAATTCCCGACCGACTGCAAGCCCTCTTCATGAAATGGTCGGTTGCATCTTCAAGAAAGAGGAAGACTTCGCAGCCTTCGTACTCGAAAATAAAGACCGAGGAGAAGGAGGGGCAGCAGGACTCAGAGACTCTCCAAATTCTTTTAACAAGAGGGCTGCTAGTATCTTATAATCAGAAAGACCTGCCCCCTTGTTTTCTTCAGAGTCCGAACATCCTCTAATTCCAGTTGAGTTTTATTCGGAGAAGAGTGTGTGCGACCGGAGGACTCCTCTCTCGGGAATGCACAGGGCTTGCAGCAACACCGGCTGCAACCTGACAAGTGCTACGATCGCTTGTGCGACATCTTGAGTCCCTGCAGGAGAAGGCCGATGTTGTTCTTTTACCCTAAGGCCCTCCTGACAAGACGACGGCCGCCTGTGCGACAACTTTCGTCCCTACCAGGAAAGAAGTCCTTAAATGTCGTTCCCTTTTTTTTTTTTTCATGATCAATTCCTTCCCGACAGGGGCTACGATCACCTGTGCGACACATAGAGGCCCTGTCAGTGGGAAAATTGATCTTGAGAAAAATCCCAAAGAGAGCCTCCAAGTCCGCTTCAAACTCCGATAACTCATCCAAATCGTATTCTGGGTTGTACAAATCCTTGCGCCTGCTTTCAGGCGCTCTAGACGCTTTACGTCTTGTTTCAGCGCTTCAGGCTTTGCAGGCGCCTGCGCCTCCATTCGGACGCTTCAGGCTCTTCAGGCACTTTGGCGCCTCGTTCAGGCGGCCTCAGGCTCTTTAGGCGCTTTGCTTTTCCTTTGAGGCGTTCTAGGCTCTCCCGCGCTCTATGTTTCATATCAGGCGCTCTAGGCTCTCCAGGAGTTAAATATTTCCTTTTAGCCACTTCAGGCTTTTCAGGCGCGTTGCGCCTCATTCCTTTTACTTGAAGAGCTTTACGCCTCATTTCAGGCGCTCCAGACTCTTTTCGCCTCGCCAAAAGAGTTCCAGGATCTTCAGTTACTTTGCGCCTCCCTTCAGGCGCTTCAGGCTCTTTGCGCTTCCTTTCAGGAGTTCGTCCGATTTCGGGAGTTCCAATTTTACTCCTCGATACGGACATCTCATGTGCTTTCTTCCTAGTAGGAAGTTCCCTATACACATCTTGTCGCCTTGACGGCGTTTTGCGCTTGACAGTAGCCTGACGTCTGGCTGGCGCCAGGCTTCTGGCAGGCGCCTCGTCCGAGCTCTCAGATCGTTCTAAAGGACGGATCTTTTGATAGGGAGAAATCTATCCTTCTTCTAGGCTGATCAGATTTAAGGAACTCCTACTAGGGAAAGATATCTGTTTCTGCATATCCTCTAACATCTTCGTAGCTACGTCTCTCTTTCCAACCTCCGATGCAGAAGAAGCAAGCTTCTGAATATACATTCTTCTTCCTCTTTTCCGGAGGATATTCTTCCGGAAATTCTTCAGGCTTGAGTCGAATGAAGGAGACTTCCAAGTTCTCTTCGAAGGCCTCGACAATCTATCTGAACTCCATCCTTTTTTAGATGAGGAATCAGACGAAGAAAAACACTGTTTCAGGACGTCTTTCCAACGACTATCCTTGGCAGCCCGGGACGTAACTACAGGATCTGCCGAGGGGAGCCTGACGGTGGGGATTCTCTGAAACCTCCCTGCGGCTTTCGACATTTCTTCTCCACTGGTCTTGGGAGCTTGAAAGAGGTCTAGGCCTGGGAGCGAGACAGAGCCGATCAGACGCACCCTCCACTTCACTGGGAACACTTTCACTGCACTTACCTTCCAGTTCTTTAATTTTTTGTTCCATATGTTTAAGCGAAGCTTTCAGACTCGCAATTTCCGATGTTGAGCTTGCCGAGGGTCCCCGATAATCGGGAAGGTAAAGCTGTATGGGAGGAAAACAATAGGGTTATCAATAGGCAATAGTCCGCTAACTGGCTCGTTAGAGACCGACCTACTTAACACTCTTGGAAGAGGCTTTTCTAGCCCTATCTCTCTCCAACTTTCTTAGATAGGAATTAAGCAACTTCATTCCTCCTCATTCAAATTCTTGCACTCATCACATGTATTCAATTGAGAGCATACATTCCCTCTACAATTTTTACAAGTGGTGTGAGGATCCACCGAAGCTTTCGGCAGTCTCACAAAACAATTCTCATTCACACACACTCTGAACGAAATCGACACGTCAGACATTATGAGAAATTCCAAAGCCAAATCCAAAAAACAGTCCACAATAGCGTATGCCAAACCAAAGATCCAATACGTCACCAAATAGCAGTCCAAAAGATCAACGGCGTAATGAAATTCGAAATTCAAGTCAGGAGGAACTAGCAACGATGTTACTAGTACCGCGACAGAGAAAATCTGGCTTAAAAACGGTAAAATAGTTTCCTATTCCTGCCACCACCCAGCGGCAGGCGGCGGGATCACCTGACCTACCTGTAGTGTGTGCCGCGAAATTTGAATTTCTGTCGGGGACGACGGAGTCTATAGCTAAGTATATATCTGACAGGGAAGTTGAATGTATGAAAATCCACAAATTCCTGGTTTTTTAATCATCATCATAAAATGCACTTGTGATAAAACAATTAAAAAACCAGGTGTAAAAATTGTAAATGGATTTTTCTTGAGTTTTACCTAACAAAATAGGCAGTTTTAAGAGTTTATAAAAGGGGTTTCAACTGTTCGGGAGGGGAGTAGGAGGAGAGTGGAGGAGGTAGGATTGAGGAGGAGGAGGGGCGGAGGAGGAGGAGGATGGAGGAGGAGGAGGAGGAGGAGGAGGAGGAGGAAGGCCGGAGGAGGAGGAGGATGAGGAGGAGGAGGAGGAGGAGGAGGAGGAGGAGGATCTGATACCTATCACCCAGGAATACAAGGGGAAACACCATACAGTTCTAAGGTGTCCCACGGGTCCAGCACAACAGAGCAGAAATTCTCTAGCTTCCTGTTGAACCAGGTGGCGAACAAGTCTACGACAGGATGGACCCCTAGGCTGAAAACCCTTACCGCCATGTCCTAGTGAAGGGATTTGGTTCCTATCACCTGATTCAGGCGGTTGAGCTTGTCTGCCACTGCTTTCCTCTTGCCTGAAATGCACCTGGCCGACAGCCCTAGCGATTGGG
This sequence comes from Macrobrachium nipponense, assembly GCF_015104395.2. Classification (NCBI taxonomy): domain Eukaryota; kingdom Metazoa; phylum Arthropoda; class Malacostraca; order Decapoda; family Palaemonidae; genus Macrobrachium; species Macrobrachium nipponense. The sequence continues at coordinate 49,387,669 of NC_061097.1, read as the reverse complement.
CTACTGCAATGTCAACTGGTGAAGCTCGAGGGCAGTGACTCCCTTCCTTGTTGACATATACCACTACTGTGGTATTGTCACTCATCAATACTAGTGTCCATCTCACGTTCCCTAAACTCCTGGAGAGCCAGGAATGCTGCATTGAGTTCCAGGACATTAATGTAAGGGTGCTTGTCGTGAAGGTTCCACACTCCTGAAGTCAACAACTCCTCCAGGTGTGCGGCCCATCCCTCATTTGATGCATATGAGCACAGGAGCATGTCTGGACGAGGAGTGGAAAGGTCCACTCCTATGATGAGGTTCCTGTCGTCTAGCCACATATCCAAGTCTTCCCTCACCTCCTGTGAGGGAGGAACGACTGAGGATTGTGGGAGTGGGACCAGTACTCCCTCAGTCTCCACTGAAGAGACCGAAGGTGTAGCTGCCCATGAGGGACCAGCTTCTCCTATGATGACAGGTGACCTATCACGACTTGGCAAAGCTGAGCAGGTTGCTCCTTTCGTGCCAGAACAGTCGCGCTACCTCTCTGAACCTGCTGACAAGAGAATCTGAGGGTAAGGCTTGCTGCTGGCGTGTCTAACAGCATGCCCAGATACAAAGTCCTCTGCCTGGTCTCGAAATCAGACTTCTCCAGATTTATCAGGACCCCTAGACCTTGGTGAACATTGAGGAGTCGATCCCTGATTATATTCAAAGCATTTTTACATTTGATCTTGAAGCACCAACAGCCACTTGACTAAGTATTTGACGTATCATAAGCATGTACGCATAAGTGGCAAAAATATTTTCGATCAAAATTTATATGTAAAACATTTAATTTCCTTTTAAACACTTAAGTTGCTCAAATTTATTTTATAAAAGCAATTTATCCTTCACGTCCAGTATGTAACTAAAAGTAACACAATGTATCAAAATCATGGTGCCAAACTTACAGTAACAGAATAATGTCCAAATTTTGCGTACAAAAGAAAATTGTAGCAGATACATACCACTAAGGATTTCTTTCTTGAGACCTGAATCTGAAGTAAAACCATCTGGTGTCTGTAACCCTTTGATAAGCGCTTGAGTAAATGCCGGTAAAGTTGGGTAAAGTAGTGTTTTGGCTAAATTTCTATTATATTCTCCCATCATGCAAATTAGATTTGCCAATGTGCTGAAAATTTCAACTGCACGCCCTCTAGTCCGTATACCATATTTCTGTTGAAAAAAGTAATGGTCTTAAATCAAAAGAGAACGAAGATATTTAGAACAAGAAATTTTTAACATATTTCTCTTATGAAAATGGAAGCCTCCAACTAGGAACTTAAACAAATCCTTTCATTTATGGTTACTTAATTCTACAAATACACACACACATCACCCTCCCAAATCTAATCATGTGTATTTAATAAAAACAAACAAAATTTGTACTATAAAGCAATACTGCTAGACACCTTCAAAAAATAAAAGCACATCAACTATGGCTGATGTAAAGTAAACTTCCATTATGTACCACAATACTGGAGCACTTGGTATCAAAAGCCTTACCTCTTCTTCACAAAATATTCTGTACATTTCCGGCAGGATTACAGGAGCTACTTGAGGAATATGTTGATCAGTCAAGTCCCTAGAAAACTCTGTGAGAACCCTCATGGCCCCATGGACAGGAGCCTCTTCTCCACTCTTCAAGGCAACCATTAATAAATCAAATAAACCACACCATTGTTCTGGCCAATCCCAATGAGCTATGCCCGATATGGCATATGCTACAGATGATCTGGAAATAAACAATTAATATAAATTAGACTTTAAAAGTACTTTTACAATTTACCAAGCAACAAGAAAAAGGATCCAGGTTATTTATCTTAATCCTCTATATACAGTAGTAGAATAAAATAGAATATAATACAGAATTTAGGCCAAAGGCCAAGTGCTGGAACCTTTGAGAACATTCACAGCCAAAACTGAAATTGACAGTAAAAAGGTTTGAAAGGTGTAACGGGAGGAAAATCTCTCAGCTGCACTATGAATCAATTGTTAGGAGACAGTAAAACTTAAGATGGAAGAGAGCGGAAGAGAGCGAATAAGAACGGAGATACACACCATAGTCTATATTAAACCTTGACCCTTAGGAGCCAGGCTAAAATTCAATAACACCACCCAAAGCAAGGAAACTTTGCAGTCAGCCAACCTAAGAAAAAACATCAATGGAAAGAGGAAGATATGCAAATGAACAAGGAGTAAGAAAAATATTTAAAAAATTTTCCTAACCTTCCACAAGTCAAGTTTGAAAAGGGACTAGTTTTACAACTTTTCTTTGTGGGGCCTATTTTAATCAAGACAATACCATCCTAAAATTTTACAAAGTTATAAGTTTTCTAAATTTAATTTGTTTATTTTTGTTAAAATTATAATTATACAGCTCACATAATATCAAAACAGATAAGAACTAAAATTAGTAAAAAAAAATGAGAGTATATGTGGTAAAATATTTATATAAATTTACTGTGATTGAAGATGCAGTAACCATTTTTGGATTATACGTTTCTAATATTTCTTAGCACTTTTCTTTGCAATATTACAACTATAAATAACAATTATAACTGATGTCATAAAAGATAAGAACTAAAATCCAACAGCAATCCCTGGGCATATTTATGAGTAAATATATAAGAAGACATTATGTGAGAGAGGCAGTACATGATCCCTTGAAATTTAGATCACAACTAGCTCATGAGCTGCCACCTTCTTGATCTTAGCCGGTCTAAAAGTTGGCATTAGTCAATTTATGGGTTATAAAACCAATGGAAACTCTTCCCCACCTGATTCCTTCAAATCGATGGTGTGTAATATTGATGCTCACCATTAGTTTATCTGTCCAACACTCAAAACCTTTTATTGTTACTCATATGAGGGTATCCATTAAGGGTTAAGATCCTGCCTAAAAAAACAATTTGCAGCACCCCAGGCTGAGCAAACTTCGAGGTCGGCCATTTTAAGAAAAAACACATCAATGGAAAGAGGAAGACTTGCAAATGCACATCGGTAAGAAAAATAATTTCTAAAAAATTTTCCCTACCTTCCATGGGGAGTCGAAAGTGACTATTTACAACTGCTTTTTTGGCCATTTTTACAAGACAATTGTAAGTTTCACCAAGCTATACATGCTTTTTCTAATACTTTAATTTTATTTTGTAAAATCATAATTACGGCTCATACAATATCATAACAGATAAGATCTAAATCCGTAACAAATTTTGGGTATATTTGTCATAAAATATTTACATAAATTTACAGAGATTGAGATGCAGTAACTTTTGGATTATACATCATTTTTCTGATATTTCTTTGCAAAATTACATTTTAAAAGGACATACTAAAACCAACAGCAACCCCTGGGTATATTAATGAGCACATAAATAAAAAAAAATTAAATCTTGGGAGGAAAAGCACATGCCCATTTGAAGTCATGATCACAACTTTCTGCCTGATAAAATATAAAACATTAATTACCTTACATTATATTTAAAAAATTATATGAAAATATTCTTATTGTATATGAGGTGTGTAGTGCGAAAGTGGTCTAACCCGCTAGATGTTAGTTTTGAGTAATGAGCTGTCAAAGTTTATTACTAATCACTACTGAAAGTAACAATAGGATAATCTAGCACAGCTGGAAACCGGGTGGAAGCTGGTCACTGACCAGGCTTGGTACCTCATGACGCATTAGTCTTTCCTTGACATCCTTGAGGGGTACTTGCTTTTGCACTCTCCTTCTCAAGCCAGTTCATTTGTTAGCCCGTGATTTCTTTGTCTTTCAGTGTGAGTTCTAGGCCCATCAACGATGTGTCCGGGCATTCAAGGATTTCCATACCAAAGGTTTTTGGTATCTTCCATTACTAAACCACCATAACACTTGCAGTAAGTGCCATTCTAATTTAGGTATTATCACTAACACTTGCCCGGAGTGTCGTTCCTGGCCTGTGTCGCAGTGGAAGGCTTTCTACAAGAAGAGGGAGCACCAGAGTATCTACTTATCCCTCTTAGGAAGGTTTCTCAGTTCCTCAACTGGACAGCTTGGCGTCCCCTTCCAGAAATTTTCCCTCTGCTTCTTTTGATGCCCTGTCTCCTTCTTTTTCTTACATCAATTCATCTTTGAAAGTATCAGGAGTTACACAGGATGATTTTGTGTATAATGTGGCCCCCATTTAGGTTAGATCCTTCATAATTCTGAGTTTTTAAGTTTTCAATTTTTTTTTGGTAGAGTCAAAGATTTTATTTACCCCCCACCACTAATTTTTTCCCAGAAATTCATGGTTTTAGGTTTATTTTTAAAGATTTTATGGAATAAGAAGTGTTCTGTGAAAAAAAAAATTGTTGCTGAACCTAATTCCTGATTTTATATGAATTTTGAAATAAATATTTTATTCTTATCATTGCTGAGCCTTAAAAAATATTGCTTTACATTATCATCATCCACATTTACCTTGGACATTGCCAACAGTACCCAGACTCAGAGAGAGAGAGAGAGAGAGAGAGAGAGAGAGAGGAGAGAGAGAGAGAGAGAGAGAGAGAGAGAGAGAGAGATTCTCGACTCCCATTATCAAATCTATCCCACCGAGGGGACTAGGAGTCACATTCTTCACACTTTAAGGATCAACAGCAATCTTGCCCTCCGCACTTAGAACATAACGAATGAGGATTAACTGCTAGCGGGGACAAAATTTTACCACATCTCTTTCCTTTTCACATAATACCCAGGCACTTACGGGAAACAGGTCTCTTTGAAATTTTCATGATGGGAGAGAACACAAAAAACACTAATGCACAACACTCTTCATTAACTTACAAAAGCTTCCAAAAACACAGTACATCCAAGGAAACAAGTCACGAGTCAAACACAGCGAACATGCCTAAACGCAACGACGGCTAAGAACAAAATGAGAGAGAGAGAGAGAGAGAGAGAGAGAGAGAGAGAGAGAGGAGAGAGAGAGAGAGAGAGAGAGAGAGAGAGAGAGAGAGAGAGAGAGAGAGAGGAAAAAAAAAAAAAAAAAAAAAAAAAAAAGGTAAAATAAAAGAATGAAAAACGCTTGTCTACTAGGGTTTTAAAGTCCATGAATAAAGGCAGTCCGAGGCGGTGTGGCTGACAACAATACTTGAGGTGCGCTCCGACTGGCCAAGCAGAGGGGTGTGGTATGGGTCTTACTATAGCACAATTATAAAACACAGATATAAAACACAGGATATGTATCCTATATTCTTACCTGACTTTGCTAATTGGTTCATGTAGGCCATGAGGGAGAAGTTCTCTTATCTTTGCCTTAGCATATTCCGGGCACTCTGGTAAACGGAACTGAGAAAAAAAATACGTAATAGTACTCAAACAAACACAAAATTTTTTTTGTATTAAAACATCCAACCAATGAAATTTCCTAAAACACTACTGTAATATAGTACATGGCCAAAATAAAAACTAACACTACTGTACTACAGTATACTGTATGGCCAAAATAAAACAAAGATAATAAAAAAAGGCACAAAAACACTTAAATTTTATGTAAAGTATCAACATATTTACTAAAAAAATAACCAAACAATTACAGGAAAATTTTCAAAATACAGTAATAAACTATTTCTAACCTTATCCGAGTCTTGACACCAATGGGCTTCAACATACTGCTTAAGTAGAACTGATGCCAGCTGTCGGGATCGGGAGAGGACCATTGCGGTCAAGAGTGAGCTCAACTAAGTGTACACCAAATTCTGACAAAAAAAATATAATAAATAAAAATTGGATAATAACTACAGTATATTAATCATACTACAATGCAGTTTAATATGACATTGTTATGATACAATAAAGGTTTCATACATACTTACCTGGCAGATATATACATAGCTATCGACTCCGTCGTTCCCGACAGAATTTCAAATTTCGCGGCACTCGCTACAGGTAGGTCAGGTGATCTACCGCCCTGCTCTGGGTGGCAGGGCTCAGGAACTATTCCCGTTTTCTAATCATAATCTCTCTTCCACCTGTCCTCCTGCGGGGAGGCTGGGTGGGTCTTCAATTGTATATATCTGCCAGGTAAGTATGTATGAAACTTTATTGTATCATAACAATGTCATTTTCATACATTCAACTTACCTGTCAGATATACATAGCTGATTGACACCCTTTGGTGGAGGGCAAGAGACAGCTAACTAACTGACTAGACAGGTAAACAACATATGTTGTAGGTATTAATAAACCTTAGTTCCTACCTTTTAGATGGAAGACTTCGTGGCTACTGCCCCAGGAGTCTGCTTCATCTCAAGAGCCTTAGCGAGATAGTTGATCTGTGGCCAAGAGTTCTTGTGGATCTGTCGATGGGGTCTCTTCCACTTACTCGACAGAATCCTAACTGGCGTTTGTCAATGGGAGCACATCCGCTTATATGACAACACGCATAATTTAAGGAGCACACAAACAATCCGATCACCCGATCCTAACCGTGTTAGTTCTAAGATTGCCTAGAGTTATCCCCAAACTCTTTGCAAACAACCACAAACTCGAAACTCATACATACAAAAATAACAAAATTTTTTACCCCTCTAATAGTCAGATGTCACTCGATTTTCAAATGAAGAGAAGTGAAGGCCCCGCCTGTGCGACAACTGACACTCCCATACACCGAAAAACCCGAGAACACATCCGACAAGAGGGTTACGTACATAATTTTAAGGATTGGTGCTTTCTCCTTTACCCAGAACCGTTTGTGCTGACACAAACGGACCTAACGAAAAACATTTATCATACGTAACTCGCACGTCTTTTAAATAATGGGATGCAAACACAGATTGCATCTCCAATAAGTTGTGTCCAAAATGTTCTTTAGTGACATATTTCTTTGGAACGCCACCGAAGTTTGCGATTGCTCTAACTTCGTGGGCTCCCACTCTTAGAAGATTAAAAGAATCATCTGGACACTTCTTATGAGCTTCCGTGATAACACTTCCACAAAGAAGGCTAAAGCGTTCTTGGACCTTGCTCTCTTGGGGTCTTTCACTGAGCACCAAAGACCTTTCTGCGAACCCCCCAACTGCTTCTTCCTGTCCAGATAAATTTTAGAGCTCTAACTGGGCAAAGGGATCTTTCTGCCTCTCTGCCCACCAAACTAGAAAGTCCTTTCACTTCGAAGCTCCTGGGCCAGGGATTTGAAGGGTTTTTCATTTTTGGCCGAAAAAGGGACTGGAAATGAACAAATTGCGGAGTCTCCTTTGAAGCCAACTCTTGATTCAAGGGCGTGCAACTCACTGATTCTTTTGCCGTTTGCAAGAGAGATCAGAAACAAACACTTTCTAGTGATATTACGGAAACGAAGCAGTGTGAAGTGGTTTCGAATTCATCTGATGAAAGAAATTTAAGAAACCACATCTAAGTTCCAGCTTGGAACCTTAGGTACAAGTGATTTAGATGTTTCGAATTGAACGAATGAGGTCGTGCAAATCCTTCATTATTCGTTAGATCTAATCCTCTGTTTCTAAAGACTGCTGAGAGCATACTCCTGTACCCTTAATAGTTGGTACTGAGAGATGCGACTTTTGTCTAAGAAACAGAAGGAAATCTGCAATTTCGGTCACAGAGGTACTGGAAGAGGACAGCTTCTTCGACCTACACCAGTTTCTGAAAACTTCCCACTTCGATTGGTACACTCGCCTCGTAGATGATCTGCGGGCTCTAGCAATTGCGTTTGCTGCTGGCGAGAAAACCCTCTCGCTCTGACAAGTCTTTCGATAGTCGAAAGGCAGTCAGAGCAAGAGCGGGTAGATTTTGATGGTACCTCTCGAAGTGGGGTTGTTTGAGCAGATCTATTCTGTTTGGAAGAGATCTGGGGAAGTCCACTGTCCATTCCATCACCTCTGTGAACCAAATTTGAGCTGGCCAAATACGGAGCGATCAGAGTCATCTTGGTTCCTTCGGATGCCACGAATTTTGTGACTACTTCCCCCAGTATCTTGAACGGGGGAAAAGCGTAAACGTCTATTCCTGACCAGTCCAGGAGAAAGGCGTCTGTTGCATAAGCCCGGGGATCCTCCACCAGGGCACAAAATGTATTTATCCGTTTGGAGAGGAACGTGGCGAAAAGATCTATTTGAGGCTTCCCCAAAGGAGCCAAAGGCTCTGACAGACTTCTGAGTGGAGTGTCCACTCTGTGGGAAGGACCTGGAATCTCCTGCTCAATCTGTCCGCTCTCACATTCCTCTCCCCTTGAACAAAACCTTGTAGGAGAATTACCTTCCTTTGGTTCGCCCAAATCAGTAGATCCCGTGCCAGCTCGTACAGAGCAAAAGAGTGCGTCCCTCCTTGCTTCTTGACATAAGCCAGAGCTGTCGTATTGTCTGAATTATCTGCACGACTTTTCTCTGACTAAGTGTTCGAAGCTCTTTAGTGCTAGGTGAATCGCTAAGAGCTCTTTGCAATTTATGTGCATGACACCTGTTCTGCCGACCAGGTGCCTGACACTCTCTGGGTCCCAATGTTGCACCCCAGCCCGCCTCCGAGGCGTCTGAAAACAATGTCAGGCTTGGGTTCCGTACTTGCAGGGACACTCCCTTGTTTTCCTTTAATGGAACCAACCACCACTTCAAATGATGTTTTATCTCTTCCGAGATTGGAAACGTGTCGAGAGCGGACTGTCTTCCAATCCCAACTTCTTCTTTTAGGAAGAACTGAAGCGGTCGAAGATGTAATCTTCCCTAGGAGAAAGAACTGTTCGAGCGAGGAAAGGGTTCCCAGAAGGCTCAGCCATTCCCTCGCTGAAGTGCGCTCCTTCCCTAGAAAGTTCGATACTGTGCACAGCCTTTCTTATTCTCTCTTGAGATGGAAAAAAAACTCGAAAACCCCGAGAATCCATCTGATCCCCAGATAACCACGTTCTGGCTGGGGGATCATCTCTGAGACTTCTCGAGGTTCACGATCAATCCCAAAGACTTTGTCAATTCCAGTGTTGTTCGCAGGTCCTCCAAAACACTGCTTTTGAGACCTGGCTCTGATGAGCCAGTCGTCCAGGTACAGGGAGACATTTTATCCCTTTCAAATGTAAGTGCCTTTGCTACCATTTTTCATCACGTCCTGTGAAGACTTGAGGAGCCGTGGACAGGCGAAACCACAGGGCCCTGAACTGATAATTTTTCTTCCTTCGAACATAAATCGAAGGTACTTCCTCGACGAATGGTGGATCGGGATGTGGAAGTATGCGTCCTGAAGGTCTAAGGACACCATCCAATCCCCTTGCCGCAGTGCTGCAAGGACTGAGGCAGACGTTTCCATGCTGAAAACTTCGGTTGTTTTCGACGAATTTGTTCAGCGCACTTACGTCCAGTACCGGTCTCCATCCCCCCGAGGCTTTTGTTACAAGAAACAAGCGATTGTAAAACCCCGGGAGTTGCAATCCAGCACAAGTTCTATTGCTCTTTTGTCCCACATCTGTTCCACCATCTGACGAAGAGTATCCCTCAGAATAGGGTCCCTGTATCTGGCGGACAATTCCCTCGGAGATGTTGTCAAGGGAGGAATGTCCTTGAATGTGGGATGCGATACCCCTTCTTGATAATCGACATCGTCCAAGTGTGGCTCCTATGTCTTCCCAGGCTTTCGCAAAATAATGTAGCCTGGCTCCTACGGGTGTCTGGAGGACAGAATTTTCACTTCCCTTTCTTAAGGAAAGGAACGGAAGGAAGACCTGCCCCTCTTATCGGTTTTTTGACTTCCTTCTGGCGATCGGTCTAGTTGGAAGACCTCCTCGAAAGGGCTGTTTTCTGAGCTGGGCGAGCCAACTTTCTTTTCCTCACTAGCCACAGGCCTATTCTTCCTTGAGGATTGTCTAAGGAGATCCTGGGTGGCCTTTTTCCGTCAGAGAATGCGCGATGTCCTTCACCAAACTGTGAGGAAAAAGGTTTTCAAGAGAGGCGCAAACAATAATGCGGCTCTCTGTGAATGAGAGACGCCTTCGTGAGGAAAGCACTGTGCACCGCCCTTTTCTTTAAAACTCCTGCACCATATAGGGAGCATACTCAGCCGATCCATCCTGAACAGCCTTATCAATACAGGCGAGGATGCAATTCAGGGTTTCTGGGTCGAGTTGTTCATTTTCTTGAGATTTCTTGGCCAGAACCCCAAGGGACCAATCTAAGAAGTTAAAAACTTCTAAAAGTATGAAAAGTCCCTTGATGAGGGTGATCCGTTTCCGAAAGCCCCCATGTAACCTTCGCTGCATTCAAGGCGTGCCTTCTCGACGAATCCACCAAACTCGAGAAGTCTGACTCAGCTGAAACGGACAGAGATAGTCCCATATCCTCTCCCGTTTCATACCAAATTCCTCTCCTCCCTGTAAGTTTAGCGGAGGCATACAAAAGACCGTCCTTCCTAACTCTTCTTCTTCTTGAACCAGGAGTCAAGAGATTGTAGAGCTCTCCTCATAGAAATGGCAGGCTTCATTTTAAGGAAAGAGGAAGACTTGAGTGTTTTCGTGCTTGAAAACTGCGAGCGTGGCGAAGGGGTGGGAGCAGCTGGCGTCAAAGAGTCTCCATATTCCTCCAACAAAAGGGACGAAAGAACTTTATAATTAGAAGATCCTTCCTTCATTTCGTCCTCCGAGGCATCTTCTGGGTTGATAGGCTCGGAAGGAGAAGGTTCTCTCTTCTTTCACTGACTCTTCTCTTACTCTCTTACGAGTGTCAGGTTCTTCCGAGGAATGCGCCTGTGTACAGTAGGAGTATCTCGCCTGGGAGGAGTAACGTGCTTGGAATACTCCTGGCGCCTGGCAGGCGCAAAGCGCCTCGAATACTCCTGGCTTTCAGTAGGCGCATTTTGTTTAGAATCCTCCTGGCGCGTTGTAGGAGTATTAAGTTCCGAGTACTCCTGGCGCCTGGGAGGAGTATTAGCTTGGGCGAGCTCGAAATACTCCTGGCGCCTGGGAAGGAGTAACGCGCCTGGAATAAATCCTGGCGCCTGGCAGCGCAAAGCCTCGAATACTCCTGCTTTTCAGGCGCATTTTGGTTTTTTTTTTTTTCAGAATACTCCTGGCGCGTGGAAGAGTAGTTCCGAATCTCCTGCCCTGGGAGGAGTATAAGCTTCGGAATACTCTGGCGTCTGGGAGGAGTAACGCGCCTGGAATACTCCTGGCGCCTGGCAGGCGCAAAGCGCCTCGAATACTCCTGGCTTTTAGAAGGCGCATTTTTGTCAAGAATCCTCCTGCCGGGTGTGGTAGGAGTATTAAGTTCCGAATACTCCTGGCGCCTGGAGGAGTATTAAGTGCAGTAGTCTGGCGCCTGGAGAGGAGCATAAGCTTCCGAATACTCCTGGCGCCTGAGAGGAGTATTTAGTTCAGAATACTCCTGGCGCCTGGGAGGAGTATAACGTGCGGAGGTACCCTCCTGCGCCTGAGAGGAGTATAAGCTTCCGAATACTGGCCGCCTGAGGGAAGGTTATTTAGTTCAGGAATTACCCTGGCGCCTGGGAGGGTAATTCCTAGGCCCGACGACTCCTGGTTGTCTTGTAAGGATTACGTCCGTTCCGAATACTCTTGATCCTTAGCATGCGTCTGATGTTTAGTAGGCGCTTTCCGTCTCACAAGTGCTCTACTCCTAACAGGGTCTTCCTCTTCAGGTAACTCTTGCGCTTGATTGAAGATCTTGAATCTTGTACTGGCTCGTTGCGCCTACTCGGAGTCTGGCTTCTGGTTGGCGCCCTACTCTTGACAGGAGTAGCTTCCTTTCTTACCTCTCTCCTGTCTAGCGCAACCGCCCCCCCCAGAGATGGCCGCCTGTGCGACAACTCCCCTGAAGGATGCGTCGCGCTGGCCAGAGGTATAGGTATTTAGATCTTTTAATAGGAAGCCTATCATCCTTCTACGAGTAGGCTCCTTATAACGAGTTCCTACTAACAAGGCTAATTGCTCTTGCATATTCTTCAAAATTTTCTTGGTTGAGGAATCTTCCGCATTAGGATAGGGAGATCTGGAAGGCGCTCTAGGATCTCTTCCAGACCCAGAGTCTGACTGTATTCTCGCCCTCTTTTTTTTTTTTTATTACCGAAGTGCTCCTCCTGAGAAGCGCTCGGGATCGATAATTGAGCTCGTGCTCTTTCTTACTCCTCTTCAAAGGACGGGAAAGATTCGACTCCTTCCCATCCTCTTCTCGGCGAAGGCGAACTCGACGACGAAAAGCACTCTAGAAGGATGCTTTTCCTATAGCGGTCTTTGGCAGTCGATACGATCGATTCTGCCTGTGAAGGGACGCCCTGATCGTTGGGGATTCTCCACAACCCCCGTACGGCTTTCGACTTTCCTTCTCCTCCGGGCCAGGGAGCTTGGAAGAGGTCTAGGCCTGGGGAGCGTCGCAGAGACGACCCAAGACTCCCCCTCCACTACACTGGGGACACTAATATCACTGCCACATTCACTTTCCTTACCTTCCAATGCTGCGACGTTTTTCCTGCATTTTCTGAAGGGAAGCTCTAAGTTCTGCTATTTCCGAAGCAGAACTAGAGGGATTAGCAAGATGTGAACGGGCTGAAACAGAATGGTTATTATCATATGGAGAAGCTACAGAGCTAGACAGTAAATCATGAGAGCAGACATACTGCGGGTTTTATAAGCCGCCTTCCTCTCTCTATCTCTCTCTAACTTCTTCAAGTAAGAGTTAGATTCTTCCACTCTTGTGCATTCAGATTCTCACATCATTACACTATTCTCAATCGAACCTTCAACCATTCTACACCCCCTACAACTAGTGTGAGGATCTACCGAAGCTTTCGGAATCCTCACCTTACAGCCCTCATTCACACACACTCTGAAACTAACACTAGAATCAGACATATTCACAAATTCCAAAAACCAAGTCCAAAAAACAGTCCACGATAGCGAATGCCAAACAACGATCCAAGTACGTCACCAAATATCAGCGAGAGATGATCAAAAGCTTGCGAAAAACGAATTCTAGTCAGGAGGAAGTAACAACAATGTTGATACAGCCGGCGACAGAGAGATTATGATTAGAAAACGGGAATAGTTCCTAGCCCTGCCACCAGAGCAGGGCGGTAGATCACCTGACCTACCTGTAGCGAGTGCCGCGAAATTTGAAATTCTGTCGGGAACGACGGAGTCGATAGCTATGTATATATCTGACAGGTAAGTTGAATGTATGAAACCACCAATTTTCTATTCAATTTAAACTAAAACCCTGAATACCTTCAGATAATCTATCAAGACAAATTATTCAATCACTCAGATCACCATCAAACTGTGTCTGTAATTTCCCTTGCCAAATCTCAGGGCTTTATAGTTTCTAGTAGAATATTATTCACATGAACTGTTTGTTTGTATGTTGCTTTTACGTTGCATGGAACCAGTGGTTTATTCAGCAAAGAGACCAACAAACCACGTCGAGAGTGAACTTCTACCACCTAGAAATATTCATCTCTACCCCTCAATGGAATGGCCGAGAATCGAACTTGCGGCCACTGAGGTGGTATGCCAACACCATACCGACCACACCACTGAGGCGCTGAACTATGTAAATGTACAATTGTCAAACTACAGGCAGCCCCCAGTTATCAGTGGACTCCGTTATCAGCGATTCAGTTTTATGGCACTAGTCCGGCGTCATAAAATCAGCAATTTATGATGCCATAATGGACCGAGTTCTGGTTATCGGCGCCATAAGACCCATTATGGTGCCATAAATCGCCGAGTTTTGGCTAACGCCGGTTTTCACTTATCGGCACACCCCCAGGAACGGAACCCATGCCGATAACCAGGGACTACCTGTACTAATGTTGATTTATACATTTACTTATCATCTTTCTTGCTCGAACAATTTATATGCATTTCCCCCCCCCACCCCCCAGCAAAATTCTTGGCTACTCAATGGAGTCCACTTGTTACCAGGGGATCGAGTAAGACTGAATAAGACTGCCGGTTTGCACCAACAATGGTATAAAATTACTAAAATGCATAAACTGTATGAAAAATGTTATTGTTAGTATACAATAAGGTTTTGTACATACTTACCTGGCAGATATATACTTAGCTATACGTCTCTGACGTCACGACAGAATTCAAAACTCGCGGCACACGCGACAGGTAGGTGTCAGGTGATCTACCTACCCGCCGCTGGGTGGCGGCTGTAAGAACCAATCTCCCTTTCCAGCCAGAATTTTTCTTCCCCACCGGTCTCCTGAGGGGAGGCTGGGCGGGTTGCCATCAATCGTATATATCTGCCAGGTAAGTATGTACAAAACCTTATTGTATACTAACAATAACTTTTTGTACATGAACTTCCTGTCAGATATATACTTAGCTGATTTGACACCCTTGGTGGAGGGAAAGAGACAGCAATATAAATATGGAAAAAAGGGGAAAACAACACTAGTTGTAGGATGTAAATACAACCTTGGTTCTTATTACCTGTTTAGGCAGAAGACTTCGTAGTTACTGTCTATGAGTCTGCGTTGCCTTAAGAGCTTCAGCGAGGGCGTGACCTACCGCTGACAGACTCTTTGGGTCTATCAAAGGGATTTGGTTATCCGCTTACTTGATAGAATCCGAGCAGGATCTGTCAACGGGGATTCGCCCACTTCTATGACAGAACCTACCACTATCATTGCAAGGAGCTCAAACATAAACCGATCACCTAACCAATCTAATCATTGTTAGACTAAACGAAATGAAAAACATGCCTACCCGCATGTTCTTTCAAACAACCAAAAACTTACAACCTAACAGGAAAAAAATATATACTACTAAGGATATGTCTCAGCTCCCTGCCCCAGCACCGAATCCGCCAATACGTACGGGCCTAACCCGAAGCACTTTTCATACGTAATTTTGACGTCTCTCAGATAGTGGTTTGCAAAGACTGAGTTGCAACGCCAGAATGTTGCCTTCATAATATTACTCAGGGATATGTTTTTGTTAAAGTCAATGACGTGGCAATAGCTCTTACTCATGAGCTTTGACCTTAAGACTTTGAATTGACTTTCCTCATATCGCATGCGCTTCTTTCACCAGGCTTCTGATAAAGAAAGAAAGCGCATTCTTCGAAAGAGTCCTCCTTGGATCTCTTACAGAGCACCAAAGGTTGACATCATTGCCCTTAAGTTTTTTCTTTCTCTGTAGATAGAATTTCAAACTTCTTACTGGGCAAAGCGACCTCTGCTTCCTCGCCTACTAATGCAGACAATCCTTGTACTTCAAAGCTCCTAGGCCAAGGATTTGAGGGGTTCTCGTTCTTGGCTAAGAACGAAGGAAGGAACGAACAGATAGCTGCATCTCCTCGAATCCCACATTTCCTTCTAGTGCATGGAGTTCACTAACCCCTCTTTGCGGAAAGCCCAATGCCATGAGAAAAATTGTCTTCTTCGTGAGGTCTCTAAACGATGCAGACTGAGGCGGTTCGAACTTATTGGACCTCAGGTAACGTAGCACTACATCCAGATTCCAACTCGGAACCCCTGGAGAAAACCTTCTTGGATGTTTCAAACGATCTTATTAGATCATGAAGGTCCTTATCTTCTGAAATGTTTAAGTTTCTGTGCCTAAACACTGCAGATAGCATGCTACGATAGCCTTTAATGGTTGATACCGCCAATCCACTTTCTTCCCTAAGGAAAAGTAAGAAGTCTGCTATTTGGGTCCACAGAGGTACTGGAAGAGGAAAAGTGATGGTTCCTACACCATCGCCGAAAGACGTCCCACTTCGATTGGTAGACTCTACGGGTAGAAGGCCTTCTTGCTGCTGCGATAGCCGTTGCAACTCTTGCAGAAAAGCCTCTCGTTCTGACCAAACTTTTGACAGTCTGAAGCCAGTTCAGCATCTAGAGCGGGGATGTTTTTGTGATACCTCTCGAAGTGGGGTTGTCTCAGCAGATCGATCCTCTGTGGTAATGTTTCTCGGAAGATCTACTAACCATTCCAGTACCTCTGTGAACCATACTTGTGCGGGCCAGAACGGGGCTACCAGCGTCATCCTTGCTGCCATCCGATTCTGCAAATTTCTTTAGTCTCTCTCCCAGTATCTTGAATGGAGGAAAAGCATACATGTCTAGACCCTTCCAATCTAGTAGAAAACGCTGTCTATCGACACTGGCCCTCGGTCCGATATCGGAGAGCAGTAGTTGGCTATCCTCGCATTCTTGGCTGTGGCGAAGAGGTCTATATGAGGCTTGCCCCAAACGCTTCCACAGGTCCTGGCAAACATCTTCGTGAAGAGTCCACTCTGCAGGCAGGACTTGATCTTTCCTGCTTAGGAGGTCTGCTCTGACGTTCTTTTCTCCCTGTACGAACCTGGTAAGGAGACAAATCTTCCTTTGCTCTGCCCAAAGCAGAAGTTCTTTTGCTGTCTCGTACAGGGAGAAAGAGTGAGTCCCCCCTGCTTCTGATGTAAGCCAGGGCCGTGGTGTTGTCCGAGTTGATCTGTACTGCTGAAGCTAGGACGTGGGGCTCGAAAGCTTTCAAAGCTAGCCAAACCGCCATCAGCTCCTTCTTGTTGATGTGCCAGGTCACCTGTTCCTTGTTCCAGGTGCCTGACACTTCTCTTGAGCCGAGCGTTGCTCCCAACCTGTTTTCCGAGGCGTCGGAATACAAACACTTGGTTGGGGTTCGGAATGTGAAGGGACATCCCTTTCTGCAAACCTGAGAGGGTTGGGCCCACCAAGAGAGGTCCTTCTTGATTTCCCTTGAGATCTCGAAGGAGAACTCTAGGTTTTGCGAACGACACCTCCAGTTTCGATGTAGAAAGAACTGGAGAGGTCTGAGGTGCAACCTTCCTAGAGAAAGGAATTGCTCCAACGAGGAGTGTGTCCCCAACAAACTCATCCACTCCCTCGCTGTGCATACTTCTTTCTCTAGGAAGGCTTTGACTTTCTCTGACCCTCGGCTATCCGTTCTGGAGACGGAAAAGCCCGAAAATCCAGAGAGCCATCCGAAATCCCCAGATAGATACGATCTTGAACTGGGGATCAACTGAGACTTTTGAAAGTTCACCAAAAGTCCCCAGAGAACTTGCCATGAAAAGGGTCTTCTGTAGGTCCTCCAAACATCTTTTCTGCAACTTGGCTCTGATCAGCCAGTCGTCCAAGTAAAGGGACACTCTGACTCCCTCCAAATGTAGCCATCTTGCTACATTTTTCATTAGGCCTGTAAAGGACCTGAGGGGCTGTTGTTAAAGGCCGAAGCACAAAGCCCTGAACTGGAATATCCTTCCTCCCATCATGAACCTGAGGTATTTCCTTGAAGAAGATGGATAGGCACATGGAAGTAAGCGTCCTGAAGATCTAGGGACACCATCCAGTCCCCTAGCCGAAGGGCCGCCAACACTGAGGATGTCGTCTCCATGGCGAACTTCCTCTTTCTACAAAGAAATTCAGGGCGCTTACATCCAGAACCGGTCTCCATCCTCCTGAGGCTTTTGGAACTAGAAAAAAGGCGGTTGTAAAGCCCCCCCGCTGAGCAAGGGTCGCTTCACTAGCTCTATAGCCTCTTTCTCGAACATTTTGTTCCACTGCTTGTGTTAAAGCAAGCGGCTCATGATGGGATCCCTGTACCTGGCACCAACTCCCTCGGCGGTCGTTGTCAACGGTGGTCTTTCCGTAAAGGGAATCAGATATCCTTTCCGTATAATCGAGAGGGACCAGTTGTCCGCTCCTCTCTTTGCCCAGGCTTCCGAGAATCTTAGAAGTCTGGCACCTACTGGTGTTTGGAGGACTACTTCCCTACTTCTTAGCTCTGACAGAGCGTGAGAAGGATCTACCTCTCTTGAAGGTCTATTACCTCTCGAGGTAGAGGCTCTAGAAGGGGGCCCCCTCGAAAGGGCTCCTGTCTAGCTGGAGTCTCCTGTTCGTCTTCGTCTGGAAGGAGGTCCTAGCTCCGTGCCGACTGCGCGAGCATGTCCTGAGTCGCCTTCGCAGAGATAGATCCTGAGATGTCCTGGATTATCTTCTTCGGAAATAGCAGAGGCGAGGAGCTGCGAATACAGGAGAGGGGCTCTTTGGGCATGCGAAACAGACTTAGTCAGAAAAGAGCAGAAGACTGATCTCTTCTTAAGGATCCCTGCTCCAAAACAGGGAGGCTAT
The DNA here is from genome assembly GCF_015104395.2 of Macrobrachium nipponense. Lineage (NCBI taxonomy): Eukaryota > Metazoa > Arthropoda > Malacostraca > Decapoda > Palaemonidae > Macrobrachium > Macrobrachium nipponense. The sequence continues at coordinate 49,369,575 of NC_061097.1, read as the reverse complement.
TTCGCTCGATCCATCTCTAACTGCTTTGTCAATGCACGTTAGAACACTGTTTGAGATCTTCTGGCGAAATAGCATCCGGGTTCTGAGTCTTCTTAGCCAAGACCCCCCAAAGACCAGTCAAGGAAGTTGAAGACTTCCAAGACTCCAAACATTCCCTTCAGCAGATGGTCAAGCTCGTTCATAGCCCAGGTAGTCTTAGCAGACAAAAGAGCCGAGCGTCGTGCTGCATCTACCAAAGAAGAGAAGTCCGCATCCGCCGATGAAAGGAAGACCCAGACCTAGGGGTTCTCCAGACTCGTACCAAAATCCAAGTCTGCCCGTAAGCTTGGAAGGAGGGAAAGAAAACACAGTCTTCCCTTTCTCTTCCTTAGAAAGCAGCCAATCACCAAAACCTCTCAAAGCCTTCTTCATTGAGATGGTTGGCTCATCCTCACACAAAGAGGAAACTTTCGTCTTCTTCGAAGTCGAGAATAAAGAGAGAGGAGACGGAGGAGCGACGGGAGTAAGGGAGTCTCCAAACTCTTGAAGAAGGAGATCTGTAGGATCTTATAGGACGAAACTGACGAGTCCTTCACCAAATCCTCTTCTGAAGGTTCAACTTCATCCACTGAAGAACCCTCCGCTTCTTACGAGGGCAGTTAGCCATTCTCTAAAGAAATGCGCCTGTCCAGCGAGTGTCTAGTAGCAGACTGGGCGCCTATCAGGGTAAGCCAAAGTTTCTGGAGAGCTCCTCTCGAATGAGTCCTTCCTACTCTGATGAGTGCGTGCTCTTTGCTCTTATCCTACTCCTAGAATTCCGGGCTTCCAAAGGGGAGCGCCTGCTAGGAGAGGAGAGCCTACTATGCTCAAGGCGCTTCTCAGGATCCATGCGCCTGTTCAAAGGAGAGCGGCTGCCAGGCGAGCTGCGCCTACCATGAGGCGAACGCATACTAGGCTCTTGGCGCCTACTTACAGGGAGCGAAGCCCTGGAGAAAGTCGCCTACTAGGAGACCGGCGTCTACCATGCTCCACAAAACTTCGCTCCCGACTTGTGTGCTCTTCAAAGGTAGTCCTCCCAGAAGAGACATATCTTTCAGGCTCTAAACGCCTGTCCTGAACCGAAGCGGCTAAAAGGAGAGCCGCGCCTATCAGGAGAAAAAGCGCCTATCCTCCGCACCACGCTTGGGAGCGGGGAAGACGAGAGCGTCTACTTGGGGAGTAGCGCCTACTAGGCTCAAGGCGCCTAACAAAAGGCGAGATCCTGTCTCTTGACGAATCCATCAAAGAGTAGGCTCTCTTATCCGGAGAATGAAGGATCTTCGGAAATGCGCGAGAAGACGAGGCTGTACGCCTGTCTTTAGACGAACGCCTACTAGGCGCTAGATCCCTTCCTACTGGAGAGATGTAGTCACCAGGAGAAAGCTTCTTGGGCGATTGACGCCTGGAAGACGACAAGCGCCTGTCGAGGAAGAGCGCCTCCTTCCATCCGCTGATAAAGGAGAGAGAACAGACTGACTGAGACGGTAACACAGGCGAAGGAATCCTAGACTTCTTGACAGGGAGAGAGACGTCTTTCCGACGCGTTCCTCCTGCCAAGGAGCCCGCCAGCGCCGAAATCTGCGCTTGCAGTCCAGCAAGAATTCGAGCTGGAGATCTTGCAAAATCCTCCACCGGAGAAGAGGCTCGAAGCCTACTATGAGGCGAGAACTCCTGCTCCCTCCTGGGTTTCTTGATCTCTACTTCCGGCTCTTCTGGAAAACTTCCGGGCTGGAAGGAAGGAGCCAGGCGCCTTCCAGGCTCTCTTCAGCGGTCGTGAAGAATCCGAGGCGCTCCATCCTCTTCTAGGCGAAGGTGAGGAAGAAGAAGCATTGGCGACAATAACCTCCTTCTTCGCGCGAACAAGGGCAGCCTGGGTACGAGCATCAGGATCTACCGATGGGACGCCTGATCGGTGGGAGTTCTCCCTAACCTTCCTGCGGCTGTTGACTTTCCTCCTCCACTGGGACTGGAGTCTGGAAAGAGTCTAGGCCTGGAAGCATTAAGGAGCCGATCAGACGCACCCTCCACTGCACTGGGGTCACTGCACAATTCACCTTCACTACTCTTACCTTGCAACGAACGAAGTTTTCTTTTCCATGCTAAGGATCCGTGGCTCTCATGGTTGCCACCTTCCGTAGTCGTATCCTTATAGGTTCGATGCAGGGCGCAGGAGCTGAAACTGGAGAAGGTTCTAATGCTACAACAGGATTTTCTTCTACCTCGCTTAATACGAGACTTACTAGAACTCCTAGACGAAGCCTTTCACCCTGTCTTTCTCTAACTTCCTCAAGTAGGAAGAAAGAGCCTTCCATTCACCCTCATCCAAACTTCTCACACTCATTACACGGGTTAACAAAAGAACATTCTTTCCTCTAACATTTAAAGCAAACTGTGTGAGGATCTACCGTAGCTTTAGGTAGTCTCACCTTGCATTCATCATACAGCACTCCCTAAACATAGAAGATTTCTTAACCTCTAACTCAGACATCTCGAAATCAAAGAAAAATCCAAATCAATATCCAAAAACAATCCACAAATGCGTATGCCAAGCCAACAAGATCAGGTACTTCACCGAAAGTCAGTCCAAATAAATCCACGGCAACGAGAAATGAATAAAAGCTGTCAGGAGGTAACAACCACAGGTGTAGTCGTCACCGGTGACAGAAAAATTCTGGCTGGAAAGGGAGATTGGTTCTTACAGCCGCCACCCAGCGGCGGGTAAGGTAGATCACCTGACCTACCTGTCGCGTGTGCCGCGAGTTTTGAATTCTGTCGTGACGTCAGAGACGTATAGCTAAGTATATATCTGACAGGAAAGTTCATGTACAAAACTAATTGACTAATATCTTTGGTGAAAAATATCTACCAATAGGACTTGAAATTATGTACAAATAAATTTATGAAAAACTTGCTTGCTATAAATAAATATCGATGTACAAATACTAGCTTTTTACATTGCACATGCATGAATAGTTACTATGATATGGAGTCTCCACTTGTTACAAGGGGGACTATGAAGACTGAATAAGACTACAGGTTTGCACCAACAATGGTATAAAATTTCTAAAATGCACAAACAATATGAAAAGTAACTATCTTTGGTGAAAATTACCTACCAATTGGACTAGCAAATTTGTACACAAACTTATGAAAACTTGCATGCTATAATTGTAAGTTCTTTCCCACCATTATCCCTACATTAAGGGGTTGGTTACCTGATGATCCTTCTCCACTGCATTCTACCAAAGGCATCATCCTCTACCAAACCTCTTCTCTCCATATCTTCCTTCACTTTATCTCGCAATCTAACTTCCTGTCTCCCTCTTGATCTTCTTCCTCTAACAGGTTCAACAGATGCCCATACCATCTCAATCGTGACATTCTTATCACCTCAGTAATCTTTACTACACTACATCAGTCCATCCGCCAGTGGTGTTTTTGTATGGTAACACTGCGTCCCGGGCTTTAGATAGTTACGCAATGTGTAAGTTTTAGGTAAATAAAAGGATATCTGGGTGTACATTTGCAACTGAAAAGTGTTTTAATAATTTACTGTATGCGAATTACACCGTTAATATTCAAAATAGGATATTATTATAATCGTTGAATGTAAGCTCAATGTAACTATCTATTCTAAAGCCTGAGACGCAGTGTTACCATACAAAAACTCCACAGGGGGATGGACAGATGGAAAAAAACAGAGTATAGGCCTGCCCCTCTTATTTCCTCATTTTCCAATCTCTCAAGCAGCAATATTCCCATAACCCACCTCAGCCTTCTCATCTGTGTTCTCTCAGGCTTTACTTCCTCTTTTCTTCTTAGCGCCCATGTTTCTGCTCTATACATCAACACTGGTCTTATTACTAAGTTATAGATCTTGACTTTTAGCTTGATTGGCACTTTCTTATCACATACTACTCCATCTACCTCTCACCTCTTCCCCATGCAGCTTTTATCCTGTCAGCTTTAGCCTCACATCCTCCCTCTTGGCTTAAAGTATAATAAAGTATAATCAAGGCTCTTATTTTTGTATTATTATTCGGTCTCTATTTTCCCTACTGCTCAGCAAAACCTCTCTTTTATTCACATTCCTCTTTAAGCCACCCTCTCTAAGGACTCCTGCCACTCTCCAACCCTTCTCTGTAGGTCCTCATTTTCAGCAGTATCCACCAGATCAGCAGCATACAACTACTCCCACAGCTTTTTATTCCTAATCTCTTCGCATGCTAAAATGTAAGTATTGATGTGCAATTGTACTAGCTTTTTACATTCTCCATGCATGAATAGTTACTGTGATATGATTTTATTTACTTATGTCAAACATTAAAGTTTTTACATATCCCACATGTGTTCCTTAAACTTAGCCTAAGGAGTAACACATAGTATTTACTTTAATTTTAAGTCAATGGTCCCCGTGGGCTAGTTCTGTACGAATAGGGTTCATCTGAAAAATTTCACACCCCCTTTGGAGTAAAGGAACCAGGTAGAGAAGCCTACTGCACAGTCAGTTCACGAAGTATTGGCATAGTTTCTTAATTCATTGTTCGTTATGGAAATATTGACATATACAGGTACCAGATTATTTACATATCAATAAATATTTTCTTTCAAAGATGTTAATACTTGAAATAAATTTATTAGAATTGAGTAGATTTATTCAATGTATCAAAGATAAATATTTTGCAAAGTAAGGAAAGTATATACCCATGGGTTCACAAATTCTAATTTAATTCTCAACTCTAGCTTCGTGACAGCATAAGCATTTTGAAGTTGGCTTTGCTGCCTCTCTCGAGTCTTGACCCAACATATCATTAAGGCGTCAATATTCTTTAATAGCAACGTATAATTAAACTAATTTTATCCTTTGATCCATAAAATAATTTGCTTGACACATTTAGTGGGCATAAATTTGACTTCTGATTTTCACATATGATTAGTCTAGGTGTATTTTCAGCAGTACACTCTCTCAGATGCGTAGTGTGAATATTTACATAGACAACATCTATATTAATCTGCTTTATTTGATTATTCCAATTATTCTTTTTTATTTTTTGGCCATGTTCTCCTTTTTTCATATCCTTTTCATAATTGCTTAACATAATTTACTCAGACCTAGCTCTTCCAAGTCATCCTGTTTCATCTGGACACATTGGAAACCTGCGATTCAAAACTGATGAATCCATTAAAAAGGCTCACGTTCATAAGAGCATTCTTGGGTTGATCTGTCTGTAGCTATACATTTCTTCTAAGTAGAATTTAATTAAAATTAGTTTCATATGTATGGCTGGACCTACTACCATCAGCATATTATAAGTAGCTGAGAGGATAGGAAATATGAAAGATGACTTTCTCGTTTAAGTCTATTTCATTAAGTCTATTTCAGATATTCTTTTACAATAAAAACCTACAGCTATAATCAGGGGTTGTTCTTTGACAGCTGCAACAATCATACAATGTGTAACACGCTGTATGCAAACAATTTGGGGAATGAAATAGAAAGTAATTTTGAGCAGAAAATATTTTATAAACAGGCATTTTAAGGCTTCAGTTGTTGGCGAGGGGAATTTTAAAAACCATTATCATTAGTGATGCTTTCACACGATGGAGTTTGCAGCAAGAAGTCGGCTCAAGCCCTGAGATGTGGGGGGAGCGGAGGTGCCTTATAGCAGTGATGGAGGGATTAGGCCAATGCATCAATAAATTATCTCCCAATAAAACATATTATTTAGGTTTTGAAGAAAAAAAAAATGCATACATCACTAAATCTGTTTGCCTCCCTATCCATGCTATTCACTAGTGATAAAAAAACAAAACAGAAAAGGTAAGCCTAACTGAATCTCAGCCATCAAAGGTAAGTTTGCTTATTCATTAGACAACTATCAAAGATTTCAAGAGAATTTTTTAAAATCCCTCCCTCTCCATCTTAGTATTCATCAGACACAAGGCACGATTCCTGCTTTAACAATACCATGAGGAGGCTCTAAAATTCATAATTTGCAAATGAAAGTTGCTCAGCAACATTTACACTACTGTACTGTCTTGCTCTCTTGTGGCGCTTTGAGGAGTTCGACTTCTACATCCATGTTCTAATTCTAAACTTTACCATTCCCTAAATGATTTGATTCATCTATGTATGATTCTCTCCAGTAGGCTATAGTATTAGAGTTTCTCGATACCTAACAGGAACTTGCACAGAATGCAGGGCAATAACAACAATAACAAATAAATAAAACAAAGTAGGTATTTTAAATCATTCCTAGATAGGTACCTAGGGGAAACAACTGACTGGACTAGCTGATCCAGTTTTGACCGCGTGTGCATCCACCCTCCGAAAAAGTACTAAAGTTCCAGAGATGGGCACCAGTCACGCGTCATTGGTGGTGAGAGCAACAGCTCGAGACCTCTACTATCCTTTCGAAGTAAGTATTTTCTCCTAAGTTAGAAATTAAGGTCATATTTTAAGATTAAACAGAGTTTAATGAAAGTCTAGCCATGCACAGTGCAAACATACCTCCATGAAGCTTTCGAAATTTTTACTTTAACACCAAAAATTTAGAAGATTGACGCCATCTCGATGTTTGCGGAGTCACTTTTGTCAATAAACTTTCCATTCCATGTGCTAAATCCGCACACCACTTGTACCCATAGATGCTGGGGTACTTTCTTCACAACAATCATAGACAATGACACCATCTGTGTCTGGCTTCCAAGGAAACATGATATTGTTATAATACAATAAAGTTTCATACATACTTACCTGGCAGATATATACGATTAATGGCCCACCCAGCCTCCCCGCAGGAGACAGGTGGAAGAGAGAAAATATGATATAAAACGGGAATGGTTCCTAGTCCTGCCGCCCAGGGCAGGCAGGCAGGCAGGTAGATCACCTGACCTACCGGTAGCGAGTGGCGCGAAATTTGAATTTGTCGGGGACGACGGAGTCTTAGCTAAGTATATATCTGCCAGGTAAGTATGTATGAAACTTTATTGTATTATAACAATATCATTTTCATACAATGAACTTACCTGTCAGATATATACTTAGCTGATTGGCACCCTTTGGTGGAGGGTAAGAGACAGCTAATATGGAATAGACAGGTAAACAACATATGTTGTAGGTATAAAAGAAAAACCTTGGTTCCTACCTGATAGGTGGTAGACTTCGTGGCTGTAGCCCGGTAGTCTGCATCACCTCAAGACTTTAGCGAGATATTAGATCTATGGCTAGAGTTCTTGTGGGTCTGTCGATGGGTATATGAACCGCTTACTCGGCAGAGCCTGAAAGGACTTTGTCAATGGGTACTGGACCACTTCTATGACAACACACCTTATGAAGGAGCATAACCAATCCCGACCACCTGATCCTAACCACCATGTTAGTATATAGAATTGTTCTGAGTTATCCCCAAACTCATTACAAACAACCCATAACTCGAAACTAAAACGCATTCATACAAAAATTCTCAAAAAAAAATTTTAATACTCCTCTAAAAGATATCACAAGAGTTCCTTACTGAACAACAGTGACTGGCCGCCAGTGCAGCACCGATGCCCTCTTTGTCAGCAGAAATCTAGAACATATCTAGTAAAAGGTATGTACAAAGTTAAGGATGGTGTTTGCTCCCGTACCCAGTATCGTATCCGCCGATACAAAAGGCCCCAGAGAAAAACATTTCTCGTAGTCACGCGAACGTCTTTAAGATAGCGAGATGCAAATACCGAATTGCACCTCCAATATGTCGTATCAATGATTTTCTTTAGCGACATATTCTTCTGAAAAAGAGAGACGTCGCCACTGTTCTAACTTCATGAGCTTTTACTCTTAAAAGCGGAAAAGAGTCGTCAGGACAGAAAAAAACTTGTGAGCATCTGTAATGACGCTCCTAATGAAGAAAGCTAATGTGTTCTTAGACATAATTCTTGTGGGGTCCTTAATCGAACACCAAAGACTTTGTCTAGAGCCTCCCATTTGTTTCTTCCTTGTAAGTAGAACTTCAAGGCTCTTACAGGGCAAAGAGACCTTTCTGTTTCTCTACCTACTAGACTCGATAAGCCTTTAATCTCGAATCTCTTGGGCCAGGGATTCGATGGGTTCTCATTTTTCGCTAGAAAAAGAGTTCTAAACGAGCAGAAGGCCGAGTCTCTGTTAAAGCCGACTTCATCTTCCAGGGCATGAAGTTCCCCAACTCTTTTGGCTGTCGCCAAAGATAGGAGAAACAAGCATTTCCTTGTTATATCCCTGAACGAAGCTAAATGAGGAGGCTCAAATCTGTCAGACGAAAGAACTTGAGAAACTACATCCAGGTTCCAGCTGGGAGGAGTTAGTTCCTTAGATTTTTGTCGTTTCAAACGATCTAATCAAGTCGTGCAGATCTTATTCTCAGCAATCTCTAGGCCTCTGTTTTCTGAAGACTGCCCGAAAGCATGCTCCTATCCTTTTGATCGTCGATACGATAAGTGAGAGACCTCTCTCAAGAACAAAAGGAAATCAGCGATTTCGGTTATAGAGGTACTGGAGGAGGACAACTTCTTAGACTTACACCACCTTCTGAATACCTCCCACTTCGACTGATAGACTCGTCTAGTGGAAGCTCTGCGGGCTCTAGCGATAGCGCTTGCAGCTTCGCGAGAAAACCCCTCGCTCTGACAAGTCTTTCGATAGTCGAAAGGCAGTCAGCGCGAGAGCGGGGAGGTTTTGATGAAACCTCTCGAAAGTGTGGCTGTCTGAGAAGATCCATCCTTCTTGGAAGGGATCTTGGGAAGTCTACTGTCCACTCCAGCACCTCGCAAACCAATCTTGTGCTGGCCAAAACGGGGCTATCAGGGTCATCCTTGTACCCGTTGGACGCTACAAAACTTTCTCAACACTTGCCCAAGATTTTGAAAGGGGGGAAAGCGTACACGTCCACATGAGACCAGTCTAGCAGAAAGGCATCGACCACGAGAGCTCTTGGGTCTTCCACACTGAACAAAAGACTTCAGCCTTTTGGAAAGGAATGTGGCGAACAGATCTACGTGAGGAGTGCCCCAAAGATCCCAAAGACTCTGACACACCTCTGAATGAAGGGTCCATTACTGTGTGAAGGACCTGGCTTCTCCTGCTCAGTCGTCCGCCCTGACGTTTCTCGTACCCTGAACAAATCTTGTCAGGAGGGAGATGTTCCTCTGTGAGGTCCAAACAAGTAGCAGATCTCTGCTATCTCGTATAGAGACACGGAGTGCGTTCCTCCTTGCTTCCGAAATGTAGGACAGGGCGGTAGTGTTTGTCCACATTCACTTGGACCACACTGTTTGTCACAAAGGGTTCGAAGAACTTTAGCGCCAAGTGAACTGCTAGAAGTTCTTTGCAATTTATGTGCCAGGACACCTGTGCTGCCTTCCAGGTGCCTGACACTTCTCTCGGTCCTAGTGTTGCTCCCCAACCCTTCTCCGATGCTTCTGAATACAACACTCGGCTTGGGTTCGGAACTTCCAGAGAAATTCCCTTGTTCTCTTTTAGATTTGGGGGAGGGGAACACCACCATTGCAGGTGTGGTTTCATCTCCATGGAAGGAGAAAAACTGTCGGAGAGAAGTCCCGTCTTCCAGTTCCATGATCTCCTTAGGAAAAAAACTGAAGAGGACGAAGATGCAGTCTTCCTAGAGGAAAGAACTGTTCGAGCGAGGAAAGGGTGCCTAGAAGGCTTAACCATTCCCTCGCCGAAGTCCGTTCTTTCCCTAAGAAGAGAGAGACTTTTCCAAGCCTCTCACGATTCTCTCTTGCGAAGGAAATACTCGAAAACCCCACCGAGAATCCATCTGAATCCCCAGATAGACCAAGTTCTGTCTGGGAATCAGCTGTGACTTCTCGAGTTCACGAGTAGTCCCAACGCCTTTATCAGGTCTAGGGTCAAAGAAAGGTCCTCCAAACACTGTCTGTCTGTTCTGGTCCCTGATGAGCCAATCGTCCAGATATAGAGTGTTGACGCCTTGAGGTGAAGAAACCTCGCCACATTCTTCATCAGGTTTGTGAAGACCTGAGGAGCTGTGGACAGGCCGAAACACAAGGCCCTGAACTGAAAGATCCTTCCCCCCGTCATGAAACGGAGGTACTTCTTCGACGAAGGGTGAATCGGGACATGAAAATAGGCGTCCTGGAGATCCAGCGACACCATCCAATCTCCTTGACGCAAAGCCCGCAAGACTGAGGCCGAAGTTCTCCATAGAGAACTTCTCCTTTAGAACGAACTTGTTCAGAGCACTGACATCTAGTACTGGTCTCCAGCCCCCGAGGCTTTCGCAACCAGGAAAGCCGATTGTAAAACCCCGGAGAGTTTTGCTCTAGAACTAATTCTATAGCTCTTTTGTCCCACATTTGATTCACCATCAGACGAAGAGTATCCCTCAGTACAGGGTCCCTGTATCTGGCTGACAGTTCCCGCGGAATGGTCGTTACGGGAGGACTGGAAGGGGATAAGATATCCCTTCCTGATTATGGACATCGAATAGGCGTCCGAGTTTATGAGTGACCAGGCGTCTGCAAATTCGAGAAGCCTGGCACCCACTGGTGTTTGGAGGTTGTCTGTCTCACTTCCCTTCTTAAAGGACGGGAAGAAAGCTTTACCTCTCCTCTCAGGACCTCTTCTCTTAGAGGGAGCTCGGGTGGAGGGAGGGCCTCCTCGAAAGGGCGGGGCTGAACCGTTAGAAGTCGGTCCTTTCTTGTCAACCGAAACTAGGGGTCTCTTCTTCCTTGCAGTTTGCAGGAGAAGATCCTGTGTCGCCTTCTCAGTCAGTGAGCGAGAAATGTCCTTCACTAACTGAGAAGGAAACAAGAAGTCCGACATGGGAGCGAAAACCAGGGCTGCTCTCTGTGAGGGAGAAACCGCCTTGGTTAAGAAGGCACTAAAAATACTCCTCTTCTTAAGGAGTACCGCTCCAAAAAGAGAGGAGATTTCTCCCGATCCGTCTTGTACTGCCTTGTCAATACAAGAAAGAATACTCAGAATGACTTCGGGGTCTCTAGACCTTCCGAGTCATGAGCCTTCTTAGACAATCACCCCAAGGGACCAGTCTAGGAAATTAAAACACTTCCAAAATATGGAAGAGGCCCTTGAGGAGATGATCCGTCTCAGAAATCGCCCAAGACACACGAGCTCCATTCAAAGCGTGTCTCCGCGATGAATCAACCAAGGTTTGAAAAGTCCGCTTCGGCTGCCGCTGGGAGAGAAAGTCCCATGTTCTCCCCAGTTTGGTACCAGAAACCTCTCTTGCCAGAAAGTATGGCTGGAGGCATACAGAAGGTGGTTCTGCCCAGATCCTTCTTAGACAACATCCATTTGTCTAGAGACTGTAGCGCTCTCTTCATAGAGATCGTAGGTCTCATCTTCAAGACCGACGAAGACTTTGGTACAACCGCACTCGAAAACAGTGATCGAGGCGAAGGAGGAGCCGCAGGAGTCAAAGAATCTCCGTACTCCTGCAAAAGAAGGTCTGTCAGAACTCTATAGTTAGAGACTCCTTCTCTACCGTTACCCTCTTCTTCCGAATCTCCTTCTACACCGTGCGGAGAATCGGCCTGAAAAACGAGAGGATCTTCATCCCGTTCTCTCTCTACTGGTGACAAACTCCTACTAGGAGAGGGGGACTCATAGAGTGAACAGAATCTCTCTCAAGTCTGAAAAGAAGTCTCGCGTCTGCTTGACTTCTCACGCCTGGAAAGCTCCTCGCGCTTGGCTGGCGCCTCGCGCTTGTCTGGCGCTTCTCGCTTGGCTGGAGCTTGTTGCCTGGCTGGCATCTCGCGCCTGGCTGACGCCTCGCGCTTGTCTGGCGCCTCACGCAAAGCTGACTCCTCGCGCCTGAGCGTATCCTTATCTAGAGCAACTCGCTCGGATAGCTCCTGACGCTTGCAAGACTCTTCGCGCCTGGAAGACGTCCCAGGTCTGGAGGACGCTTCGTCTGGCAGGTGAAAGAAGACGAGACTTTCTTAATAGGAAGTCTAGCGTCCTTCTTGCGAAGGGGGATCCCTCGAAAGAACTCCAACCAAAGAGGCTATCTGCTCTTGTACTGCAAGCAATATCCTCTTGGAAGCCACACCAGCGTCCTCTTCAATAGAAAAAGCAGGAGAACTCGAAGGAGTGCGATCCTCAAATACCGTTCGAGGAGGCGTCGAAACCAGCTTAGCCTTCTTGATAGAAGAGGGGGCTTCCTCCGAGAAGCGCTCCGGGCTCGAGTCAAACGCGCGCTCTTTCCAGTGCCTTTTCAGTGGCCTAGAAAGATCCGAGTCCTTCCACCCTCGTTTAGGTGAAGGAGAACCGGACGACGAAAAACAATCTCGTAGGACGCTTCTATTAAAGCAGTCCTGAGCAGACTGTAGCAAAACAGAACCTGCTGAAGGGACGCCTGACCGTTGGGGATTCCCCACAACCTCCGTACGACTTTCGACTTTCCTTCTCCTCTGGTATGTGAGTTTTGGAAGAGGTCTAGGCTGGGAGCAATCGCTAGGGACGGTCAGACGCCCCCTCCACAACACTGGGAAACACTCACTTCACTAAGTAATTCACTATCACTTCCCTTACCTGCATGGCCGCCATCTTTGTCTTCATTTTACGAAGAGTAGCTTCAGATTGGCGATTTCCGAAGCCGAATCCGAATGCAAAGCCTGTGAGGTTCAGATACATAGGGAGATCAAATTCATTAATAATAGGAGAGTTAGACTCAGAAAAAGGCTCAATAGGCCTTGTACTCACACTCTTTTGTGCAGCCCGTCTAATTCTATCCCTCTCTAACTTCTTCAAGTAAGAAGTTAGAGTCTTCCATTCATTAGCATTCAACTTTTCACACTCAATACAGGTGTTAGCCAAAGAACAGTCAAACCCCCTACATTTACGACATACAGTGTGAGGATCAACCGAAGCCTTCGGTATCCTCACCTTGCAGCCTACATTCACACACACTCTCACACTAACACTTGAATCAGACATTCTATCAGAAAAATCAAAAGCAAGTCCAAATCCAGTCCACAGTAGCGAATGCCACAAAACAACGATCCAGTACGTCACCAAGAAATCCAATATAGATGATCAAAAAAGTCTTGAAAAGCGAATTCCAGTCAGGAGGTAGTAACAACAATGTTGATACCACCGGCGACAGAGAAAATATGATAGAAAACGGGAATGGTTCCTAGTCCTGCCGCCCAGGGCAGGCAGGTAGATCACCTGACCTACCGGTAGCGAGTGGCGCGAAATTTGAATTTCTGTCGGGGACAACGGAGTCTTAGCTAAGTATATATCTGACAGGTAAGTTCATTATATGAAATCATGATTTTCCAGTAGAGAGAAGAAGCATGCACTAGATAATTATTTAAATAAATAGTTAAATAGCAGTATAAGGTCATGAATTGCATATATTCTTTACATATTCACGATTATTAATTTGAAAATATTCATTATTGAAAAAGTAACTATATTCTTGACTCAAATATGAACAGTTTTGCTGTGAACAGTACCTACGGCATTGTTCGCGCTCCCCTATTGTTTATCAGTGTTGCCAATTGGTATGTGTTTACCCTCCAAACTGGGTATAAGACTTACACAAAACCAAGGAAATAAGTGAAATTAGTGTATCTATTTGTAGTATACATAGTTTAAGTGCAATTTGGAGTGAATTAAGACCAAATTGTGTATAATTACAATCAAATAAGCACTGTGGAGTTTCAGTTGTGATGTCAGTAAGGATAAAACCACCGATTACAAGGTAAAAATCAATTTCAGTTCAAACCATGACCCCGGGAATAAGAAGTTTCATACTTTCACTAATATAGGCAACTAAATGTTCATTTATTGTGCTGATTACAACTGCAATCTTGAGTAAGATCAATAAACATGAAGTTTTCATTATAAAACTAATATTGTAATACTTACCTGAACACTTGAATTAGCCCTGGTCACTGACCAGCCCGAACTATATCCCCACATATTTACCCACTAAGTGGGTAATTTTAACTGTCAGCGTTACCAACGCTGCAGGTAAAATCTAGTCAAATGAGTTACCTGTGTTACCGTTGGCAACGCTGCCGCAAATACCGGCCACCAGTCCTGCCTCCTCAATTGAATCATTCACTATCAAATTGAAGTGGGGAGGAGGGTGGGAACCATTCAGGTGTTCAGGTAAGTATTACAATATTAGTTTTATTATGAAAACTTCATATTGCAATACACTCCCTGAACACCTGAAATAGCCCGATTAACAACATTTACTCGGAGGCGGGATCAATCTCATTCAGCCCGACCTGTCCATGGAACATACGCAGGTAACTCATAAGCAACCTACCATGTATAAAAGCATGCACCCTCACCTAGTTATCTAACTCGGAGGTGAGGATGTTTGCAAAGAGAGTACTTCAACATCAGTGTTGAGTCTAAGGTACTGTCTAAGTCAGAAGTACCTCCCATGTGATAAGCTATACTTCTTATTCACGGAGGTAAAAACAAATCTCCTCACCTGGTTGTCCAGCTCAGTAGGTGAGGATGTTTGCAAAGAAAGTACTTCGTCAGTGTTGAGTCTAAGGTACTATCTTTAAAAAGGTACCATCTGAGTCAGAAGTACCTCCCATGTGATAAGCTATACTTCTTATTCATGGAGGTAAAAACAAATCTCCTAACCTGGTTGTCCTCAGTAGGTGAGGATGCTTGCAGAGGAAGTACCATACCGTCGGTGTCGAGTCCTAGGTACCGCCTGAGTCTGAAGAACCTCCCATGTGGTATTCTATACCTCTCATGTATGGAGGGGAAATGATGAACCTCCCATGTGGCTATGTAGCCTCTCATGTATGGAGAAGTTGTGTGTGCAGGACCTTCAGTTCTCTACTGCTCACTGATGTAGATGACTTGTGCTGAAGAAGTAGTAGTTATTCCAACATGACCACCAGGATCTGCCTAACCTCAAGGGCCTAAGAGACAATACCCTCAGTCTAAGCTTGACCAACAGAAACACTAGAGTTCATTAGACTATCACTGCCTCCCTAAACTTCTAACACCATAAAGTTCATTTAGACTATCACTGCCTCCCTAAACTTCTAACACCCTAACTCTACCAAGCCAACTATAAAACCGAGTTATCGCAACGACACGACCCCGAGAGTAACCTCTCTGAAGAAACTGAAATTCCCTAAGGTACGGTGTTGCGAAAAAACACGACGACTCAAATAACCACCTACACAATCGCCGACAGCGAAACATTCCTCCTGAAGCCAAAGGGTAGCCCTCCACGATACTTGCGCCCTTGGATTGACCAAGAACCCCTTCTTATGAGTGTCTGGATAGCGCTGAGGCAATGATAAACAATAGTCCCTCTTCTCCTTGACAAGAACATAGCATAACCCTCAGAAATGTTAGTCTGGTATCCAAACCCCCTCGAAACCAAAGTGAAGAGGTTATCAAACAGTCCATGCTCAGAGAAACACCCATCAACTCTCACGGTCTCAACTGACTCGTAAACCGGAAGTCGGACTCCGGCAGAGGAGTTACCCGCTACCTCATACAGAAAAGTGATGCTAGCTTAAGTCTTTCCCCAGAAACTGCCCGACTCGCCAAAACCAGACTAGCCTACTTGATGTTTGAGACTGCTGGTTTGGTTGAATACAACGTATCAAACGTTATTTGAATTACTGAGATTCCTCCGGAGCCTGGAATGCAAAAAGAGAGAATGGACAAAGTCCACAATCCGTTATACTCTCTTCCTTCCCCGGAGAAAACAAAAGACCCACAACAGCAAACGAGTCTCTCTTCAAAGGTATCTATCCTCTGTCAGGCCTGTCCGGCCACACCGAAACAGGAAAAAGGAGAAAAGCCGAACCCCCACAAGAGCAGCACCCAAGAACCCGGAACCTACTACGCCTGACTGCTCGATACCAAATGACATACAAGATCCCATCATATCTGAGCCAACCGATCCGATTGCGCAACGGTATACCAACAAGAAGGATAAACTCCTGTGCAAGTCGTACTCGACTGCGCAACCTGCACTCCCCCAAGACATGATGATGTAACCCCTGCTGTCCGACCGCTGTCCACCCCCTC
This sequence comes from Macrobrachium nipponense, assembly GCF_015104395.2. Lineage (NCBI taxonomy): Eukaryota > Metazoa > Arthropoda > Malacostraca > Decapoda > Palaemonidae > Macrobrachium > Macrobrachium nipponense. Next base: position 49,353,500 of record NC_061097.1, on the reverse strand, counting down.
ACAAGGGCGAACTGTCACCAGTTCCACAAAACCTGTAAGTGTTAGTCACTCGACTGCGCATACCCTCACTACCCAGTGACGATAACGTTACGCCTGAGCCGAATATACCTTGGCGATGAACGCCCACCCATGCAAGTCACTCCCCTACTGTTGCGCCAAACGTGTACCAACCAAGACGATGACCTAACCTTGAACCAGTCTCACTTGACTGCGAAACTCTGCACTCACCAGTGACTATGACACGAGACAGGGACGACTACAATAGGCGAGCGACACCCCAAAAGTGCGAAGAAGTCGCAAAACGCGATCCAACTAAACCCCATTACCAATACTAAACCTAGACTGGAGTCCGGAGCAAGGAAGGGAAAGAAGTACTCCCAGTAGACACGGAATCAAGGTCGAACCCACCTTGAAAACCCTTAAAGATGGAACAGAAAAGCAGCAGGAAAAAGTTAGAGAAAAAAAGGAGAGAGAAGTCACTATGAGTAACCACAGGAGCAACTAGCGCCAACATTGTGCAGGTAGAGAACCAACTGGGCGGTAAAGTGCTTTAATGACAGGTTACGTACTGCGGAACCAATGGGAGCCGCAGAAGGAAATTACCAGCTACCCCAAGAAAGGGGGCCGAGGGCACGAAAGGTGCTAACTACGATGCAGACGAACTGTGAATGGCCGTAGCCCCCCCCCCAGCAATTATCACGGTAAGCACGTTACGTCTCACACACCTAAGGTATATAAATGGGAACGAAGAAGGAAGATTACTAACTACCCTATGAAAAGAGTGGGTGGTGACACCTGGTATCGTTACAGTCAACGATGGCACAGATGAATCTCAAACTGCCGTAGCCTCCTCAAGAACTACGAAGGACACATTGCGTCTCAAAACAAGTAAGGATGAAAGTAAGGAGTTCCGGATACCACCTTGAAGCATCAACACCAGCAGCCTGAGAACTACAGGACCCGCGGATGGTGCTACGAAGGCAGCCCCTCCAAAATTAATTCCTTTAACCCCACCAGAGAGAGAGAGAGAGAGAGAGAGAGAGAGAGAGAGAGAGAGAGAGAGAGAGAGAGAGAGAGAGAGAAATCATCTCCAAATTTCAGGATGAAACAATGAAAACTCTGGCTCTGCTGTGATATTGGCAGATAAAAAAAAAAAAAAAACAGGATGAGCGAGAAGACTCCGAAGCGACATCCAAAGAATGAGCAGCTAAAGAAGATTGTGTAAAGACATAAGTTTTAACAGAAAAACTGGTAGAGAGAGAAAAAACTAGACCAACTCTGTTCCCCACAATAATCTGAGAAACATTAGAAAATCAGGAAAATTATCAAGACGTGATCCTGAATACAGTCCGTATTGAAGCTACAGTAATTGACTTGCGTTAATTCGATTTTACGATGGGGTTACTATTTAAAATCGGCACTACATTGCAAATAAATCTTCCTATATCTCTCGCGCAGCTGGCGTAGGCAGCATCGTGCATCAGACAGCGAGATTGTTGGGTTTAAAACCAGAATTTAGGCCAAAGGCCGAATATTGGGACCTATGAGGTCATTCAGCGCTGAAGGGAAATTGACAGAAAAGTGTTCGAAAAGGTGTAACAGGAAGAAAAACCTCTGTTGCACAATGAGTCAAGTGTTAGGAGATGGTGGAAAATAGGATGGAGATAGAATATGAAATCAGGAAAGAGAGAGAGAGAGAGAGAGAGAGAGAGAGAGAGAGAGAGAGAGAGAGAGAGAGAATTACAATCGTCTAACATCTCCACCTCCATAAATTTGCACCCTCTTCTATGTTAAAAGATATCATAATGATAATATACTCGTATAACTGCGTACAGCTAAGATCAACCGAACGAGAACTTGTTGCTAATACGATCGAATCCTAAAGCAACATCGCTATTGTATTCATTCGCGTGCGACGGTTATTACTGTATTCATGCTATAAAAGTAGCTGAGGCTGACAAGGCAAAAATACGTGCATCAGCAACCTGGAAGAAGTCTAAAGCTTTGTATGAATTCAAACGCAGCCGTGGTAAAAGAAAGTAATGGCATGAAAGAGCTCATTTACCGTTGTTTCACACCGACAAAGGATTAATAAAGTGTATAAGGTGTAAGGTTCGTAATACCTATGAAAATGTGAAAACGAACGGAATCGCTAAATTTTACGTCATCTAACCTGAGGGAAAAAACTAGCTTCCAATGAGACGTATTAGTCAAATTTTTGGCCTTAAATTACAACGTAAGACGAAAAGTATGACTTCGTTCCATAAGTTAAGTATCCAGATATTCATTAATACGCTAACTAGGAACAAAAACATTAGCCGAGACCAAGTAATATGGTTGAATCTGGAGCCAAGGAAACAGACTAGCCGGCATCATTGTCTGTCTAAGCCACGCCTTCTTACAACAGTGCACGTTGTTTGACGACAAGCTTGTATAATTGCAATTTAATTGAAAAGTAATAAATTAATATTTTACGGTAACTAAATTAACTTTATTAGGCCTAAAATTAATTTCAGTCGTCACTGTAATTTGATAATACGACTGGTAATTCTTTGTAACTGTAATGCAATAATGATAAAATTGCTTTAATATTTATGTATATATACTTCAAATACATAGCCTAATTTCACCAATTTCCATGTTTTGTGTAAGTCTTAAACCCAGTTTGGAGGGTGAACACAAACCGAATGGCAACAGAGAAAGAGAGAGAGAGAAAGGCGAAGGAAGAAAGAAGGAAAGGGGTGGCGGTGGAAGGGGGAGGAGAGGGTAGGTGGAGCTTTTTACACATGTTCGTATCCATTTCTGCATAATGGAGTTTTTGTCTCTTGGTACAAGGACAAGTGTCGTTATTCTTTACGATTAAGTGATTCACGATACCCTTATAAATTACGGCACTGGGTGTAATGCACTATAGCAAAATCTTGTTCTGATACGAGTGTTCGTTACAGGAATAGGTATTGTCCAAAAACGTGCTTGCACTGTCGCTGAAACCCATAGTAGGTATGCTGCTTAGTTGTCAATCAAATTTTTTGTAATCAAGTATTTTTTACAAGCTGGCTATTGAATAAATTTGCATTTTTCTCAATCAAAACATATGCCCCTCAATGCTAACTTTCCTCTTTTAACGATTTTCTGGTCATTGCGAATTCGGCCCCATAATTTCTTATGCTGCGAAAACAGAGGCCCAGGGACCGAAAACGATTGCGTCACACTACGGCGATAATCCGGCAGTAAAACATCTTCATATATCCAAAAAGTAAATAATAAAGATATATATGCACATTACAACTGTAACAATTACATGAATAGCTGATAATCTGCATGAATAACTGGTAAACTGTTCTGCAAGAAAGTTGAGTGAAGCAATTATTTACAATAGGTATGAAAGCCAAGATGTTGTGACGTCATAATACAGGACTTAAACGAACGTTCTAATTCCAAAAAATAATTACTTAAATTTGAGTCAGAATAGTTACTTTTTCAATTACGAATATTTTCAAATTAATCATCATAAATATGTAAAATATTGATGTTTTACTATTTATTTAAAAAATTATTGAAGTGCACGCTTCGTCGTCATCTTCTACCAAAACAGTTGTTTACTTACAAACATCGTGGTAAGTTTCCGTGTTCCGATTGTTGTGATGAAAGTGCCCCAGCGTCTGTGGGTACAAGTGGTGTGCGGATTTATCACAGGAAATGGGAAGTTTATTGACACAAGCGACTCCGTAAACATCGAGATGGCGTCAATCTTCTAAATATTTCGAGTTGTAAGTAAAAATGTTGAAAGCGTTTTGGTGAGATTTGGACTGCCGTGTACACCCTTTTCACTACCCTCTGTTTAAATCTTAAAATTTGGCCTTAATTTCTAACTTTAGAGAAAATACTTACTTCGAAAGGAGAGTAGAGGTCTTTAGCTCCATATCTCACCAACAACAAGTCGCGACTGATGTCCATCTCCGATGTCAGGACGCGTTATAATGTACTTTTTTAGGGGTTGTACACGCTGATCGAACATGGTCCACTCTGGACCCTACGGTTATTTACCCTATATACACTAACATTGTTCAAATGATTGCTGGGAAGGCTGGGAAAGATGGTTGTCGTCACTGATCAGAACCTGTACATCCAGACGGTAGCCGCCATATTGGATTTCAAAACTGCCTTGAAAACATATTTTTACGAAGAGCGTCACATGCTTATTTAGTTCGTATGGCTTTCATATATCATTATGTTGACGAAACTTCAATCTTTTGAATGGTATGCTTGGAGTTGTAATTGTATTCGTGTTTCACCATTTAAATATCGAGTGAATAAGACCTGTCCACCGTGATAAGGGTTGGTAGTCGCTGGTGTTTCCCCCTAGTGCATGCTTCATCATCGTCTTCTACCAAAATCGTAGTTTCCTTAGAAACATCGTGGCAAAGGACCGTTTTACTATTGTTGTGATGAAAGTGCCCCAGCATCTATGGGTACAAGTGGTGTGTGGATTTAGCACAGGAAAAGGGAAGTTTGTTAACAAAAGCGACTCCGCAAAAATCGAGATGGCGTCAATCTTCTAAAGTTTCTAGGTAAATCGTAAGTAAAAATTTCGAAAGCGTTTTGGTGTTGTGGGCCTGCATTGGCCACCCTTTTCACTACCCTCTGTTTAAATCTTAAAATTTGGCCTTAATTTCTAACTTTGGAGAAAATACTTACTCCGAAAAGAGAGTAGAGGTCTTTAGCTCCGTTTCTCACCAACAACAAGTCGCGACTGATGCCCATCTCCGATGTCAGGACGCGTTATAGGCTAATGTACTTTTTTGGGGATTGTCCAAGCTGACCATACATGGTCCACTCTGGACCCTACGGTTTTTTACCCTATCTAAAAAATATTTTGTGTGATCTTTTCGCGACTTCTTAATGAAAATTCTTTTATATAAACCCATTTTTTGTTGTTTTATTACCAGGATTCGTTCCAAACTGTTTCACTATCTTAGCCTTAACTGTTGGCGCCTGTAATCGACCTCCCGACATAGCAGTCTTGGATAAAACTGTTCATTTTTAACCATTTTGGTTTAACAGATTAGGTTTTATGTTGGCTATTGCTGACTGGGCATGGTATTTTCGGACGGCCTACGACAACCTACCGTAGGCCTACCGACTTTGTACATGACCATCAAGTTCACAACCTCCAGACCTTCCCTGACCACCGGCGTTAGACTCCCACAATAATAAGTCCACATAAGAGCTTTATTTACTCTAAATACCACATCTAAACCCTACAATCGACATGACAATTCCAAATTAATTAATTCAATTAATTCAGGGGCCTTGACCGTCAAGGACACGCGCACGAACACCCGACCACAGGGCCTTGATAGAGCTTGTTGTCAACAACGATCACCGAAAGTTGCCCCGATTAAAAGCGTCCTTTGGGCCTCTTCCCAAAGGTAATCTCACCTTCTGTCACTTCCAATACGTGGATCTGTTCTTCAGCTGCTCGGCGGACGTCTGCTTGGGGCGACAGGATGTTATTTAGGTTCTCTATCAAGGCCTCTCTTAGGCCGTTGTTCACATCAACACCGGCCATGTTTTCCACAACTCAGACATCACAACACACACACCACTCGGCGGCTCTGTCCCAAGTGAAGCGCGCCATGCGCAAGCCGCCTTTCATTTCACTTGATTTTTCGCTATTTTGACGGCCATTCGGGCCTCTTTCGTCATGTAAAAGAGGAGATATTTTATAAGTATGGTACTATTCTAACACAACCTCGCTTATAAACCTTAAAAGATATGCAACAGTAGTCTACAAATGAGTCGCCATGATCGATATTTTTTTAGCGGGAAACTGGGTCGTTATTTGAAAATCCCATGACTCGTGCTTCCTGTTATAGTCAAAGAACAAGAGTTACAGACTTACATTCTACAAAGATGAGAATGTAATATTCAGACTCTACTATTCGCGTAAAATGTATTTTTAGTCGCCTAAAAAGTTATGCAAATGTAGTCTACAAATGGTCGCCATGCTTGAATTTCTCAGCGGGAAACTAGGTAGTCATTTGAAAATCCCGTGACTCGTGCTTCCTCTTCGTCAGAGAAGTGTTACAGAGGTCGTTTCGTTGCGCTTGCCCAGACGGGCAGGTGTAATTGGATTTGACATTTGCTTTGTTTAGTGTAGTCCAGTGAAATCGTATACCTGCCCCAACATCTACACGATCTGTGAAAAAGCTTAACGTGTAGTTTTTACATAATTCGCGTATTTTTAAAATTGATAAATAACTAATTAACTAAAACCACTCAATATCACCACGGCGGCAGTGACCCTGGTAGTTGTGACGCTAGATAACTCACAGTCAATCAGTATCACAACTTGTTTTCTTAATAACCTATATGTGAATAACAGCGAAAAAAATCATTTAAGAGAAAAAATACAAAACCCAAAAAACAAACTCTAGCTACGTCGCAGGGAAATGGTACTATGGCTACGGCACAACCGAAGCTTTGATTATTTTTCAAGAAATTGGCACAAATGTTTTTGTGCTGAAAAATGTTGCTTTGGCCACAAAAGTTATACGAGTTGTATAACAACACTAGTAGTAATAATAATAATAAAATACAATTGCTGGCTGATGATATTTGGTGGCTGTGTTTAGTCCCACTACAAACAACAATAAATTGAATTTTGAAGTCAGAAAAACTTGGATATTAGATTCAGATATTAGACCTACAAGTATTTTTTTCACAGTCTTAATAGGCTTTGTAACACAATACATCCAAACATATCCATTTTAACACCAACTGCTGATATGTTGGTCGTTTTAACACCAAACAGTCGTGTATACTATAAAACCCTAAATTCTAGAACTACGGTAAGAGAGAACTACATTTCGTGTCTTAAACGTAGGGAAACTTTTACCAGGGCTCAGAACACTCGCGTCAGTTCTCTCTCTCTCTCTCTCTCTCTCTCTCTCTCTCTCTCTCTCTCTCTCTCTCTCTCTCTCTCCACTCGCCTAAATCACTGCTGCAGTCACCAGATGCATTCAGAATATTCAAAGAGAGAGAGAACAATCGCAAGACAAATATTTAGTACAATAAGACCATAATACACACTTCTCAGATCTATTTCAATCATTTTATCACCGTTTAGTGGTTCTGTTAATTTGTCGATTTATTTACTCATTAATTTATTCATTTCTGTCATTAGCACAACCTGATTATTAACGCCAACACATACAATTTATATATATATAGAGAGAGAGAGAGAGAGAGAGAGAGAGAGAGAGAGAGAGAGAGAGAGAGAGAGAGAGGGGGGGGGGGGGGCGAGGGGGGACGGTGTATGTACAGTTCAGACTGGTCTAGCTGAGAATGACGGTATAGAGGTCCCGCATATATCCATCATATAATCCATCACGTG
>NC_061097.1:49289162-49345601 GCF_015104395.2 Macrobrachium nipponense | reverse complement strand
CACGTGATGGATTATCGAATGGAATATGCGGGACCTCTATACCGTCATTCTCAGCTAGACCTGTCTGAACTGTAAACATACACCGTCCCCCCCTCGCTCTCTCTCTCTCTCTCGTCTCTCTCTCTATCCTCTCCCTCTCTCTCTCTCTCTCTCTCTCTCTCTCTCTCTCTCTCTATATATATATATATATATATATATATATATAATATAATATATATATATATATATAGTTGTATGTGTTGGCGTTAATAATCAGGTTGTGCTAATGACAGAAATGAATAAATTAATGAGTAAATAAATCGACAAATTAACAGGAACACTAAACAGGTATAAAATGATTGAAATAGATCTGAGAAGTGTGTATTATGGTCTTATAGTATAAATATTTGTCTTGCGATTGTTCTCTCTCTCTTTGAATATTCTGAATGCATCTGGTGACTGCAGCAGTGATTTAGGCGAGTGGAGAGAGAGAGAGAGAGAGAGAGAGAGAGAGAGAGAGAGAGAGAGAGAGAGAGAGAGAACTGACGCGAGTGTTCTGAGCCCTGGTAAAAGTTTCCCTACGTTTAAGACACGAAATGTAGTCTCTCTTACCGTAGTTCTAGAATTTTAGGGTTTTATAGTATACACGACTGTTTGGTGTTAAAAAGAACCAACATATTCAGCAGTTGGTGTTAAAAATGGATATGTTTGGATGTATTGTGTTACAAAGCCTATTAAGACTGTGAAAAAAATACTTGTAGGTCTAATATCTGAATCTAATATCCAAGTTTTTCTGACTTCAAAATTCAATTTATTGTTGTTTGTAGTGGGACTAAACACAGCCACCAAATATCATCAGCCAGCAATTGTATTTTATATTAGGATTATACTACTAGTGTTGTTATACAACTCGTATAACTTTTGTGGCCAAAGCAACATTTTTCAGCACAAAAACATTTGTGCCAATTTCTTGAAAAATAATAAAAGCTTCGGTTGTGCCGTAGCCATAGTACCATTTCCCTGCGACGTAGCTAGAGTTTGTTTTGTATTTTTCTCTTAAAATGATTTTTTTCGCTGTTATTCACATATAGGTTATTAAGAAAACAAGTTGTGATACTGATTGACTGTGAGTTATCTAGCGTCACAACTACCAGGGTCACTGCCGCCGTGGTGATATTGAGTGGTTTTAGTTAATTAGTTATTTATCAATTTTAAAAATACGCGAATTATGTAAAAACTACACGTTAAGCTTTTTCACAGATCGTGTAGATGTTGGGGCAGGTATACGATTTCACTGGACTACACTAAACAAAGCAAATGTCAAATCCATTACACCTGCCCGTCTGGGCAAGCGCAGCGAAACGACCTCTGTAACACTTGTTCTCTGACGAAGAGGAAGCACGAGTCACGGGATTTTCAAATGACTACCTAGTTTCCCGCTAAGAAATTCAAGCATGGCGACCATTTGTAGACTACATTTGCATAACTTTTTAGGCGACTAAAAATACATTTTACGCGAATAGTAGAGTCTGAATATTACATTCTCATCTTTGTAGAATGTAAGTCTGTAACTCTTGTTCTTTGACTATAACAGGAAGCACGAGTCATGGGATTTTCAAATAACGACCCAGTTTCCCGCTAAAAAAATATCGAGCATGGCGACTCATTTGTAGACTACTGTTGCATATCTTTTAAGGTTTATAAGCGATGTTGTGTTAGAATAGTACCATACATATATATCTCCTCTTTACATGACGAAAGAGGCCCGAATGGCCGTCAAAATAGCGAAAAATCAAGTGAAATGAAAGGCGGCTTGCGCATGGCGTGCTTCACTTGGGACAGAGCCGCCGAGTGGTGTGTGTGTTGTGATGTCTGAGTTGTGGAAAACATGGCCGGTGTTGATGTGAACAACGGCCTAAGAGAGGCCTTGATAGAGAACCTAAATAATATCCTGTCGCCCCAAGCAGACGTCCGCCGAGCAGCTGAAGAACAGATCCACGTATTGGAAGTGACAGAAGGTGAGATTACCTTTGGGAAGAGGCCCAAAGGACGCTTTTAATCGGGGCAACTTTCGGCGATCGTTGTTGACAACAAGCTCTATCAAGGCCCTGTGGTCGGGTGTTCGTGCGCGTGTCCTTGACGGTCAAGGCCCCTGAATTAATTGAATTAATTAACTTGGAATTGTCATGTCGAGTATAGGGTTTAGATGTGGTATTTAGAGTAAATAAAGCTCTTATGTGGACTTATTATTGTGGGAGTCTAACGCCGGTGGTCAGGGAAGGTCGGGAGGTTGTGAACTTGGTCATGAACGAAGTCGGTAGGCCTACGGTAGGTCGTCGTAGGCCGTCCGAAAATGCCATGCCTAGTCAGCAATAGCTAACCTAAAACCTAATCTGTTAAACCAAAATTAAGGTTAAAATTAAACTGTTTTATCCAAGACTGGTAGGTCGGGAGGTCGATTACAGGCGCCAACAGTTAACCTAGGTAAGGCTAAGATAGTGAAACAGTCTGGAACGAATCCTGGTAATAACACAACAAAAAAAGGGTTGATATATTAGAATTTGCACTAAGAAGTCTCGAAAAGATCACAAAAAATGATCTTTTTTATATAGCTTAATGATCCCCGAAGGTTTTAACCCATCAAGTATCCACATTTGCTGCCTGTCTACCAAGTGTAAATCCATTGGGGATGACCGTAATAACATGAACAAAAGACAATATCATCACGGTAATGACCCCAAAGAAATATTGATGGTTCCAGATAACGTACCTCAAAAACCTGTAATGGTCGCCACTACCTATCTAGGAATGATTTAAAATACCTACTTTGTTTCATTTGTTAGGCACAGGATATTGGTATGGCAGCTGTATCCTGATTGTGAGAGATATTGGTACGGCAGTGAATTGCGCATGCGTCAATTTCAGACTTCCTGCCGTTCGAATAACATAGTGCAGTGGGGGTATGTCAGATTCTGTCATGGTGCTGTATTGTGCTATTGACTTGCTGTAGGTAGAGCAGTTTGCTAATCATGCAGCAGTTGCCGTGCACTGTTGCAAAGAGCTATAGGTACGGCACTAGAAGATCAGCGACAGTAGTAATGATAGTGGAACTGAATTGTTTCGCTGAACATCTTCAATTCGAAATGTCAAAGTGAAGCACCATACTGTCACCACCAAAGCACCAAATCATTTTGGCAGTAAAATGAAAATATAAAAAATCACAATAATACTTAAACATACTCAGATTTTGACTATAAATGAAAAATAAAATTAAACTAATCTAACTGCAGACTTCAAATCTTCTTTGAGTTTCCTCTGAACTGTGTAATAATGCATCAGTTTTCGCCGAAAAACGGATGTTTTCAGGTTTCAACAAGCTGAAAGAAGTAATAGATGTCTATGAAGAGTCAAACTTCCAGAAATTGTATATCCGTAGGTCACGAACGATCGAATTGGTCCTGAAAAGAGCTCCGAAGAGGAGATTCAAAGAGGCTTGAAGTACACAGAAATTGTGCTTTGCTGTATTCATGGTAGGGTAGATCACCACGGCAGGCCAACCAGGCCACCTACAATCAACGCTTGCCACCCTCCGAAAAAGTACATTATAACGCGTCCTGACACCCGAGATGGGCATCAGTCACGACTTGTTGTTGGTGAGAAACGGAGCTAAAGAGCTCTACTCTCCTTTCGAAGTAAGTATTTTCTCCAAAGTTAGAAATTACGAACTGGATATTGGTACAGCAGCCGTACCCCGATCTCGGTAGATATTGGTACGGCAGTGAATTGCTCATGCGCGAACCCTTGTTCACCGCCTCACACATATCCAAAGACTATATACTGACACAGTACTGTCTTTGGGCATATCAGTGACAGCAAGAAAAATGGTGATGGAACAGCATGAACCGCGGAATAATACATTAGTTTTCGCCGAAAAACAGATGTTTTCAGGCTTTAACGAGCTGAAGAAAGCCATAGACATCTATGAAGACTCAAAACTTTCAAAAATTGGGTAATTCATGGTATATACGTAGGTCACGAACGATCGAATCGGCCCTGAAAAGAATTCCGAAGAGGAGATTCAAAGAGGATTATATATAAATATATACACTACCATCGTACCTTTGGTGACTTTCTCGGCCCTTTATTCTGCCCGACATCGGCAGTTGCAAGGGCCGTTATACACTTAACATTATTCTTTTAATTTACTTCATTGGGTATATTGCAGCTGTCGGAGAAGACGATAGAATTTACCAGGTAGTGAAATGGCAAAGTTAAACCAAATTGTAGCATTATTCCATTAAAATCGGGATAGTGTTGTTTTTGTAGTACAAAAAAGCGGGACAAAATTCACAAAAGCTAAACAAACAAAAAAAAGAGGGGAGGGACATTTTGCTAACTAAAAAAAGGGGGACAGATGTTCAAAAAGCGTGACTGTCCCACCTAAAAGCGAACTCTGGTTTACATCATTCAGTACGATTAGCAAACTGGTAAACGGATACAGCTAACTGCCGTATCTACAGCAAGTCAAGAGCGCAAATACGGCACCAATGACAGAATCTGCCGTATCCTCACCGCACTATATTATTTGTACGGCAGGAAGTCTGAAATTGACGCATGCGCAATTCTCTGCCGTACCAATATCTACCACGATCGGGATACGGCTGCCGTACCTATATCCTGTGCCTAGAAATTAAGGCCAAATTTTAAGATTTAAACAGAGGGTACTGAAAATGGCGTCCACGGCAGTGGAAATCTCACCAAAAACGCTTTAGAAATTTTTTACTTACAAACTAAAATAAAAATGTTTCAAGAAGATTGACGCCATCTCGATGTTTACGTAGTCGCTTGTGTCAACAAACTTTCCATTTCCTATGATAAATCCGCACACCACTTGTACCCACAGACGCTGGAGCACTTTCATCACAACAATCGAAACACGATTTCTCACCAACAAACTTGGTAGAAGATGACGAGAAGCGTGCTCCTAGCTAATTTTTAAATAAGTAGTAAAACATCAATATTTTACATATTTATGATGATTAATTTGAAAATATTCGTTATTGAAAAAGTAACTCGACTCTGACTCAAATTTAAGTAATTATTTTTCTGAATTAGAACGTTCTTTTAAGTTTGTATTATGACGTCACGACATCTTGACTTTCGTACCTATTGTAAATAATTGATATACTCAACTGTCTTGCAGAACAGTTTACCAGTTATTCATGCAGATTGTTATCAGCTATTCATGTAATTGTTATAATCGTAATGCGCATATATATCTTTTATTATTTACTTTTTGGATATATGAAGATGTTTTACTGCTGGATTACCGCCGTAGTGTGACGCAAATCGTTTTCGGTCCCTGGGCCTCTGTTTTCGCACCATAAGAAATTAGGTGGGCCGAATTTGCAATGACCAGAAAGTCGTTAAAAGAGGAAAGTTAGCATTGAGGGGCATATGTTTTGACTGAGAAAAATACAAATTTATTCAATACAGTAGCTAGCTTGTAAAAAATACTTGGTTATAAAACCTTGATTGACAACTAAGCAGCATGTCTACTATGGGTTTCAGAGACAGTGCAAGCACGTTTTTGGGCAATACCTATTTCTGTAACGAACACTCGTAACAGAACGAGATTTTGCTATAGTGCATTACACCCAGTGCCGTAATTTATAATAAGGGTATCGTGAATCACTAATCGTAAAGAATAACGACACTTGTCCTTTATTTACCAACCAAGAGACAAAAACTCCATTATGCAGAAATGGATACGAACACGCGTATAAAGCTCCACCTACCCTCTCTCTCTCCCCCCCCCCCCCTCCACTGCCATCCCTTTCTTCTTCGTTCCTCCGCCTTCCTTTCTCTCTCTCTCTCTCTCTCTCTCTCTCTCTCTCTCTCTCTCTCTCTGTTGCCATTCGGTATGTGTTGACCTCCAAACTGGGTATAAGACTACACACAAAACGTTGAAAATTGGTGAAATTAGGCCATGTATTGGAAGTATATATACATAAATATTAAAGCAATTTTATCATTATTGCATTACTATGACAAACTAGAATTCATGGAAACAGTTTATAATAATGGAACGGCGTATGTGTGAAGCCTCCACTAATGTGGCAACGATGAGTTTTGCCATTCTTAGCATGCAAACATTAAAGGTTACATTTATTTCTGGCATACGATTATTAAAGAAATTCAAAATACTAATATAGACTTAAATCAATGAAAAGTGGCTAGCAAAAACAAAAAAGCAAAAAAAAAAAAACATATATAATTCACTTTTCCGTAGTCGTTCCTCTATGCACTTATCCGTATTCGTTCCTCTATGGTTTTCGGCAGCCCAGATGTACGAAAACGTTAGAAACATTTGATTGTATCTACTTTAGAAATATCTGTAATTATTCGGGGTAATTTGGTTGCAAAAAGGGATAATATACATGAATTAAATCAAAATTTTTAAATAACAAAGTAAATTTAAACTAAATAACGAGTAAGTAAACAGTTTAGGGAATAAAACTTTGCAGTTTCGTCGTCTGTCGTCGTCTGCTGTTCATAACTGTGTTTTGGCGCGCAGGATTAGAAACCAGGCAACAGCAACGGGTTTTAAAGCAATGTGGAGTGAAACTGAGACCAAAATGTGTATATAACAATCAAATAAGCACTGTTGGAGTTTCAGTTGTGATGGCAGTAAGGATAAAAACCACCGATTACAAGGTAAGAATGAATTCAGTTCAAACCATAACCCCGGGAATAACAAGTTTCATACTTTCACTAATATAGGCAAATAAAATGTTGTTTTATTGTGCTGATTACAACTGCAAATCTTGAGTAAGATCAATAAACGTTACATATATACGCTAACATTGTTCAAATGAGTGCTGGGAAGGCTGGGGAAAGATGGTGGCCATCACTGATGAGAACCTTCCATGAAAAACGTAGCCGCCATATTGGATTTCAAAACTGCCTTGAAAACATATTTTACGAAGAGCTCTACATGCTTATTTTAGTTCGTGTGGGGCTTTCATATATCACATTATGTTGACGAAACTTCAGTCTTTTAAATGGTATGCTTAGAGTTGCAATTGTATTCTTGTTTCACCAATTAAATATCGAGTGAATAAGACCCGTCCACCGTGATGAGGGTTGGCCTGCCGTGGTGATTTACCCTGGTAAGGAAAACTACCAAAGTCGATCCTCTGGTAAACGGTCTAATCAGTCGTAAGTAATCATCCAAATCAGGTCTACGTATGTTAACCGCAGGTTTTCCATATTGGACACACTACTGACTGCTGCACTACCTTAGTAGCTAAGCTTCAAATCGTCTTTGAATCTCCTCTTCGGAGCTCTTTTCGTGGCTGATTCGATCATTCGTGACCTGCAGATATACAATTTCTGTAAGTTTGACTCTTCGTAGATGTCTATTGCCTTTTTCAGCTTGTTGAAACCTGAAAACATCTGTATTTCAGCAAAAACTGATGTATTATTACATGGTTCATGTTGCTAGGTTGTCATTTTCTTGCTGTCACTGACATGCCTGAGGCGGTAAACAAGGGTTCGCACATGTGCAATTCACAGCCGCACCAATATCTATCGCAATCAGGGATACGGCTGCCGTACCAATATCCAGTTCCTGTTAGATATCAAGACAGCTTAATATACTGGAGTGAATCATACATACGGGGAAACACCGCCTTGGATCCATCCTACTCAGGTGGATCAGCCTTATTCACTTGATATTTAATTGGTGAAACAAAAATACAGTTACATCTTTAAGCATACCATTCAAAAGATTATAGTTTTGTCAACATAATTGACATGTGAAAGCGCCATACGAGCTAAACTAAGCATGAGAGGTCTTTGTAAAATATGTTTTCAAGCCAGTTTTTAAATCCAATATGGCGTCAACCACCTCCGGTCCCTTTCGTAACTCGTGTGGTCCTCACGTCCTTCAGAGTCTTCCCAGCGCTAATTTGAACAAGATAAGTGTATATATGTAACGTTTATTGATCTTACTCAAGATTGTAGTTGTAATCAGCACAATAAAACAACATTTTGTTACCTCTAGGGGGAAACACCGCAGTGGATCCATTGTCATCACATGGATCAGTCTTATTCACTCTATATTTAATTGGTGAAACAAGAATACAATTACATCTTTAAGCATACCATTCAAAAGATTGAAGTTTTGTCAACATAATGTGAAGTAAAATATGTGGAGTGCGTACAGTTTAGTTGGCCAAGAGTATCATCTGCTAGATAACTGGCGGATGAATACAAACAAGATGGCGCGTGTATGTTTTGGCGCGTTTTGAAAACTTGCAGTAATAGATTTTAGAAAAGCCTAAACCAAACGAACCAACCTAAACTGACTTGAGGCGAGTGCCCTAACCTGGCCCGGACCCCCCAGTATAGTAACAATGGTTGTGACCTAACTAAATGAACCAACCTAACCTGACTTGGGGCGTGTGCTGTGCCCTGACCTGGCCAGGGGCCCCCAGTATGGTAACAAAGGTTGTGACCTAACCAAACGAACCACATTAACCTGACTTAGGGGACAAAACTGTCTTCTTGCTTCACGAGGCTCATTGTTCCCTCTTTGCAGTGTTCATATTGACCACTAAAATCACCTAAAAGGCCACTTTTAAAAAGGAACAAACGTAGCCCGTCAATATCGTCACAAAACGTAACTGGGTTAGCAGCGGCAAAAGCAACATGCGATGGACGGGATGAGGAGTAGATGGTTTATTTTAATTCATGTCTCTTATCCCTTTTTTGCAACCAAATTAACCCTGAAAAATTACAGATATTTCCAAAGTGGAGCTTCACACATATGCCGATGCATTTACAAACTGTTTCCATGAATTCTAGTAGTCATAGTAATGCAATAATGATAAAATTGCTCTAGTATGTTTATATACTACAAATAGATACACTAATTTCACTTATTTTGCCGGTTTTGTGCACGTCTTATACCCAGTTTGGAGGGTAAACCAATTGACAACATTGGTAAACAATAGAAGAGCACGAATAAGCCGTAGGTACTGTTCACAGTAAAACTGTTGATATTTGAGTCAGGAATCTATTTACTTTTTCAACAACAAATATTTTCAAATTAATTATCATGAATATGTAAAAATTTATGCAATTCATGACCTTATAATGCTTTTTAACTATTTATTTAAATGATGATCTAGTGCACACTCTTCTTCTTCGTCTACCAAAAAAATTGTAGCCTTGGATAAGCCATGGTTGGTGTCATTGTTTACGATTGTTGTGAAGAAATTGCCCCAGTGTCTATGGGTACAAGTGGTGTGCGGATTTAGCACATGAAATGGGAAGTTTGTTGACACAAGCGACTCCGTAAACATCGAGATGTCGTCTATCTTCTAAATATTCTGAGTTGTAAGTAAAAATTTTGAAAGTGTCATGGAGGTATATCTTTGGAGAAAATACTTACTTCGAAAGGATGGTAGAGGTCTCAAGCTGTTGCTCTCGCCACCGATGATTCGTGACTGGTGCCTATCTCCGGTGTCAGGACGTGTTAAAGTACTTTTTCAGAGGGTAGATCCACACGCAGTGAAAACTGGATCTGCTAGTCCAGTTGTTTGTTCCCCCTACCTATCGAGGAACGATTATAATAATATCCTATTTCGAATATTAACGGTGTAATTCGCATACAGTAAATTATTAAAACACTTTTCAGTTGCAAATGTACACCCAGATATCCTTTTATTTACCTAAAACTTACACATTGCGTTACTATCTAAAGCCTGGGACGCAGTGTTACCATACAAAAACACCACAGGCGGATGGACTGATGAAAAAAAGCAGAGTGTAATAAAGATTACTGAGGTGATTAGAATGTCACAATTGAGATGGTATGGGCATCTGTTGAACCTGTTAGAGGAAAAAGATCAAGAGGGAGACAGGAAGTTAGATTGCGAGATAAAGTGAAGGAAGATATGGAGAGAAGAGGTTTGGTAGAGGATGATGCCTTTGGTAGAATGCAGTGGAGAAGGAGCATCAGGCAACCGACCCCTTAATGTAGGGATAATGGTGGGAAAGAAGAACTTACAATTATAGCATGCAAGTTTTCATAAGTTTGTGTACAAATTTACTAGTCCAATTGGTAGGTAATTTTCACCAAAGATAGTTAGTCTTCATATTGTTTGTGCATTTTAGAAATTTTATACCATTGTTGGTGCAAACCTGTAGTCTTATTCAGTCTTCATAGTCCCCCTTGTAACAAGTGGAGACTCCATATCACAGTAACTATTCATGCATGTGCAATGTAAAAAGCTAGTATTTGTACATCGATATTTACATTATAGCAAGCAAGTTTTCATAAATTTATTTGTACATATTTTCTAGTCCTATTGGTAGATATTTTTCACCAAAGATATTAGTCAATTAGTGTTCATACAGTTTATGCATTTTAGTAATTTTATACCATTGTTGGTGCAAACCTGCAGTCTTATTCAGTCTTACTCGATCCCCTGGTAACAAGTGGACTCCATTGAAAAGCCAAGAATTTTGCTTGGGGGGGAAAAATGCATGAATTGTTCAAGCAAGAAAGATGATAAATAAATGTATAAATCACAACATTAGTACAGGTGGTCCTCGGTTATCGGCATGGGTTCCGTTCCTGGGGGTGTGCCGATAAGTGAAAACCGGCGTTAGCCGAAACTCGGCGATTTATGGCACCATAATGGGTCTTATGGCGCTGATAACCAGAACTCGGTCCATTATGGCATCATAAATCGCTGATTTTATGACTCCGGACTAGTGCCATAAAACTGAATCGCTGATAATTGGAGTCCACTGATAACTGGGGGCTGCCTGTAGTTTGACAATTGTACATTTGCATAGTTCAGCGCCTCATTGGCGTGGTCGGTATGGTGTTGGCATACCACCCCAGTGGCCGCGAGTTCGATTCTCGGCCATTCCATTGAGGGGTTAGAGATGAATATTTCTGGTGGTAGAAGTTCACTCTCGACGTGGTTTGGGTTGGTCTCTTTGCTGAATAACCACTGGTTCCATGCAACGTAAAAGCAACATACAAACAAACAGTTCATGTGAATAATATTCTACTAGAAACTATAAAGCCCTGAGATTTGGCAAGGGAAATTACAGGGACAGTTTGATGGTGATCTGAGTGATTGAATAATTTGTCTTGATAGATTATCTGAAGGTATTCAGGGTTTTAGTTTAAATTGAATAAAAATTTTGGATTAAACTGCGTTGTAGTATGATTAATATACTGTAGTTATTATCCAATTTTTATTTATTTATATTTTTTTTGTCAGAATTTGGTGTACACTTAGTTGAGCTCACTCTTGACCGCAATGGTCCTCTCCCGATCCGACAGCTGGCATCAGTTCTACTTAAGCAGTATGTTGAAGCCCATTGGTGTCAAGACTCGGATAAGGTTAGAAATAGTTTATTACTGTATTTTGAAAATTTTCCTGTAATTGTTTGGTTATTTTAGTTAATATGTTGATTACATAAAATTTAAGTGTTTTTGTGCCTTTTTTATTATCTTTGTTTTTATTTTGGCCATATACTGTAGTACAGTAGTGTTAGTTTTTATTTTCATACAATCAACTTACCTGTCAGATATATACTTAGCTAAGACTCCGTCGTCCCCGACAGAAATTCAAATTTCGCGCCACTCGGTACAGGTAGGTCAGGTGATCTACCGGCCTGCCCTGGGCGGCAGGACTAGGAAACCATTCCCGTTTTCTATCATATTTTCTCTGCGCCGGTGGTATCAAACATTGTTGTTATTACCTCCTGACTTAGATTCTTATTTCAACCTTTTGATCATCGTTTCTCGGCTTTTTGGTGATGTATCTGGATCGTGGTTTTTGGCATTCGCTACTGTGGACTGAATTTGGACTTGCTTTTTTATTTTTCTCAGTATGTCTGACTCAAATGTGAGTGTGAGAATGTGTGTGAATGTAGGCTGCAGGGTGAGGATACTGAAGTCTTTGGTTGATCCTCACACTGTATGTCGTAAATGTAGGGGGTTTGAATGTTCTTCTACTAATACCTGTCATGAATGTGAGGGATTAAATGCAGAAGAATGGAAGACTCTAACTTCTTATTTGAAGAAGTTAGAGAGGGATAGGGTTAGACGTTTGAAAAGTGAGTACAAGGCCTATTGAGCATTTTATTGACCCTATTCTAACCTTGATGATTTTGATTCTCCCTCTATGTCGACTTCACAAGCTTTACTTTCAGAATCGGCCTCTGAAATCGCCGATCTGAAGGCTACTATCCATAAGATGAAGTCCAAAATGGCGGTCTTACAAGGTAAGGATTAGTGAAGGTGAAATGTTCAGTGAAGTGAGTGCTCCCAGTGTTGTGGAGGGGGCGTTTGATCGTCCCTGCGACGCTCCCAGGCCTAGACCTCTTCCAAGCTCCCATGCCCAGAGGAGAAGGAAAGTCGAAAGCATTAAGGAGGTCATGGGAATCCCCAACGGTCAGACGTCCCTTCAGCAGGCTCTGTTTCGATTCAGGCTGCTCAGGGCCGCTATATAAAAAGCGTCCTGCGAGAGTGTTTCTCTTCCTATCCCTCTCCTTCACCTAAACGAGGGTGGAAGGATTCGGACCTTTCTAGGCCACTGAAACGGCATTTGAGAGAACCTGAATTGGATTAAAGCCCGGAGCGCTTCTCAGATGAAGCTCCCTCTTCTATCAAAAAGGCGAAGGTGACGTCAACGTCTCCCTACATGGAACGTAGCGGACCGCTTGCCTCTACTTCTCCCCGATTGAAGATGAGTGGGAGAAGCTTCAAGGAAAATTCTCCTTGCTGTACAAGAACAGCTAGCTCATTGGTGGGAGTTTTAGCGAGAGATCCTCCTCGTAAGAAGGACGTTTCGCTTCCAATCAAAAAGTCTCGTCCTCTCTCTATTGCAGACATGAAGCTTCGTCTTCCAAACATGCTGAAGAGGTTTCGGTTTCTAGATCGAGATCGAGAGAACCTTATGTCAGAGACGTGACTACAGATAGACGTGAGGCGTCTTACAGGCGCGAGGCGTCATACAGAGCGTCATATAAGCGCGAGGCGCCAGCCAGGACGCCAGTTGAGAGCGAGACGTCTTCCAGGCGCGAGGCGTCATCCAGACGTCAGCAGTCAGCCAAGCGCGAGGCGTCAGCCAGGACGCTCGGCGGACGAGAAGCGTCATCCAAGCGCGAGGCGTCATCCTTTTATGGGGAGAAGCCTAGGCTTTTGGCGCCAACCAAGAAGGAAGCTTCCCACAAAGCTCAAACTTGGAAAAGGAAGGATTATCATTCCCTTAGTCCCTCTCCTATCAGGAGTTTGTCTCCCCCAAAGGAAAGACGTCCTGATTTGTCTACGGAGGCTCCTCTAGACCCCGAGTTAGAGGAAAACTTGGAAGACGAGTATCATGGAAGAGAAGGACTATCTAACTACAAAGAATTGACAGCCTTGCTTCTTGAAGAATACGGAGACGATTTAACCCCTGCCGCTCCTCCTTCTCCGCGCTCTCTATTCTCGAGCGCAAAGGCGAAGAAGTCTTCATCTTTTCTAAGAATGAAGCCCGCCACTTCTATGAAGAGGGCTCTTCAGTCTTTGAATTCGTGGATGGATTCGAAGGAGGAGTTGGTCAGAACGGTCTTCTGCATGCCCCCAGCGAGACTCGCTGGTAAACGGGGCATTTGGTATCAGACGGGAGAGATTATGGGCATTTCTCTTCTGTCTTCGGCAGAAGCAGACTTTTCAACTTTAGTCAATGCGTCACGAAGGCAAGGATTTAACTCTGCCCGTGTGACTTGGGGCATTTCAGAACTGGATCATCTCCTCAAGGGACTCTTCCATGTATTAGAAGTTTTTCAACTTCTTAGATTGGTCCCTTTTGGGGTGATGTCCAAGAAGGCCCATGATTCAGAAGGACTCGACCCAGAAGTTCTCCTGTGTACAGGCGGCCCTCGGTTAGCGGCAGGGGTTCCGTTCCTGGCCACCGACGCCAAGCGATTTTCGACGCTGAGCGATTTTAAAGCCTACGGCCGCCGCACACCTTCTTTCGAAACTAGACCAGTCAAAGGGGCCGTAATCCCACAACGGCGCAATAAGTAAAATTATATTTATGCAGTATAGTACTATAGAATTTACTGTACAGTACATGTGGGTGTCTAGAGTATGTAAAGATATAATAAAGTTTATACAGTGTAAGTGTACAGGTAGCTGTAGTGTTCAGGTTACGATCATTAGTCTTACGATAGTTCGATTTTATGAGAGATCAAATTACAATGGCCTAACTTTATCCATCTTCTAGTTACATAACTTCAATAACAGCAAAAGAGAATGATGAAAGTATGGTTTTAACGTTATACTCGTTGCGTGAACGTGTACAACCATGAACAACGAACGAGAAAACGACTTTTTTTTTTCTAAGTACAACCCGAACTGGATAACATCTGTTTGGCTTGTATTTCGATCATCGTACTACAAGTGCAACATTACCGTATTTGTTATAAATGGCGTTATGTATAGAATAGAACTGAGATATCTTAATGTAATAACTTTATTCGCTATAGATCAGAGATCAATATAGATTAAAGATCAATCGGGAAATATACCGTTAAATTTAAAACCTACTTATGACTGAAGCTGAGAAAAACTGTTCAAGCTGCTAATGACTATTATCGTACATCGGCAACAAGGATAAAACTGCAGTAAACGTCTGCCATCACACACCAACCATAGATAAAATTGGGATAAAATCATTTAATCAAAACTACTGTGCTTGAAAGAACACATTTTACTGTTGGTTTCACGCCGATATAAGATAAATAACGTAAAGTTCGTATTACGATGATATAAAGGATTACGTATTGCGAACGGAATCACGTAATTTTTTACGCAATAAACATGCCGCCAACGTAATCTGTTAACGAAAAAAATAGTAGTTCACATTCACAACGAGACAATTCAATAAATATTTCCACCTAAAAATACGATGTATAAGGAAAAAATAACTTTGACTCGTATAAGTCAAGTATCGAATATTCGTTTATGCTAACTAGAAGCAAGAGCATTCGCTCAGAATTGCGTTATGGTGAAACAGACTCGTATTCATCAGCTGATTTCAAACCACAAACATTGGCCGCTCCGCGGAATACGGGCTTAAGTTTGCCGTAAGTATTTTTTTAAAAGACAATAATATTGAGAATATCATACAATATTCGGATTGGACAGTGAAATAATGTAAATAACTTTTTAAAGGATTTTTGGAAAAGATGCATACTTAATAAAATAAACACAATGCATTTTTTTTTTCGGAACTGGCGGACAAGAACGAACGAACATGAAAAACATCCCCTGACAACGTGGAAGCGAGTAGTTACAAAGGCTGCCTTAATTGTATCTTATTTCTGTACACAATGAAAATACCTTTACGCAATAATAATTTTCATACACATTTAAACAGAAAAGCATAAACATTTGAAAAATCGACACAATCGATCGCTAAATTTGCACTCATTTTTTTTTAAAAAAAACTAACTCGATAGTTTTGGTAAGAGGCGGCAAGACGGCGGCAAAAAAAAAGTGCAAATTAGCGATCGATTTGTCGATATAAATGTATATGCTTTTATGTTTTAAAAATGTGTATGAAAAATGTATACAAATAAAAGGGTAATTTTTATTTTTTTTCTGTGCAGAAATATGATAAAAAAGCATCTTTTTTTGAAAACTCCCCTTCAAGTTATCGATACGATGTGTTTTTCAGTTCGTCGTTGTATGCCGCGGCGGCATACAAGAACGAACTTGAAAAACACATCGTAGTCGATAACGTGAAGGGGAGTTTCAAAAAAGCTGCTTTTTATAAAAATATTTTCTGACAGAAAATAAAAATACTATTCGTATACATTTTTCATACACATAAACATAAAAGCATAAACATTTATAGGAAATCTGACACATCGGGATCGATCGCTAATTTGCACTTTTTTGGAAAAAATCGATATTTTCGGAAGAGCGGCAGGCGGCGGCTTACAGAAAGAACATGAAAAAACATCGTATTTGGTCAATGAATTTCATGAAGGGCAGTTTCAAAAGCAGCCTTTGTATCATATTTCTGTACAGAAATAAAAATGCCTTTCACATAATACATTTTCACACACATTTTAAACAAAAGCATGAACAATTATGAATCGACACTTCCATAGCTAAATTTGCACTTATGTAACTCGATATTTTCGGCATAGAACAGCGTCAGAGGCATATATTTTACCCTAATACCTACGTAATAACTCTCCATAAAATTTGTTAATATAATTTGCATAACCTTTATGGTACTGAACGGCATTTCTACATATGTATGAACTCGTTAGACAACGGCGCTAGCGGCGCTGTTAACTGAAATTTGTGCCGTAAAGATACCTTTAAAATGCCTTATTTTTTTAATGAATATTTTTGACGACCGCCATAAAACCGATTCGCCGTTGAGTGATTGCGCCGTTAACCGCGGGCCGCCTGTATTCTGTCATGCATTGACAAAGCGGTACAGGATGGCTCGTTTGAGATCTCTTTATTTGGAGCGGGACTTCTTAAGAAGAGGACAGTCTTCAGTGCTTTTTTGACTAAAGCAGTCTCCCACTCTCAAAGGGCAGCACTAAATGTACTCTCCATTATCGGACTTTTTTGTTTTTTTTCCTTCTCAGTTAGTGAAAGACATTTCTCGTTCATTAACTGAGAAGGCGACTCAAGACCTTCTTACCCAGTCAGCAAGGAAGAAGAAACCTGCGACTGCGGTGGAAAAGAAAGGACCGAGTATGTCGGTTCAGCCCTTTCGAGGTGGCCCTACCTCCAGAGCACCCTCAAGAATGAAGGCTCCTGAGAAGAGAGGTAGGTCTGCCTTCCGTCCCTTTAAGAAGGGAAAGTGATGCTTCTCTCCTCCAAACACCAGTAGGTGCCAGGCTCCTGGGATTTGTGGAGTCCTGGGCACGTATCAACACAGACGCTTCATCAATGTCTGTGATAAGGAAAGGATATCTTATCCCTTTCCTGGACAGTCCTCCCTGACTTCAACTCCGCGGGAACTGTCAGCCAAGTACAAGGATCCTGTGCTGAGGGATACTCTTCGATTGATGGTGGATCAGATGTGGGACAAGAGAGCGATAGAACTAGTACTGGATCAAAACTCCCCGGGGTTTTACAATCACCTTTTTCTGGTTGCGAAGGCCTCGGGAGGCTGGAGACCGGTACTAGACGTCAGCGCTCTGAACAAATTTGTTCAGAAGGAGAAGTTCTCTATGGAGACTTCGGCCTCAGTCCTTGTGGCTATGCGACAAGGAGATTGGATGGTGTCTCTGGATCTCCAGGACGCCTATTTTCACGTCCCGATCCACCCTTCATCGAAGAATTACCTCCGTTTCATGACGGGGGGAAGGATCTTTCAGTTCAGAGCCTTGTGTTTCGGCCTTTCCACAGCTCCTCAGGTCTTCACAAGCCTGATGAAGAATGTGGCGAGGTTTCTTCACCTCAAAGGTGTAAATATCTCTCTGTATCTGGACGACTGGCTCATCAGGGCCAGATCAGAGAGACAGTGTTTGGAGGACCTTACGTTGACACTAAACCTGATCAGATCGTTGGGATTACTCGTAAACCTCGAGAAGTCACAGCTGACCCCCAGACAGAACTTAGTCTATCTGGGATTCAGATGGATTCTCGGGGTTTTCGAGCATTTCCTTCGCAAGAGAGAATCGCAAAAGGCTTGCAGAAAGTCTCTTTCTTCTTAGGGAAGGAACAGACTTCGGCGAGGTAATGGCTGAGCCTTCTAAGGACCCTTTCCTCGCTCGAACAGTTCTTCCCACTAGGAAGACTTCATATACGTCCACTTCAATTCTTCCTCAAGAGGTCTTGGAGTTGGAAGACCGGACATCTTTCCAGTGGAGATGAGACCGCACTTGGAATGGTGATTGCCCCCTCTGAAGGAGAACAAAGGAATCTCCCTGAGAATCCAGAACCCAAACCTAGTGTTGTACTCCGACGCGTCTGAGAAAGGTTGGGGAGCAACATTAGGCTCGAAGGAAGTGTCAGGCACCTGGGAAGCAGCACAGGTGTCTTGGCACATTAACTTTAAAGAGCTCTTCGCCGTACACCTGGCTCTGAAGAGTCTAGAACCTCTTGTTTCAAACAAAGTAGTTCAAGTAAATGTGGACAACACCACAGCACTTGCCTACATTCGGAAACAAGGAGGGACTCACTCCTTGTTCCTCTACGAACTTGCAAGAGATCTTCTGCTTTGGACGTCCCAGAGGAACATCTCCCTGCTTACAAGGTTCGTTCAGGGAGAAAGGAATGTGAGGGCGGACAGGCTCAGCAGGAGGAACCAGGTCCTTCACACAGAGTGGACCCTACACAAAGATGTGTGTCAAGATCTTTGGTCTCTTTGGGGGGACTCCTCATGTGGATCTCTTCGCCACGTTTCCTCTCCAAAAGGCTGGGAGTCTTTTGCTTGGTCGTGGAAGACCACCCCAGAGCTCTGATAGTCGACGCCTTCCTACTAGACTGGTCTCACATAGACGTCTACGCTTTTCCTCCTTTCAAAATCCTGGGACTAGTTCTGAAAAAATTTGTGGCTTCAAAGGGGACGAAGGATGAACATTGATAGGCCCCCTTTTGGCCGGCACAAGACTGGTTCACGGGAGGTGGTGGAGGGGGTGGATGGTAGATTTTCCCCAGATCCCTCCCAAGAAGGATGTATCTTCCCTCAAAACCAACCCAACTTCCCAGAAGGTATCAAAAACCTCCCCGCTCTCGCTCTGACTGGCCTTTCGACTATCGAAAGACTCAGCAGAGCGAGGGAGGGTTTTTATCATAAAGTTGCAAGCGCCCGATCGCGAGAGCCCGCAGAACCTCCAACTAGACAAGTATAATTCAGGTCCAAGTGGGAGGTTTTTATTTTTAGAAGGTTGGTGCCAGATTAAAGACCCCGAAGTTGTCCCTCCTCCACCTACCTCTGTAGCGGAAATTGCCGGTATTTTCCTGACTATTCCTGAGAGCGAATCAATCGTCTTTATCTGTATCCACAATAAAGGGATACAGAATGTATGCTTTTCTGGCAGTCGTCATGGAAATAGAGGATTAGAATCTGGCAAGATAAACAAGGATATCCATGATCTCATAAGAAATCCTTTGAGACTATGAAGTCGTTAAAGGAACCGGTTCCTCCTAACTGGAACCTAGATGCAGTACTCAATTTACCCTGTCATCCGAAAGGGTTCGAACATCCTCAGCTGGCATTCGTTTTGGGACATCACTAGGAAATTGCTTATTCCTATTATCTTTAGCTACGGCAAAGAGAATTAGTGAATTTACACTTGCTATGGAGGATAGAGTAGGATTCAAGGGAGACCAAAGCTATTTGCTCGTTTAAAACCCTGGTTTTTTAGCTAAAAACCGAGAATCCCACGCAATCACCCTGGCCCTAAAGTCCATTGCGAGGGTTCAAAGGGCTTATCGAGTCTCCGGTAGGCAGAGAAGCCCAGAAAGGTTTCTATGTCCTGTTAAGAGCTCTAAAGTTCTTTACCTTCAGAGAAAACACCGAGATGGGGGGCTCAGACAAGGTTCTTTGGTGCGACGGTTTAAAAGGACCACCCACAAGACTGATGTCCAAGGAATCCTCTTGCAATTCTTTGTGAGAAACGTCATTACAGACGCGCAATAAGATCTGTCCTGACGAAAAGAGTTTTTGACTGTTGAAGAGTGAAAGCTCATGAAGTTGAGAGCAGTTAGCAACGTTCTCCCTCTTGTTTTCAAAAAGAATACGTCATCTTAAAAAACCATTCTTAGATACGACATTTTTGGAGATCGCACCTCAGTATTTGCATCTCATTCACTTGAGAGACGTTCGTGTGACCTATGAGAAAAATGTTTTTTCTCTGGGTCCTTTGCGATTGTAGGCGGATACGATCCTGGGTATGGGAGCCAACCAACCAATCCTTAACGTATTATACTTACCTTCTTTTTAGATATGTTCTAGAGTCTCTTCTAAACCCTTTAAACGCCGACTGGCACGTATTTTACGTCGAACATTTTTTGTCTCTCCGGGTGCCGACCAGGGCCAACGTATTTTACGTCGGACAATACAAAAGTTTTTTTTAAATTAGCGGAAAAATACTTTTAGGAGGCCTACCGAGTCCAAAACTCTTGAATCACGAGCCCTTGGGGGATGCCTGGGTAGTTCACGGATCAAGGTGTTTGTTTTGTTTACAATCGTTATGCAAGCCGCGAAAGCTGCGAATTTCTTTCGTTGCCGCACCCTAAAAAGTATCTGTGACACATCTCCGGAAATTAAATTATTTCGTCACTTTTGACATAACTTTTTTGTAACCATTTTTATTTTAAATTAGCCGGTTACATGGAGTATTATATATGAAAAAGGTGCCCATTTACTTTTTATGAAGAAATAAACAAAAAAAACAAAAAAAATACATCATGTTTAGCTTATTTTATCAGTTTTGAGAATATTTTATTTTTTATAAATAACGATAAGTGCCAAAAAATTTCAAACCTTCCGGTCAACTTTGAACTCTATCGAAATGGTCGAAAAACGCAATTGTAAGCTAAAAACTCTAATATTTAGTTTAATTAATTTCAATCA
The DNA here is from genome assembly GCF_015104395.2 of Macrobrachium nipponense. Classification (NCBI taxonomy): domain Eukaryota; kingdom Metazoa; phylum Arthropoda; class Malacostraca; order Decapoda; family Palaemonidae; genus Macrobrachium; species Macrobrachium nipponense. The sequence goes on along the minus strand of NC_061097.1, from coordinate 49,324,986 downwards.
GTTAAACTTAATTTTGCAACTAATTGGAAAGTCTCTAGCACAGTATTTCGATTTATGGGAATTTGAATGTAATGAAAAAACTTTTTTCCTTAACGTCCGGCGGATTGTGGTAATGTTTGCAACTAAACCATTTTAAATTAGCCGTTACATAAAGTTTTTATATATGAAAATGTGCGCCAATTCTTTCACGCACAATACAACTAAAAAATACCCATGGTTGTACGCTTTTTATCAATTTTGAAATAAAAATTTCACATTTAAAAAGATAAGTGACAAATTTTCAAACTTCGGTCCAACTTGACTCTCCTATTACCGAAATGGCGAAAATCGCAATTGTAAGCTAAACCGCTTATATTCTAAGTAAGATTCAAAGCCATTTGACCTTCAATTTGCAACAAATTGGAAAGTCTCTAGCACAAATATTTCGATTTTATTGGTGAATTTATGAAAAAAATAACCATTTTTTCTTTACATCCGCGCGTAACTCTTCCGATTCCGAAAAAATCATTACCGTGCGATTGTGGTAATGTTTTGCCACCATTTTAAATTAGCCGTTACATAAAGTTTTATAGATGAAAATGTGCGCAATTTTCATGTACAAGAATAAAACAAAAAAATAAATAACTTGAAGGTTGTAGCTTCTTTTCTCAATTTTTGAAATTATCTGCATATAAAATCACGATAAATAGAAAAAAAAAAACCATGGTTCGGGTCAACTGTTTCAACCTCTACCCGAAATGGTCGAAAAAACGCAATTGTATAGCCTAAACAAAACTCTTACAGTCTAGTAATAATTCATGACCATTTATCTTCAGCTTTGAAACAAATTCCCTAAGTCTCTAGGCACAATATTTAGATATTTATGGTGGAATTTTTTAAAAAAAATCTTTATTTCCCTTTCCGCCGCGGCGTATTCTCCGCCACAAATCTCCGAAATGCGTACGTTTCCATTCTCCGGAATATTTGCTCCGTTTCATATTAGGCCATTTCATAGAGGTTTTATCATAGCTGTGAAAATGTGCGCAATTTCATTATAAATAAAACGAAAAATATTTGAAGGTTGTAGCATTTTCTATTTTTCCCGAAATAATTGGCATAATTTAAAAAAAATATATACAAAAAATTCGACCATTCGGTCAACTTTACCTAGTCAGATATGGTCGAAAACTGGCAATTTGCTAAGCTATATTCTTACAGTATAGTAATAAATTCAATCATTTGTCCTTCATTTTGGAAAGAAATTGGGAAGGTCTCTAGGACATAAATTTAGATTTATTGGTGGAATTTTTGACAAAAAAACAAATATCTGTTTACGTTCCGGTATCGGTTACGCAATTCACATTGCATTATTTGTGATAAGATTTTCTCTGTGTTGCTTTTATCGTTTTACGATGGTGTTATATACCAAACCAAATGATTGCAATTTAGTGTACATTACAACGAAAAAAAGAAGTAACTCGTTACAACCTTTAAACCGTTTTTAACGCACGAGCCGCGATTTGATTTTTACAATTATATATGAAATTTCGTTTTTGCGCCTTATCATATATCGCATTATTTATATATGATAATGATAATTTTTTTCATTTCTGATGGTTGCATACTAAAACTTCAGCCAATGACAAAAAAAGGAGCCAAAAATGAACTCTTAATCTTGAAAACTAAGCGGGCTCTGATTTTTTGAAAAAAAATATTTTTTCCGCTTCCGGCGCTCACTCTGAACACCTCCGGCACACGGGAGACATTTTTTTTTTTTTTTACACGCTTTATTCGGCGTTTAAAAGGGTTCAACAAAAAGGACTTGGTGCGCACGGGCGGCCAGTCACTGTTGTTCAGTAAGAAACTCTTGTGATATCTTATTAGATGAGTATAATTTTTTTTTTTTTAAATTTATGATGTGTGCGTAGTATTGTGCTTTTTGAGTTATGGTTGTTGTGAAGAGTTCGGGGGATAACTTGGAACAATCTTTATTTCTAACATGTGGTTAGGATCAGGTGGTCGGGATTGGTTGTATGCTCCTTCATAAGGTGTATTGTCATATAAGTGGTCAGCACCTATTGACAAAGTCCTTTCAGGCTCTGCCGAGTAAGCGATAAGACCCCATCGGCAGACCCACAAGAACTCTTGGCCATAGATCATATATCTCGCTAAAGTTTCATGAGGTGATGCAGACTACTGGGCAAACACCCACGAAGTCTACCACCTATCAGGTAGGAACCAAGGTTTTATATATACCTACAACATATGTTGTTTACCTGTCTATTCCATAAGTAGCTGTCTCTTACCCTCCACCAAAGGGTGCCAATCAGCTAAGTATATATCTGACAGGTAAGTTGATTGTATGAAAATTATATTGTTATGATACAATAAAGTTTCATAGTACATACTTACCTGGCAGATATATACGATTATGGCCCACCCAGCCTCCCCAGCAGACAGGTGGAAGAGAGAAAATATGATAGAAAACGGGAATGTCTTCCTAGTCCTGCCGCCCAGGGCAGGCCGGTAGATCACCTGACCTACCTGTAGTGAGTGGCGCGAAATTTGAATTTCTGTCGGGGACGACGGAGTCTTAGCTAAGTATATATCTGCCAGGTAAGTATTTATGAAACTTTATTGTGTCATAACAATATCATTTTGGCCATGTACTATATTACAGTATTGTTTTAGGAAATTTCATTGGTTGGATGTTTTGATACAAAAAAAATTGTTTGTTTGAGTACTATTACGTATTTCTTTTCTCAGTTCCGTTTACCAGAGTGCCCGGAATATGCTAAGGCAAAGATAAGAGAACTTCTCCCTCATGGCCTACATGAACCAATTAGCAAAGTCAGGTAAGAATGTAGGATACATATCCTGTGTTTTATATCCTGTGTTTTATATTGTGCTATAGTAAGACCATACCACACCCCTCTGCTTGGCCAGTCGGAGCGCACCTCAAGTATTGTTGTCAGCCACACCGCCTCGGACTGCTTTCTCATGGACTTTAAACCCTAGTAGACAAGCGTTTTTCATTCTTTTATTTTACTCGTTTTTTTTTTTTTTTTTTTTTTTTTTTTCCTCTCTCTCTCTCTCTCTCTCTCTCTCTCTCTCTCTCTCTCTCTCTCTCTCTCTCTCTCTCTCTCTCTCTCTCTCATTTTGTTCTAGCCGTCGTTGGGTTTAGGCATGTTTGCTGTGTTTGACTCGTGACTTGTTTCCTTGGATGTACTGTGTTTTTGGAAGCTTTTGTAAGTTAAATGAAGAGTGTTGTGCATTAGTGTTTTTGTGTTCTCTCCCATCATGAAAATTTCAAAGAGACCTGTTTCCCGTAAGTGCCTGGGTATTATGTGAAAAGGAAAGAGATGTGGTAAAATTTTGTCCGCTAGCAGTTAATCCTCATTCGTTATGTTCTAAGTGCGGAGGGCAAGATTGCTGTTGATCCTTAAAGTGACAGGAATGTTACTCCATAGTCCCCTCGGTGGGATAGATTTGATAATGGGAATCGAGAATCTCTCTCTCTCTCTCTCTCTCTCTCTCTCTCTCTCTCTCTCTCTCTCTCTCTCTCTCTCTCTCTTCTCTCTCTCTCTCTCTGAGTTCTGGGTACTGTTGGCAATGTCCAAGGTAAATGTGGATGATGATAATGTAAAGCAATATTTTTTAAGGCTCAGCAATGATAAGAATAAAATATTTATTTCAAAATTCATATAAAATCAGGAATTAGGTTCAGCAACCATTTTTTTTTTTTCACAGAACACTTCCTATTCCATAAAATCTTTAAAAATAAACCTAAAACCATGAATTTCTGGGAAAAAATTAGTTGTGGGGGTAAATAAAATCTTTGACTCTAGCCAAAAAAAAATTGAAAACTTAAAAACTCAGAGTTATGAAGGATTAACCTAAATGGGGCCACATTATACACAAAATCATCCTGTGTAACTCCTGATACTTTCAAAGATGAATTGATGTAAGAAAAGGAAGGAGTCAGGGTATCAAAAGAAGCAGAGGGAAAATTTCTTGTAGGGGACGCCAAGCTGTCCAGTTGAGGAACTGAGAAACCTTCCTAAGAGGGACAAGTAGATACTCTGTGGTGCTCCCTCTTCTTGTAGAAAGCCTTCCACTGCGACACAGGCCAGGAACGACACTCCGGGCAAGGGTTAGTGATAATACCTATATTAGAATGGCACTTACTGCAAGTGTTATGGTGGTTTAGTAATGGAAGATACCAAAAACCTTTGGTATGGAAATCCTTGAATGCCCCCGGACACATCGTTGGCGGGCCTAGAACTTACACTGAAAGACAAAGAAATCACGGGCTAACAAAGACAAAGAAATCACGGGCTAACAAAGGAACTGGCTTGAGAAGGAGAGTGCAAAAGCAAGTAGTACCCCTCAAGGATGTCAAGGAAAGACTAATGCGTCATGAGGTACCAAGCCTGGTCAGTGACCAGCTTCCACCCGGTTTCCAGCTGTGCTAGATTATCCTATTGTTACTTTATTATGTAGTGATTAGTAATAAACTTTGACAGCTCATTACTCAAAACTAACATCTAGCGGGTTAGACCACTTTCACACTACACACCTCATATACAATAAGAATATTTTCATATAATTTTTTAAATATAAAGTAAGGTAAATAATGTTTTATATTTTATCAGGCAGAAAGTTGTGATCATGACTTCAAATGGGCATGTGTTTTTCCTCCCAAGATTTAAATTTTTTTTATTTATGTGCTCATTAATATACCCAGGGGTTGCTGTTGGTTTTAGTATGTCCTTTTAAAATGTAATTTTGCAAAGAAATATCAGAAAAATGATGTATAATCCAAAAGTTACTGCATCCCAATCTCGGTAAATTTATGTAAATATTTTATGACAAATATACCCAAAATTTGTTACGGATTTAGATCTTATCTGTTATGATATTGTATGAGCCGTAATGATGATTTTACAAAATAAAATTAAAGTATTAGAAAAAGCATGTATAGCTTGGTGAAACTGACAATTGTCTTGTAAAAATGGCTTTTCTATAGCTTGGTGAAACTGACAATTGTCTTGTAAAAATGGCCAAAAAAGCAGTTGTAAATAGTAGTCACTTTTGACTCCCCATGGAAGGTAGGGAAAATTTTTTAGAAATTATTTTTCTTACCGATGTGCATTTGCAAGTCTTCCTCTTTCCATTGATGTGTTTTTTCTTGAAATGGCCGACCTCGAAGTTTGCCCAGCCTGGGGTGCTGCAAGTTGTTTTTTTAGGCTGGATCTTAACCCTTCATGGATACCCTCATATGAGTCACAATAAAAGGTTTTGAGTGTTGGACAGATAAACTAATGGTGAGCATCAATATTACACACCATCGATTTGAAGGAATCAGGTGGGGAAGAGTTTCCATTGGTTTTATAACCCATAAATTGACTAATGCCAACTTTTAGACCGGCTAAGATCAAGAAGGTGGCAGCTCATGAGCTAGTTGTGATCTAAATTTCAAGGGATCATGTACTGCCTCTCTCACATAATGTCTTCTTATATATTTACTCATAAATATGCCCAGGGATTGCTGTTGGATTTTAGTTCTTATCTTTTATGACATCAGTTATAATTGTTATTTATAGTTGTAATATTGCAAAGAAAAGTGCTAAGAAATATTAGAAACGTATAATCCAAAATGGTTACTGCATCTTCAATCACAGTAAATTTATATAAATATTTTACCACATATACTCAAATTTTTTTACTAATTTTAGTTCTTATCTGTTTTGATATTATGTGAGCTATATAATTATAATTTTACAAAATAAAATAAATTTATTAGAAACTTATAACTTTGTAAAATTTAGGATTGTCTTGTAAAATAGGCCCCACAAAGAGTTGTAAATAGTCTTTTTCAACTTTTAGTGGAAGGTTAGGAAAATGTTTTAATATTTTTCTTACACCTTGTTCATTTGCATATCTTCCTCTTTCCATTGATGTTTTTTTCTAGATTGGCTGACCGCAAAGTTTCCTTGGCTTTGGGTGTTCTTATTGAATTTTAGCCTGGCTACTAAGGGTCAAGGTTTAATATAGACTATGGTGTGTGTATCTGTTCTTATTCGCTCTCTTCCATCTTAATTTTTACTGTCTCCTAACAATTGATTCATAGTGCAGCTGAGAGATTTTCCTCCCGTTACACCTGTCAAACCTTTTTACTGTCAATTTCAGTTTTGGCTGTGAATGTTCTCAAAGGTTCCAGCACTTGGCCTTTGGCCTAAATTCTGTATTATATTCTATTTTATTCTACTACTGTATATGGAGGATTAAGATAAATAACCTGGATCCTTTTTCTTGTTGCGTGGTAAACTAATACTTTTAAAGTCTAATTTAAATTAATTGTTTATTTCCAGATCATCTGTAGCATATGCCATATCGGGCATAGCTCATTGGGATTGGCCAGAACAATGGTGTGGTTTATTTGATTTATTAATGGTTGCCTTGAAGAGTGGAGAAGAGCTCCTGTCCATGGGCCATGATGGGTTCTCACAGAGTTTTCTAGGGACTTGACTGATCAACATATTCCTCAAGTAGCTCCTGTAATCCTGCCGGAAATGTACAGAATATTTTGTGAAGAAGAGGTAAGGCTTTTGATACCAAGTGCTCCAATATTGTGGTAAATAATGGAAGTATACTTTACATCAGCCATAGTTGATGTGCTTTTATTTTTTGAAGGTGTCTAGCAGTATTGCTTTATAGTACAAATTTTGTTTGTTTTTATGAAATACACATGATTAGAATGATTAGATTTGGGAGGGTGATGTGTGTGTGTATTTGTAGTAATAAGTAACCATAAATGAAAGGATTTGTTTCAGTTCCTAGTTGGAGGCTTCCATTTTCATAAGAGAAATATGCTAAAAGTTTCTTGTTCTAAATATCTTCATTCTCTTTTGATTTAAGACCATTACTTTTTTCAACAGAAATATGGTATACGGACGAGAGGGCGTGCGTTTTGAAATTTTCAGTAACTTGGCAAATCTATTTGCATGATGGGAGAATATAATAGAAATTTAGCCAAAACACTACTTTACCCAACTTTACCGGCTTTTACTCAAGCGCTTATCAAAGGTTTACAGACACCAGATGGTTTTACTTCAGATTCAGGTCTCAAGAAAGAAATCCTTAGTGGTATGTATCTGCTACAATTTTCTTTTGTACGCAAAATTTGGACATAAATCTGCTACTGTAAGTTTGGCACCATGATTCTGATGCATTGTGTTACTTTTAGTTACATACTGGACGTGAAGGATAAATTGCTTTTCTAGAAGAAATTTGAGCAACTTAAGTGTTTAAAAGGAAATTAAATGTTTGACGTATAAATTTTGATAGAGAATATTTTTGCCACTTATGCGTACGTTGCTTATGATATGTCAGGTACCTAGTCAAATGGCTGTTGGTGCTTCAAGATCAAATGTAAAAATGCTTTGAATATAATCAGGGATTGACTCCTCAATTTTTGCCAAGGTCTAGGGGTCCTGATAAATCTGGAGAAGTCTGATTTCGAGACCAGGCAGAGGACTTTGTATCTGGGCATGCTGTTAGACACGCTAGCAGCAAGCTTTACCCTTGGATTCTCTTGTCAGCAGGTTCAGAGAGGTAGCGCGACTGTTCTGGCACGAAAGGAGGAACCTGCTCGGCTTTGCCAAGTCATGATAGGTCACCTGTCATTGTAGGAGAAGGTGGTCCCTCATGGGCAGCTACACCTTCGGTCTCTTCAGTGGAGACTGAGGGAGTACTGGTCCCACTCCCACAATCCTCAGTCGGGAAGACTTGGATATATGGCTAGATGACAGGAACCTCATCATAAGAGTGGATCTTTCCACTCCTCGTCCAGACGTGCTCCTGTGCTCATGTGCATCGAATGAGGAATGGGCCTCACACCTGGAGGAGTTGTTGACTTCAGGAGTGTGGAACCTTCACGACAAGCACCCTTACATTAACGTCCTGGAACTCAATGCAGCATTTCGCTCTCCAGGAGTTTAGGGAACGTGTGATGGGACACTGTAGTATTGATGAGGGACAATACCACAGTAGTGGTATATGTCAACAAGGAAGGGAGTCGCTGCCCGCACGGCTGTCGGCCAGGTACATTTCAGGCAGACAAGCTCAACCGCCTGACCTTACAGACCTTACATCTTCTTCGGGTTTCCCCAGGTCCCTCAGTGTGAGGTGATAGGAACCAAATGGTCCCTTCACCAGGACATGGTGGTAAGGGTTTTCAGCCTAGGAGGCCATCCTGTTGTAGACTTGTTCGCCACTAGGTTTAACAGGAAGCTAGAGAACTTCTGCTCCATTGTGCTGGACCCGTGGGACACCTTAGAGGTGTATGGTGTTTCCCCTTGTATTCCGGGGGGATAGGTATCAGATCCCCCCGCGAACAGTTGAAACCCCTATAAAAACTCTTAAAACTGCCTATTTTGTTAGGTAAAACCCATTTAAAAGTTTTTACACCTGGTCTTTTAATAGTTTTATTGCAAGTGCATTTTATGATGATTAAAAAACCAGGAATTTGTTGATATTTTTCAGAAAAATACTACAAGTAGGTGAATTTTCCGTGAATAATGGGGTTATATGTTCTAGAGAGAAATCTGCAAATGTCTGAGTGAGTCTGCGAATCTGGAGTCCGTGAATTACGGGGTTTCACTGTATGCCTATCCCCTGTTTTGCCTGATTCAAACGGTACCACCAGGCAGCAGAGTCCCTGTCTCTTCACGGCTGGAGGTTATCCACCATCTCTTGTGAGCGACAGGGTTTTTTTTGTCCAGCAGCAACAAAGATAGCTTGGACACCTCACTCATGAGGAGGTTCGAGAGGTCATGCCCACCCAGGGATCTCAGGCCTCCCGCATGAAATATGACTTGTACTGTAGAGCCTGACTCGTGCCCCGTACAAGCCACTTTGAGTCTCCAGGGATCTGACCCTCAAGAACGTCTTTCTGCTGGTCCTGACTTTGGCAATGAGAGCAGGCAAACTATGTGGTCTTTCTTTTGACGTTAAGCACTTGAGGGGATGGGGATCAGTTTTGCTCGAATTTTTCCAGAATTCGTGGTGAAGACATTGAATCCATTGGTCCCTGACGCTAGATTAGAGTCCTTCAACATCCCCTCCCTGAGTGACTTTGTTGGTGATGATCCAGACGAGGTGCATCTTTGTCCCATTAGAGCACTACCTGAAGAGGACTTGTCATCTCCGGCCTGAGTGTCCAAGAACACACTATCTTTCTGGCTTCATGAGACGATCAGGAAGGCGTACTCTGCTGCTGGTGACAATACTGGTACACTTTGTCCAAGAGCTCATCAAGGCCAGACAACCTTTACTTCTCATTATCTTTAGGCTGTTGCCTACAGGTGGTTGCTCAACAAGTTGTGTATCTTATAGAGCTCCTCTAACTGGACCGAGTTGCATCTCTCCTCATTGTACAGTATGAATGACCATGACTGAAGTAACTGGCTCTCCTTTCATCTCTTTCATCCTACTATCTGCCTCCAGGTTGAGAGTAATGCAGACCATTATATGCTGGACCGAGCACAGATACAGGTAAGACACTCCTTGGAGTAACCTATGTTTCCTTTAATTAGTTAATTGAAACAAATATCCGCCCTTCCCTTTACAAGACAGGGAAGGACGGCCTAGACATAGGACAAACCCATAACTTATATTTTGTCTTAAAGTCTGATGTATGGTTCTTTGCTTTCCCATAGTATTTTGTCTTAAAGTCTGATGTATGGTTCTTTCCTTTCCCATAAGGGGACACTTTCCTCTCCCTTATGAGAAAATCCCAGACTCTGACTCATCTTGCAGTTCCCTAACACTGATCAGATGCCAGTGGCTATTACCTTCCTTGCTCATATGACCAGGCAGGAAATCTCGGGTAGGCTGAACCCCAGTTAGTTACTGGAGCTCGTGGCATTCCATTGAGGAGTGAGAGATGTGTATTTCTGGCGATGTAAGTTCACTCAACGTGGTTCGGAAGTCACATAAAGCCGTTGGTCCCGTTGCTGAATATCATTGGTCCCATGCAACGTAAAAACACCATACAAACACTGGAGCTCACTCAGATGCCATCCACCAATCAGTGAGTCTTCCTATTGTAAAGGACTGATGGTTTGGATATTGTGTAGGAACAAATCACAATTTTTGAAAGTAAATTGTATTTTTCTTAACTATATAAAACCTAGTTCCTTTACACTAAGTGCCCACCTCATGCCACCCCTCATGCTGCACCTGGGAGGGACTACCAATTCCTATTGTAAAGGACCTAGGTTTGTATAGTTAGGAAAAGTAAAATTTACTATAAAAAATTGTAATATTTGCCATGTACGAAATTAGATATAAGAGTGGGTATTCAATGAGCCAGAAGAAAATGAGGCTATACTGTGGATGTAAATCTGAAACTTGCCATTCTTTTGACATTTGTAATTCAAGTTTATGTAGATGTTTTGCTTCTTAAAGTTTATCCTCAGGCAAATGAAAGTGCTGTAGGGGTACTTTGTTAATTACTAAACAGTGTGAATATTTTAAAAGGAAGTTTATTAATGACATTGTCAAATGAAGAGTAGGCTTCCCTCAGTCATGTTTCTTTAATATATTGTAGGTCACTCAGTGGTGCTTTAGGACTAATACTTACGTATGTCTTATAAAAATTTTGCAATATTTTGAATATCAGGATTCCAGTAAGTAGTAAGAAATAAAGCCTTTACACATTAGTACTTTTTATAAATACAATAGTTGCTAAAATCAACGTTGGTTGGTTAATTATATAGAATCCAAATAAACCTCATTCTTATCAATTCCAATGTAAAGTTAATTCTTAGTCTCTGATTTTATGTCATTTAGTGATACAGATTTTAGCCTTCTTGAGATGAGAACTTTATTTGATTGATGAATTGGGTTGAGTGTATCATCCAGCTCTTACATTGCATTTGACTGTGGTGTGGGTTAATTACAATACTTGATATTGTACAAGGATGACTTCCAGTTGGTGGAGTGGGTGGAACTATTCTTTGAATCTTGATAGGCAGTAGTTTTTAAATAGGATCTTTCAGTAAGAATAAATATTCTTAATTTTCCAAACTTTTCATTTCAGCTCTTACAATTTTAATGAAGAATGTGCCAAAACAGATGGGACAGTACTTAGGAGAAGTTTTGGGTCCAGTATGGCAAACCTTAACCACAAGTGCCGATACTTATGTCAATACTACCGTAAATGCTAGAGAGGATGCTGATGATCCTGTAGATTCAGATGGTAAGTAGTCTTGGATTATCTTGGGAAATATCCTTTTGTATGAACAAGAAGTTTTTGAAGAGGTTATTAAACTAACACTGCTAGCTAGCTATAATGGATTGAGCAAAATTTTATGCAGCCCTTAAGTGTATGTATAAGCTAAGGTTACATTTAAGATGGTAAACGTAATTCTTGATGTAAAGCATATTCTGATAATTTGGTAATTTTTTGTTTCAGGTGAAGTTCTTGGTTTTGAGAATCTAGTTTTTACAATATTCGAGTTCGTCCATGCCCTTGTTGAAACCAGTAAGCATAAGCAGATGATCAAGCAAGGCATTGCAGATCTTATATACTACATTCTTCTCTATATGCAGATCACAGAGGATCAGGTAATGCATAAACTTGTGAGGTAAATGGAAATATTTGGAAAAATTTTTATTTGTAAAAGTTGTGCCTCTTTTCAAGTTAGTTGTTTATCCATATGTTGGAACCTGATATGAAAAGGTTTATCCTAGACTGTCACTTGGGTGAATAATTTATGAATTTCTCGTTTGCAGATTGAAACCTGGAGTAATAATCCTGATGCCTTTGTGGAAGACGAGGATGAAGATAGCTTTGCGTACTCTGTCCGTATTTCCGCTCAGGATCTTCTGTTGGTAAGTTAGATTCTTTGGTGTGACCCTGCATTGTCTCATTTGCAATCTTTTAGTTTTTAATCCTTGCCCTTGGGATTTCAACAGTTTCAAGAAAATAAGGCACAGACTTCAATCTTGAAATTTTAATTCCAACCTAGAAATGAACCCAGAATAATAATGATTATCAAAGGAGGTATATGCAACCAGATTGAACAGTTGGAAAACTATGTCATGATTTTGACAATCCAGGTGTATCTACATCTTCAGGTAGAGGGGTTATGTAAAAGTTTATCTAGGTAATTAAAAAGGTTTATAACAGTCTGCTCTGAAAGTGTTACTCTAGTACCAAAAAGAAAAAGTGGGATCTAGTGTTTTTTGTAGTGAATGTAATTATGTGGATTCACAAATCACTTGGTATAAAGGGATACTAAACCAGTTACTATTACTCTACTAGAGAAATATTTGTGCATGTACTCTTGTGTGTCCATTCAGTGTGCAAAAATCTGGCTATGATATTTTGTATGAATTGTAGGCATTTAATTTTTAAATATATTGAATGCGTTGTGGCTCTTATCTTTTAATCCTTTGAAGCTAGGAGTAGAGTAAAGCTCTTGAAACTTTTGAGAGAAGTCACCGTTAGTCCCTTACATACCTCGGCCAGCATAGGTGATGATGGTTAAATGTTGAAATTCTAAGGTGTCAGTGTTGTAACTTAACTTTTCCCAGTTGGAAGATAAATAAGGTTCTTGTCAGACTTGTTCAGTTTAGGGAAATCAAGTGGAAAATGTTTCAAAATGTATGTAGAAATTAAAACCATGATGTCTTAATAGAGTGATAAGGTAATTTTAATTGCTAGTACAGTATTGGGAATATTATAACTATATGAGCATTATTAGCAGTTTGTGATGATATTTTAATTTTGTTATAGGCACTGTGTCAGGAGCTTGCTGAAGAATGTGGTCAAGGGTTAATTATTGCTGTTGGAAGACATTTGGAAAGGGCAGCAAACCAGAGAAGTAGTGGAGATCCAGCCTGGTGGAAAACTCACGAAGCAGTCATGTTAGCATTAGGTTCCGTCCGTGATCTTGTCTTGGATCAGGTGGCCAAAGGACAGTTGCAGTTCGATCTCACAAATTTCATCCAGTCTGTGGTCTTATCGGATCTAGATCCAAATTGTAAGTATATCGTAAGGAACATGATATTGGTACCCTTTATACACTTAACGTTATGGGGCATGCTGACCACTGAGTTTCGATGAATTATCAATTTTAGTTATCAACAGTTTTCACCTGTTTTATGTAAAAATTATTTTTTAAAGTATTGGTCACATGTAATTGAACAGTTTGTCTTCAGTCTGATTAGGGTTGCATAGGATTTTTCTTTTAAATTTGCCATGATTTTTATGTGCCCTGAGAGAAAAAGATATTAATCTGGGAAGTAAATGCTAGTAAATATTAAGCTTCTGAAGAAATCTATCACTAGAATGCTATGAAAAAAGTACATTAAGTAAAGAAAATATAAAAAAAAATTTAACCATGCTTTTATTAGAGTAAAAAATTATTTTTTGAAACATCACAATTATCTTACTAATGATCATGTCTAGGAAAATAAAATGCTACAAGGAAGAAAAAAATATATTCTTGTAGCATTTCCTTCTATGTTTGGGGCCCATGCTTTTATTTTTTAGGAATGATTGATTAATTTTAAGAAAATCCTGGTTTGTTTAAAAAAAATTATTTTTAACTTTAGTGCATTGTAACAATGGCATGTTTAAATTTTTTTTTTTTTTCATCTTATACTTTTTAGTTTTGACAAACTGTAACCAATTTATGATTGTAGTCAATGAAACTGATACGGAAGGAGGAGAATGGGAAAGGGGAAAAGGAAGGGGGGAGTAGGAAGATGAGGGTAAAGAGGAAATGGGAGGGGAAGGAAGAAGAGAAGGTAGGAGTTGGAAGAGGGAAGGGGGAGGGGGTGGAGAGGGAAGTTGAGGAGGAGGACACAGCTAAATTAACATTTGATCACATGCTTCTGAAGGAGGAGGGGATGGAAGAGAGAAGCGGGGGGCCGGCACAGGTAAATTAACACTGGTGTTCTCTGGAAGGGGAGGGGGTTGGAAGAGGAAAGGGGAGGGGAAGGTCACAGGTAAATCAACACTTGATCGTATGCTCCAGAAGAGGGAGGGGGTAGAAGATGGAAGGTGAGTGGAGGACACAGCTAGATTTACATGTGAGGCGATTGTGCTCTGGAAGTGGGGGGAGGGAAGGGGAGGGCACATTTAGATTAACACTTGTGTGCCTTGGAAGGGGGAGAGGGAAGGGGATCATGTAAGGTTATATTGTCATCCGGATTGAGTAGCTATGCAAAATTTCAAGTCCATGGAACGAAGGAAATGGGTAGAAAATTTGAATTACAAGATTTGACAACAGACGCAGAAGTCAAGTTAAAAAAAAAGCAGGGAAAAAAATAAGAGGATCAAAGTAATGCAGAAAAAAAGTTAAAAGAAAAATAGAAATGTGTGTAAAATGTCAAGTTAAATAAAAGAATGTAAAAAAATAAGAGGATCAAAGTAATGCAGAAAAAAGTTAGAAGAAAAATAGAAATGTGTGTAAAATGTCAAGTTAAATAAAAGAATGTAAAAAAATAAGAGGAGCAAAGTAGTGCAAAATAAAGTTAAAAGGAAAAGAGAAATGGCATGCAAAATGTCAGAAAATGGGTACAAAGGTAGGAAGAGGTGATAGAAATGTTGCAATCACATTAAAGACTTTGTCTTAGGACCAGGTTGCAATAAAGGCTATTGTGATTACTCTTGTTCATAAGACAGGAGACAAGAGGACTTTAGAAGTAAAGATTATAATGGATATCCTAGAGGGATGGCAAAAGAGTGCATGCCCTTACCTTTGCATTTGTGGGTCTCCATTTACAGAGGAAGAAACTGTTATGCAATTTTGTTTTTCTAATGGAGCACAATTGAATGCAATACATACAGTGGATTCTGTAGAGTAGGAAAGATATTAAATAAAGTCTTTGTTACAGTAACATGACATAAGAAGGTGGTTTAGTGGTGGGAATGGAGAAGTATAATGGTTGGTAAAAAAGTTAAATTATCGAAGATTTTGCAATTTAGCTTATGTTTTTTCACATTTTATTGGTGGTGTATATTGGTAATGTTCGCTTTCATTTAGTATTTTTCTGATTGTACAGACTAAGGGTACGTACACATGGTTGAGTAGTGTTCATTGGACAAACGCTCTTACCTTATGGTTTTATGTACTAGTATGGTGACATCACAAGTGCATATTTTAGGACAACTGACCTGGCAAAAAACAGTGCTGCCCGATATTGATGTATTTACCTTAGTTTCTACTCCGTTCACCAAAGTCCGGCAGATGAAATTTGGAACCGATGCCATTGGTCAAGATGCAGTGTTTTAACTCTTGAGTAGATGCTTTTGCTCCCCAGAAGCAACAAGCTGAAAACTTCAATGTGCATATTAAAGACAATGTGTACAGAATATGTTTTTTTGTCTGTTATTGATCAGTATTATCATTATAAATTTCCAGTTATTTCTGAATTAGTTAAAAGATGTGGCGAACCATTGAACAGAAGCTAATGACCTAGTATCGAGTCTTAACCCATAATCCCAGGCCCTGACTTCTTGAATTTTTCAAGTTTGCGAAGTTCTCCCCTGTACTGACCGCAAATTGTTTCTATATTTGTCTCTTCACTTCTACTGAAGAAGCGCCTCAGCGGTGTGGTTGGTATGGTATTAGCGTCCCACCTCGGTGGTCGGGGGTTCGATTCTCGGCCATTCCACTGAGGAGTGAGAGATGTGTATTTCTGGTGATAGAAGTTCACTCTCAACGTGGTTCGGAAGTCACGTAAAGCCATTGGTCCCGTTGCTGAATAACCACTGGTTCCATGCAACGTAAAAACATACAAACAAACAAACTTCTACTGAGGTTCTGCTCTTATTCCATTAATTGCCACTGCACGTTTATTTCTGTCCTTATAAACGTCTGACTTGATGTTCCATAAACGGGTTCTGTCAGTAGAGTTCACTCAACATCAGAGTTGTGTGTCTTATCCCAATGGTAACTTTTTCCTTTGTAGAGATAAGCCTAGTCATGTTTTCTGGTCGGTTGAAATCAAAGCAAGTCATAGCCACAGCCCTCATCTCATAGTAAACACATAACCTCTTCAATCTTTTGCCTGACAATATCATAGTTACATGCCTCTGCCCTGCCAGACACTTTCTGAAGCTCCGAACCACAGCGTTGGGCAATACCTGTTACCTTATTGATATCTGGTCACAGTGTTTGTCCAACAAACTATTTAAACCATCTGTACGCACCCATAGGGATTGTTGTGTCAAATTTATTACAAGAATTTTGATAACTAATAAATTGAAAGGGGGTTGGTTCGTAGATGTATACTACTTGTAATGCAGAAAATAAGAGTACACATTATTATGTTTCTTAGAGTGGTGTAGGCAACAATAATGCCTGTACAGTAATATTACATCTGTTAATCAAACATTACAGTAGCTGCATGCAAGGGGGAATAGTAAGAAGATCGAGTGCATTCAGACCTTGGCTTTGGACCAGATAAAGGTTAGAAGGTTTTGAAAGTCAATGCACAACTTTTATTAGTAACAAAATTTAAGCTGGAGTGACATTTAAAGGACTAGATGCAATAAACAAAATGATAATTTTTTGCGATATTCCATCACATTGACTGCTTTTATTACCTTTTATGGTACAAGGGAATAAATGTATGAGTAGGCTAATTACAACTAAAAGCAACTTGAAATACAAACTTGAAATAGGTAATTCGTATTATAAATAAATGTAATCCCTATTAAACTGTTAAATAAGTATTAATGTTTAGACCTCTTGTTGCACAACTATATTTAAAGTTCCGGGTAAGTCTGTATACCCATCATTATTTTAGTGATTTGCACAATAATTTTAAGCAGTTTACAGGTAAGTTGAGATAACTGGTTTTGTCATAATTCATTGATTGGTGGTGTCTTAATGATAGTGTTTTTTTAGTGTTTAATTTTGAGGTAGGACTCAAGAGTTGTGTAGGTATATAATAGTTTTCATTTGTTTCATACAACCACATTTTCATTTGTTTCATACAGCCACAGTAATTTTGCAATTTTTTTTTTTTCTGGAAATGCTAGTTTGCCATTTTTTGTGTGCAAGGAATGGTTTATCAGATAGCTGAAAATGAGTTGTAAATTTGTATATAAAATAGACGGAATGGTTATCAAACTATGATATTGTATGCAGTAACTTTTCATGCATAAAAGTTACAGTATATTCCTACATTTGTGCTCAAAAAACCGATAAAGTCTGTATTTATTTTTAATAATTTTAACAACTGTTGCTTCCATATGTAGGTGGTTAAAAATGTACATTTTTAGGATGAGAGGGCTCACTTAACATGGTTATGCTAGTTTTAATGGCTAAAATTCACTGTAAAATAATTGCTCAAACCAATTTCAGGTTCGCCATTTTTAGCGGGGCGAGCTCTATGGTGTGGGAGTAGGTATGGGCAAGCAGCCACACCAGAGATGCTGGATAGATTTCTTCAAGCAACTGTTTCAGCCTTAAATCATAGTCCAAATCCAATTATTAAAGTTTCTGGTGTTAGGTATGTATGCCAGATAAATTTTAATTCAAAATTGCTATAATTAAAATATTTTAAGTATGAATTTAATTATCTAATTAGTACATGTGTGTGCAACAATGCTATTTTAATATTTAATTTTTTGTGTTTGATTTACTAGTGAGATAAATTATGATTAAGGTATGGGAAATTTGTTAGAAATTGAGCAAACATTTGATTAAATTTCAAGGAATAGAGTTTTATACACTAATTTCTTAAATTTCCTGGTGAATACACAAAGATTGATGATATGCTCATATAAACTTCTTAAAAACAGGCATCGTTGATTTGTGCAGTGAAAGGCAAGACTAGACTTGAGTTTCACAGTTAACTCTGTAAAATATATGGTGGCCTTTGTAGGTACTAGTTGTCTGTTATGTCCTATGCAAGTAAATGTCAGTAAGAAATTATGTGAACAGAAGAATACAGGTTTTTATCTAAAGCTTAGAATATAAAGACAATGAGGTTGAAGCCTTTCCAAACTCATAATGTAACGGTTAGATATTGAATTCTGTCCCAGAATTCAATATTGAATACTTTCCACAATTTATACACAATAGTTACACAAGCTGAAATAAGCTAAATCCTTGCCCATAAATTTAGGGTAATGGAAGATGCTTTGATAAATATCTAAAGCTACATTTACAAAGTCTTTCAACATAATTATGGAAATAGATAAGAATTAGTATTAAAGCACATTTTAATGAAAAAGCATGTGCTGTATTAAGATATGATTGAAACAAAGCAAATTACACTGTTTTGTAAGAGAAGGTAGATATAATCTCTCGGATGTAAACTTAACCCTGTGTTTAACGAGAATGCCAAATAATCGTCTATATTCAAATTGAAGAGCAGGCAGTATATTTTAACAGTATGAACTTCCTTGTGCTTAGGTTGTAGGAAACCTTTCCACAGGAAGAGAAATAAAAATGTAAAATCAGGAGAGGACTGAAGACAATCGAAGCATGCAAGTAGGGATGGGATATATTGCAAATAAATCAAGGGTTAACTAATTCATAATAAATGCTTGTAAACTGTAAATAAAGTTAGAAGACAGAATAGGAAGATTATGAATTCATGGGAACAGGAGAAAGATCAATAAAATTGCATAATTGAGTATGGAATTGTTTTGTGATATTACACAACTGTTTTTGCAATAGCATTGCACAATTGAGTATGGAATTTTCTTTCCTTTTTCTGCTGATCTAAAATTAATCAGTCATACCGGAAAAATTTGAATGATGCTAACTATTGTTCCTTTGTTCCTTTTTTCAGGTCTGTATGGGGATTTTGTGAATATTTAAAAGGTAGTGGTAACCCAGCTGCCCTACAGCCTTACCTCCCATCCATTTTAGATGGACTCATAACTCTAGCAACCCAGTCATCATCAGAAGTCTTATCTTTAATCCTTGAAACTTCCTGTATTGTAGTATCTGTAGATTCTAATTTCACGGCAGCAAATGTAGGCAGGATTTCCACATTGTGCTTAGCAGTATTTATAAAAGCCAACAATGACCCTGTACTGGTGGCCTTGGTGCAGGATGTTGTGAGAGAACTCAGCTCGAACCCAGGTTGTACGACAACTTTACAAACTAAATTTATCCCAACTCTTGCCTCGATACTCAACGCATCAACTGACAAGGTTAGTAATGTTGTACTAGTGCATTACTTTTTGCATTTTTCCAGAGAAAGACTGGGCAGCTGTACTAGTTTTTATAAAATGTAGGCACGGTAGCTCACTGAGATAACTGATTAAAATGTCGGGTAGATAAAATGTCTGAGTCTATCCCGCTATAAAAGAAACTCCAATATTTTGTTGTATATGTGAATGCATGTATTTGCTATGAAGTTCAGTTATGTTTATACCCTGTAACCCTTAAACGTTTGTATAATCCTTATAACTACTTATTTTAACTATTCACTGCCTAATTTGATAGTGCAAACAAAAATACAAATATCTACCATAGATTATCATTCTAAAACAATTTAAAAACATTTCAAACAAATGCACCCCAAACCATCCCAAAACCCCCAACGTCATCTTATAGCAACTAAATGAGTTACCTTTTTATATGCAAGTATAGTTGTTTCCTCTCGTAGTACCGTTTCATTTCCTTTTTTGTGAGAGCGAATATGTACTAGTATTTATATAAACAAACAGTACCCGTAAAGTAAGATAAAGCTGTATTGTTAATATAAATTAACCCTTAATGGACAGATACCATCATTTGAGTATCAATAACAGGTTTTGAGTGGTGGACGGGTTACCTCCCGGTGAGTATCAATATTACACACCATCGATTTGGAGAAAACAGACAGGAAAGAGGTTCCTTATTTAAATAGCCCATAAATTTTAGTAAGGGGAAATTTTAAGACTTAGCTTTGTTGTGGTGGCGTGGTGGGTGGGGGGGGGGGGGGGGGGGGGGGGGGGGGGGGGGGGGGGGGGGGGGGGGGGGGGGGGGGGGGGGGGGGGGGGACTGCTACAATGGGATGAGGTATAATGTGACTGGTGGTAGGTAGGCCATCCATATGGAATTTGTACAGTTTTTTCAGAGTAATGACTGGGATTAGTTAAATGCAGAATAAAGTATATTGTGGTCAATCAGTTTGTGTGAAAAACTTGAAACATTACTCCAAGAATGTTGTGTACAGCAAATAGACTTTTACCAAGTGATGTTATTTTTCAGGTCCTCCTGGCATGCAAGCAGTTGCTTGCATTAGACATGGTAGAAGTAATGGTACGATCTTCAACACCACCCTTAGGTGAACCTCTCATAAATGTGGACGGTTTCCTGCCGCAGTTAAGTACCAACGAACTCTCCAAAATAACTGATGACAATTCCAACATTATCAGAAACGGTGGAGAGTGCTTGCGAGCATATGTATCGGTTGCACCAGATCAGGTTAGATTTACAATTTCAATTTCAATATTCAGATGTGTCAGTGAAATAATGTTTGAAGTGTTGTTGTTAATAAAAAGTCCTAAAACTGTCTAGAATTAAGCTAGACATGAAAGCTGTGAATTGAGATACCCAGGAGTAGGGGGTAAATTATGCAATATTATTTATTAAAGAAAAATGTTTTATCAAGCTAAGATTACATAGAATAGCAGGTATAAGACACGAGAGAGTAAAAATCGTTAAAGAAAAAGCATTAAAGTAGAAGTTTTCGAGGGTAGTGGAGGGTTGATACAGTCATACCTCGAATGTATCCAAATCAGGACTTTTAAACAGGTTTTTGGGTGAATTTTTGTCAACCTAATATATTCATTAAGAACAAAAAACCTCTGGGGTGGTCCTAAGGGAGGTTGTATGGAAGGCTTTAATGTTGACTGTTTATCTGTACTGAAAGAGGCCACAGTGATATAGATATATCTAGGGAAAAAGCATTAGGCATTTCATGGATCTTTCTATGTACTACAGTACGACTACTACTGTTGTTCCTTGACTGTAATTCAATTGCTTTCTCCTTGGATTTCAGGTTATTGCATACAGGGATGCAGAAGGTAGATCAGGACTCCAATATGTTGTACAAGTAGCATCACAGCTTCTTTCTCCAGCTTCCAGTGAGCAGACGGCTACATTTGTTGGTCGACTAATAACAGTTTTAATAAGGAGAGCTGGCGACCATCTAGGGGATAATTTAGATCTACTTTTGCGAGCAGTTCTTAGCAAATTACAAGTGAGTATTTTGAATTCCCAATATTGATTTTACGTAACAATGCTGTATATTTAAAAATGAAATTCATTCCCATATAAGTTTGAAACCTGTCAAGATTGGTTTTATTGTTATATCAAGCCTCAGCTCATTTCCCAAGTTGTATAAAGACTTCCTGTAGTTGGCTTATGTAGTTTGATGCTTACTGGTCAGGGGTAAGGAAATCTTTAAACTGGGGTTTTTATGCAGAAGTTGAATTAAGGGAATCAAATTTTTAAATTACAAACTTGATTGCTTAGTTTTCTGTAATTTTAATTGCCATCAGAGCTGTCCAGTGATTAGATTTTGAGCCATTAGATAAGATTAAACCCTTGGAAAATGTCCTTAGTTCTATTACTTGCTGATGTAATTAGAAATAGTTAAAATGAGGTTCTTCATCTAATAGGCATAATTTCCTAGGTGTGCGAGAATTTACATTCAAATTCACTGTTTTTTTCAGGGTGCTGAAACCTTAACTGTGGTGCAGAATCTGGTTTTGGTGTATGCTCAGTTAGTTCACTCACAGCTGGATGGAGTTCTAACTTTCCTAGCAGGTGTACCAGGCCCATCTGGGCAGTCAGCTTTGCATTTCGTATTAACCCAGTGGTGCTGTAAGCAACATCTCTTCTTTGGTGCTTATGAAGGAAAGGTGAGATACTTTTTCAATGAAGTATATGAGTATACATGTAAAGAATGTTTTATTAAGTATTTAAATGAAGTCTTACAAAGAATGGTAGAGCAATGCAAGCTTTTGTAACAATAGTTTCAGGACACGAGAATATAAAGAAATCCAGAGATGAATAGAATAAATACAAAAGTCTTTTGAATATTTTTTAAGTTGCTCCTCCACTCTCTAACAATGATTCATTACTCCTTCATATGCCATAAAGCATTAAAAAGAATTAATTATTACTTTCATATAAGTGACTTACCAAGTACTTACATAGCTATAGTTTCTAACTCGCATGGCAACCTTTTACTTAAAAATTACGGTAGCACTTCAATAGTTCAGTGTAGGTGACAAGCCCCGCCCACCAGCAGGATTGTAGGAACGACTACGCAGACAACCACATTCTGTTTCTGCCGCGCTTGAGTAAACATTGGGGGTTGGCAGCAGCTTTTCTTCATTGGTTTTCAGTTGTATTACAAGATTTGGTGACGTATTAGTATTGCTTAATTTTTATTAGCCTTTAAGCTTTGTTAGCTTATTAATGTTTAGGATCAGGATTTTCATGTCATTTTAATTCCTCTTCCTTCGCTACAATAGCGAAGGATGTAAGACCAGGTTGACTAAATCTTGCTATAATTCATAAGTGTCGGGGACAGCGTTTAGTAGGTAGAAAACATGTGCTGAATGTCTTGATTGGGATAAGAAGAAGTGGAAGTTCTTAGATCTCATCTAGACAAGTCAGAAAGGGATAGGAAGAGGAAAGTGGCTTACATGGCTGGGAGACGATCATATAGCCTAGAAACAATTCCTAACCTGGGCTTGTCACCTACAATAAACTATTGAAGCTCTACCATGATTTTTGAATAAAAGGCTGCTGCTCAAGTTTTAGAAACTATAACTGTAATTATATTACGAAAATATAATTTTTATCCAAATTTTGTCATTTTCAGTTGTTAGGGTGCTGGATTGCAATGTTTGTTTTCTGTAAAGTGTTTGAAGTAGGAAGGTGTATAGATTAAAATAACTAAACTTGAATCTTCACATAGTTGGTCATTTTTGATGGAAAGAAAAAATTTCTTTAATCCATTATTTATGAAATATGGAAATGTACATTAATTGAATTGTACCTTGGAAATAGAGTATTTTAACTTCTTTTTTGGATGGGAACTCGAGTAAAGCCTAGCCTTATACATGGATTTTTTTTTCAGGTCAGTGCTGTAGCATTAGCAAAACTTTTGGAGCATGGGGTTACTGCTAATGATGCCAGACTTCAAGATATTATTGTTCAAGGAGATCAGGTAAGAAGGTTACACCCACCTTTAGGGATTACTACCTACTGCAATCCCTTTGAAATGCATTATACACACTTAAGTTATTCCTATAGCATCCTTCATCCTTAGCTGCTTGGTACTAATGACCCTTGAATTTGTGACTAACTTGTAGTTACATTGTTGCAGAAATTGCCTTAAAACCATACAAGTAAAATTTGAATTTTATTTAGTATACTACCATGTATTTCAGGAAGGTTTGAGTCATGATGTTTTGCCAATATCCTTCAAATTAATTGATGGATCATTGTGATTCTTTGTAATATTTTGTTTCAAACCCTCCCCTAATTTGGTAATAGATTCAATTTCTAAATTCAGCTTTTTCAGGCATTTTACTTTTTAATTTGATGGACTAGTAAGAAAACTGATTCAACTCTTAGACGTAAGACCTTGGCTACTACTGAACTTGTCTTGAGTATCTACTTATAGTAAATACCTCACTACCCCTGACTTTCCCTTTGAACTCTACCATTCTTCTGCCTACTCTTCTTGTTTGTCATTACACCCTGTAGCACATGTTACTTTCTTCATTAATGTGATTGTTTTTATTTTGTTTGCATAATTTTGTAAAAAAATTAGGTGAGGGTGTGAGAAACTGTTTCAAGAGTACCATACCAATCAATTGATTGGTTTGAAAGATATTGGCCAAAAAACGATGACTTAAACTTCCTGAAATGCATAGGTAGTTACTCTTATTAATTACTCTATGGTGCTCAGATTATTGTTGTATGTGTGCACTGATGTTTATAGACCTGAGATCTTACATTGTTTACAGCTGTTAAGACCTGTTTTATTGTTTTCTTATAACAACATCATTATTTATATGGAATTATTTAATGTCAAAAGTATCCTGACAATGCTAGAATCTTTTAAAGACGATTGTACACTGTTTAATAGCTGGATTTCATAAAGTTTAGAGGATTTGATAAGTTAGATCTTCAGTAACCAAGATTGACAGCAGATCAGAATGGCTGGCTTCTGATCCCAACATCCTCATTTGGTTTCCTAGTGAAAGTTGATTCATAACATAAAAATGTTCAAACTTTGATTGGAACTCTGAGCGGCTGGTGTTCTTAAACACTTACAAAAAGTGATTACACGTACTCAAATGTTACAGTATTTTTATCTTGTGTGAATTAGCATGGAACTAATTTTGCAAATGTTTTTTTTTTTTTTTCAACTTTCTGTACATGGTAAGGTGCATGTATTTACTGAAGAAATGCCAACACAGTACTGTCTGTTTTTCAATATAGAATTTTAAGTTAACAATGATGTGGTTTGTCATTTTACAGAGCATGTAAGAAATTACTCTTAATTAACTCTTTTTTTTCCATCACCCAGGTATTTTCGCCTGATACTAGAATAAGAACCCGTTCTCAGCGAGCCTCCCGTCCCGAACAATGGACCCAAGTTCCTGTATTAGTCAAAATCTTCAAACTACTTATC
This sequence comes from Macrobrachium nipponense, assembly GCF_015104395.2. Lineage (NCBI taxonomy): Eukaryota > Metazoa > Arthropoda > Malacostraca > Decapoda > Palaemonidae > Macrobrachium > Macrobrachium nipponense. The sequence continues at coordinate 49,300,311 of NC_061097.1, read as the reverse complement.
AATGAATTGGCGAATGCTATAGACTCAAATATGGCAAAGGATGATGATGATGTGAGTTGCTGTTCTATTCATTAACCAGTTTTTTTTTTCATTATTATTATTATTATTATTATTATTATTATTATTATTATTATTATTATTATTATTATTATTATTATTATTATTATTACTGGCTCACGATGTAAATTTCGCATTATTGTAAAACTATTTTTTGGTGTGAAGCTTACAAGTGTTGAAGATTTTGTGAAAATTTATAAAAATTCTGTAAAATTGTTCTTGGGACTGTAAAAAGTGAAAATAAACCTGTAAATTCAGTTTTGGTATTAATATGGTTATTCATGTACAGCAGGAATCTGAGGATGAGTGTTGGGAAGATGAAGAGGAGGAAGGTCAGGCTAATGGAGACAGTGCTTTGACTTCCATGTTTGCCCCATCAAGTAGTTTTCCAGGTTATGATACTGATACTGTCGATGATGACGATGATCCTGATGCTGTAAGTGAAGTACCCCATTTTTTTTATAGAATGGTTGTTAGTTTTTGAATGACATTAATTTGGCACAGCAAAAGTTTAGAACAGCAATGTTCATGTTTGTGGCGTTTATTCATTAAGGTAACACGGGCTGATAACTTTATTTGAATGAGTTCTTGGTGATGGTAATGTTCAGGTGGCAAAATTGAAATAATTATGCACGTTTAAGGTCTTTACTATGATATAAAGCGGTGATATTTGTTAACACTGGTTTCATATAATGAGGTTTTGTTTGAGTTGGGTAGTTGTCATGTATCACCAAGTAAAGAGTGTGTATTTCAACTAATAAACCCTCTAGGTGATACCACTCTGTACCTTGTGCGTCACACTGTAAAGTAAGGCAAAATCTTTACTGAGCATTTGCATTGTAGCAATAATATTTAGTCCAATGTTTGTTTCGTGAATTAGTAAATTTTGTCCACATTGTATTAAGCTGCTGTATGGATTTCTTTGTACTATATAGAGATCTTACAATATTTTTTCTTTGTAGGTTAGTGATCCCATGTACACATTGGACTTGCAGCAGTACCTGACGACATTCATCAGCACATTCACACAGCACCCAGCGTTTCCTGTATTTGTGCCTCATTTAAATCCCCATGAAAGAGAAGTGCTACAAGGAATTGGTGTGCAGTGCTGAGATATGGGGAAATGGCATTACGGTTTAAATGAGGAAGCTTTGCGTTGGTTTCAGTCGTTCGCCTGTCACATGATCATTTGTGCTAGGAATTGGATAATGCTGCTAGACAGTATTCTCCATAGCTAAGTATCATTATCTGAAAGTGCTCAATCTGGTTCCAATGAGTGGTGTATGATTATATTTATAACCTATGCAACTGTGAAAAAAATGATGCTAAAATGTTAACATTTAATGGTAATTGACAATTTGTCACTCTACTGTGACTTTGTGTTAACCAGTGTTAAATTACCACATTATAATTTGAAGCAGTATAATGGACATAGTGTATCATATATTAATATTTGAGGGAAATGAAGAGTTGCTGAAGGAAAGAGAAATACTATGTAGAAATATAAAAAGGACTTCACCGATGCCTAGTTTTTACAGTTTTATAAATATTTTTTTAAGGAAAAATTTGTGATGAATGCATTTAGAAAACTTTGGTTTCTTTTATGAAGGTATGTAAGGGTTTTAACAGTTTAACAAGTGTATATAATTTGCCTTAGACTAGAAACCCATGACACAATGAGACGTACATTCATTCCAGAAAAATTCTCATGTGGCATGTTTTTATACAGATGCTGTCCATTCCTTTTTATGTTTCTCCCTTGTGTATGCCCTTGGGGCAAACCCTTAGTTAGCTTTACTGATAAAAGGAACTAAAGGTATGATCTGATATCCTGCCTATTTATTTAGGATACTTGATTATTTTTGCTCATGACATATTATTCCACAGGAAAAGATAACAGCATTTTTTCTCTTGAATGTTAGTGTACTGTACTGAATTCTGTGATCTTAGTAGTGTTAGAGAAGATTATAGCTGCGGTAATGTCAGTTTTTCATCTTTGCCAACAATTTTTAAATTTTGTTTTTGTTGTTTTGAGTCTTGTGATACCCATGCAGGTTTTGCAGAATCTCAAAGAAAAATGCACAACTGGGAATGGGTATTCATGACTTTAAATATTTAAATTGATATCTGAAGTTTTTGAACTTTTAAAAGTTCTGTTTCAGACACCATCAGTTAACAGTTTGAACTTGTTAATCTTGCCAGTGTAGTTTATACACTTAGTTTTTCATGAGTGATATGAGGAAAAACTCAAGGAAAAATCAACAGTATATCAGATGAAATATTCACCTTTGAATGCTAAAAGTGCCTGCTATTGCCCATGTCTATTGTCAAATTATGCTTCTATTGCTGTGCATATTATTTTGGGGAAAGCGAGAAGAAAAGACATGTTGTGCTACTTGTGCACAGCTCTGAGAAACTACAAAATATTGGGAGGCCCACAGGGAATTCTCCTAATGTGTATTTTTTTTTTCCAGCATTTATAAATACAGTAGAGGACCATCAGGTTTTTGCAGATAGCTCATGTTTGTCATATGCAGCATATTGTATATTTTTTAAAATGATCAAACGAGTAGGGTTTATTGGAGATTAATTTCCATAATTCTGGTGTTGTTTTTGGATCCTGGAGATTTTAGTAGTTTATTGTTGCAACTGAATTCTCTGAAGGTGGGCCACTTCCAGTGATTTGATGCTTTAAAATTTGAGTTTTCTCTTATTTGATGAAGAGGTGTTGTAGGTTTATTGGAAATTTAGTTATATTTTTTGAATTTTATATTTGAGATGGTTGATAAGAGAGAGAGGTAAATAATTGGCTTCGTTGGAGCTTCAAATTAAATATTGATATTGCTACAGAGAGGAGCGTATTTTTGTATTATGCATGTTAACTTCTAAAGCCTTTGTTATTCAAGTGCAATACTTGTAACACTGGGAATGGGAGTTTTATTTGTATGAAAAATTTTAATTACAATAGCATTGATATTTTCTTATTTTCATTGTCCTTTGTTAAGTGTTGCAGATTTAAGCACAAAATTCCTTAAGTTGTGGCAGTTGATGATTTTGTGTGATTGTTGTTGTAATGAATACATATAAATTGTATATGCAGAAAAAAAATAAAATAAAATGGAATCTCAAGTTTATATTTTTAAAGTTGTTGAAGAAACTGTTTTACAAAATTTTATGTTTGAATCACTGTGCAAGGCACAGGCAGAACAGATGCATAAAATGCAAAAAATACACTGCCTGATGGAGAGCAGTGACCAGTCGTTTACTGGTGTGAAGATTTGAATCAAAACTGCAATATGAGGATTCCAGTAAGCAATGCACCAAGGTTGATGTCTCCAAAGGTTTTTTTTGTTTTTTTTTCTGCAAATTATTGTTGATTAGATACCAGATATGAAAATTTTTGGTGATATGAACAAGTGTTTGCAGTAGTAGTGAAAGTATGGAGGATGTCAACAACAAATTTGGCAATGTGAAGTACTCTTATCAAAATAACACCTGTAAATACACTTGGACTCCTCCCCATGGCAGTCGTAGAAAGCAAATAGGTCATGTAGGCATCAAGTGAGAGGAATGACAGGAGTAGAAGGTGAGTACATATTGGTTTGATCACCAACTTATCACCTACAAAAAAGTTGACAGTTGATATAGGAAGCCCTCTTGGAAGATGGAAGTCAAGAGGTGCTTGTGGTTAAATGCATTTTTGCATCAGAAACCTTACATACTAAGGAGAAGTAGACCACCAATGAGGGTAGGTGATGATATAAGTTCACTCTTGACGTGGTTCAGAAGTCACATAAAGCTGTTGGTCCCGCTGCTGAATAACCACTGGTTCCATGCAACGTAAAAACACCATACAAATAATCAATGAGGGTAGGTTGACATTTAAGAAATAGTCAGCCAGGTGAAAATTTTTAATAGGGAATAAAACAAACCTGATGTCGGATGTGACTTGGGATTAATACAAAGTAGAACATGCTAGTACCTGACTCTTTGTAGTTAACTTAAACCGAGGTGAAGAGGCAAGAGAATACTTCGACAAACAGTCTGGTGAGTGGGTCTGGGTGAAAGCAAAATAGTCATTATGACATTGGTTCATATGATAACAAGGCCATTTGAAACCTTTATTATGAGGCCCATAAGATGTATAAGGGGGAAATAATTGATACTCCAGAAGCTTAAGATTAAGGAAGCGCCTCAGCGGTGTGGTTGGTATGGCATTAGCGTCTCACCTCAGTGGTCGCGGGTTCGATTCTCGGCCATTCCGTTGAGGAGTGAGAGAGATGTGTATTTCTGGTGATGGACGTCACGTAAAGCCGTTGGTCCCGTTGCTGAATAACCACTGGTTCCATGCAAAGTAAAATCACCATACAAACAAACAAACCAGAAGCTTAAGATCACAGTCATTAGTAGATAGAAATATCAGGTTGTGATGGATCCCTGGCAGAGAGAGTTTTTGATGGTACTGAAATAACAATTTGTTTACAAGTTAAATATAGTACCACTCAGGACGGGGATGCTTGGTTTAGTGCTGTCAGTGCACGGCATGGAGTGTCCTGTAGGCATTACCCAAGGTTCTTTACAGCATCCCTTTGGCCCCTAGCTGCTACCTCTTTCATTCCTTTTATTGTACCTCTCTATTTTCTCTTACATCTTGTTATCTATCCTCTCCTGACGATGGTTTCATATTGCAACTAGCAAGGTTTTCCTCCTGTTACACCTTTCTAACTTTTTACTCGCAATTTCCTTTTCAGTGCTGAATAACCTCATAGCTCTCGGTGCTGGGCCTTTGGTCTAGATTCTGTATTCCATTCAATTGCAGTATTTAGATTTTTACAAAACCTGAATGAGGATGCAAAGCCTGATGATAGTGCCTCAGTGGCGTAGTTGGTATGGTGTTGGCGTCCCACCTCGGTGGTCGCGGGTTCGATTCTCGGCCATTCCATTGAGGAGCGAGAGATGTGTATTTCTGGTGATAGAAAGTCCCTCTCGACGTGGTTCGGAAGTCACGTAAAGCCGTTGGTCCCGTTGCTGAATAACCACTGGTTCCATGCAACTTAAAGCACCATACAAAAAGAAAGAAAGAAAAAAAAAGATTGGGAATGGGAAGTCATAGAAGGGTACTTCAGAAAGACGACTTGACAATGTTGCAACTACAAAGTAGTAGTCCTGCTCTTATATTTGGTGTCATGAAAATACAGTATTGTCAGTAGTCTGGGGAGGTGAACTGATGATAAGCGTACAGATGAACAAGCTGGTTTGAGCAGTGGGCAGAAAATACTCTGACCAAATATTTGTTAGACGTTGTGCCGCAGTATAAGAAATTTGAAAATCCCTTTCTGATGGCTTTTGATTATGAGAAGCCATAGGACAGCTTTCACAAGAATATTATGGAGGTCTTGCATCATTAAATTTGGTTACGTCTGTCACACTAATTGAAATTATCCACGGACGCAATCGTTGCAAGGTGTTAGGTAAATTTAAAGAAAATGGTGGTGTGTACAAGGAAATATTTCACTTTTGTTGTTTTGGGGGTAAAACTGGGAATAAGTTGTCTTTTTCAGATTTTTTAAAAGGTTTATAGAGTAACAAAACAAAGTAGACTCTCAGAAAATAGAGATGATGCTATTTTAATTAGCAAAAGAACAAATTTACAAGCTCTGATTCAGAAAATGAATGATATATCTATAGAGAAGACTCCAAATGAATTTAAGAAAAAAGAATGATGATACAGGCAAAGGAATTAAATAACATTGGATGAAGAAAGAATGAATGATGCTGAATCTTTCAAATATATAGGAACAATTATATCCATTGTAGGTTGTTTTGAGTTGGAATTTAATGAAAGACTAAAAAAGGCAAATCAAGCAATTGGCAGGCTGATGAAATCTAGAAATAGCCCCTCAGTGGCGTGGTTTGTATGGTGTTGGCGTCCCACCTCGGTGGTCGCGGGTTCGATTCTCGGCCATTCCATTGAGGAGAGAGAGATGTGTATTTCTGGTGATAGAAGTTCACTCTCGACGTGGTTCGGAAATCACGTAAAGCTGTTGGTCCCGTTGCTGAATAACTACTGGTTCCATGCAACGTAAAAGCACCATACAATCAAACAAAATCTAGAAATAAATCAAAGCAAGATGATGCGTAGTTTTAGTAGGACATGAATTGTTACGACACTGAAACTAAAAGATTGTCAATTTGAAAATATAGCTATGGGGAGAATATTAGCATCAGATGCAAGATAGTGAGAAACAATAGTAATATAAGGGCTCTCAGGACCTAAACTCATTCATAGTACTAGCATTTAGCCAGTTGCAATCAGGGTTAGAAATGTAATTATGATGTCTCAGTTTCGGTTTGTTTTTAAGATTTATGCAAAGTAATGAAGTGCAGTTTCTCGTAAGGGGCAAGTTTTTAGGTTCAGAGGTCTGGTTAAAATAGTCTTTTATCCTACCCTATCCGTAAGGGACACTGCCTGTAAAATATCTTGTACTGCTCATCATGGGTAATGCTTAAGCTGCTTTAGGAACACAGGTGGAAAAGTAAGGTACTAAAATTAAAAGACTTCAAAGGGAGAGCTAATAAATAAAGGTAGGTAACATTAAATAGAGAATAAACGAAGAGTTAAAAAGACAATTGTGGGGAGAACGCAAGGCCTAATAGGCTATCTAAAATAGGCAGAAGACGTTAAGACAATCCTTAGGCAGGTTTATAATTTTCGTCCACTCCCCTATTCAAACTTTACGTGAGGCACTGCAGGCATTACTAAAGGGTGTTTTGCAGGGTCCCGTCGGTCCCTAGCTACACCCACTTTTCAGTATTTTACCTCCATTCCCGATTCCTTGTCCTCCGCCTTACTGTCCTCATTTTTTTTCTAGATCAGTCGGAAATTTTAATCCACATTGAAATTATGGATTACAACTGTAGCTATTTCTGTTCTTACGACCAATATAAATGTCACGTCAGTTTGTGAATATATATAAAAGTCTCTCTCTCTCTCTCTCTCTCTCTCTCTCTCTCTCTCTCTCTCTCTCTCTCTCTCTCTCTCTCGAGTGAATATAATAAAAAAAAACTCTCTCGGGCTCGGCAAATGACGTTCAAGACGTATTAGAAAATTCCCTGAGGTACTCAAGGAAATGAATTTATCTTCTTATGAGTCACAAGGGATAATTCATTCATAAATATTCTGTTCAATTACGTTTCCTTATTGCTTATTACTTATTTTCTAAGTAACGAAGACGCTTCCTGAGCTTCATTTGACTTCAGTCGACCTTCAGTTCCTTCCATTTGCTTGAACTCGGTCTTGGAGCTTTCGGTGGTGCGGAGCCGGTACAATATTACTTTTTTGTTAAACATATATTATGTGTGGGGTTTCGCTGGTATGCGCGTTTGTATATGTGCTTATTCGTTATCGCAGAAGACACCACGGACATTTATTTATGTGCTGATAAATACGTTTCAAGCGGCTTAAATTACGGAAACTACAGTGTAGGTTAGACCGAAGTGTAACGTACGAGCGGAAGAAGACGACCCCGTAAGGTAGGTGTTTATTTCACTCAGTGGTTTTTGCATGTTCTCGCTGTAGGGTATGACTGCAGGACGGAGGGCAACTCCTAGTTCGCATACGACAATTAAACATCGTAATCTTCCTTTCCTGATTTGGTCAGAATCAGTGAAAATTGACATGACAGGTTCAAACTCGTGTGGATTAGGCCTATATTATAGGCCTACGGGTCGTGAAGCGGTAACTGAAGACACTTTTCAAAGTTTTCATATACGTGGGTGTAATTAATGTAGTCAGTTAGCTGAGTAAAAAATAACTTAATCATTTAGAAAACTGAGTAAAAATTATAATAGAGGGAACAGAGACATTCGAAATTTCGACTTGAGAGACCTCATGGCATGCGGTATCTTGTATTGGTTTTGACTAATTGTAAGGCAAGAGGAATTCGAATTTTGTTTTACTTTAAACCAGGTCCCAATTGCCATTAACAATTTGACCACTTTACGAGTAGTTTTATAAAATTGGGTCAGTGGACCGTAGTTTGGAGACGAGAGTTAATGTGTAACGCATTTTTTTCTTATTCCTGTTTTTAACATGCCATAACTTTTCTTGACCAACTGTGGATTATAAAAGCATAAAGACATAAGGTGCTTCGATCTAGTCTGACAAAACGTCAAGGCAAATTATAGAAGCTTAATGATATAACGTACATCGGTCTAGGTCATGACATTCGCTGGTTTCTAATTGGCGATGGTTAACTAAGGAGACGATCAATCAATGGTAAGTCTTCTGGCGGAGGTGGGGCATGTGTACGATGTTGGCTTTTAAACACGTACAGGCTATCCAAGCAGTTTGTATGGTGTTGAATACTAGTTTCAAATATAACATATGCAATTTCCTGTTGACTTGTGTTTGAACTTTTATGTTTTCCTAAGACGTACTTAGTATGATGAAGCATGTGAGCTGATGTATGTTGTTAATATAATTTTAAGTTATGGGGTCATTGATAGTTGATATGATTTTGTTGACTAACAGTGATTATGTAAGAACTTTTTTTTCTTAACTGCTTAAGCGTTGCGCGCACAGTTTCCGAGGCTCGCGACCACCTTAAAAGCAGATCTACTAAATAATAATGCTACGTAGGGACTACCCTTAACCTTCCCTTACTCTGATTTTGGGCGCCGTGCCCTGACCTTTTTCGTAGTATACCACGGTTTTCCCAGGTCCTGGATTTTTCCATACATTTCATTTATCGTTGATCTACGGTACGGTAAAGGCTTCTCGTGCTGAGAAAAGGCGTTGCGGTTTATGTTATTCTAAGAAATTGTATATTTATTAGCTGGTGATGTCGGTTAATTACATATTTAATAATAATTGTCATAAGTTAATCTTGATGGCATAACAGTAAGTCAAGGTAAAAGCCAAGGCGAGCTCACTGTTAGGTTTTTCAAAAACTGTAAATAGGATGAGGCGTTTAGGAAACTGGGCCTTACGATGGTTTAGGTTAGAATCAATAGGCCAATGATTAACTCACGTTAAATGGCGGTCTAAAATCAACAATAATTATTGTTTATTGTTTGGACATTCAAATGCTCCATCCCGCCATCCATGCAGGGCTCCTCAGACGCTACACGGTAGATCTAGGGTACCTATCCGCGGCGGCCCAGACTATGGCAGTTGCGGTTTTTTCTATGCAGTTTTACCTATCTACTGAACAAGAATTTTAAGTAATATTTATTCGGACGACTGTAATTAACCCCCAGGGGCCAGTACTAAACACGGCGAAATACATTGGACTCCCTAATCCCTTATGGATGTCGTATCCGCGGTTGCGTTTCTTGCAGGGTAATTATACAGAATAGTTCTGCACGAATGCAAGTAACGTAACCACGGATACGACATCCACTAGGGATTGGGGGCGTCCAATGTATTTCGCCGTTTTTAGTACTGGCCCCTGGGGGTTAATTACAGTCGTCCGAATAAATATTACTTTAAATTCTTATTCAGTAAGTAAAATAACATAGACAACGTCAATTGCCATAGTCTAGGCTACCGCGGATTGCTTCTGTACAGAATAGAAATACCCGCTACACCACAAAGTTTATATTTTTTACTGATATCATTAGTACAGCAGACGTTAAACAATTTGTCTTGAATGAATCAACGTCATTAGGCACAACAATCTCCAAGGTTCTAAAGCCCGTCCGCAAATTACATCTCTGTTCCTCCAATCTATGCTCAGTGTTGTCTCAGTTACAGCTAAAGCCGTTTGGAAGTTATGCAATAATCGGCTAACATATTCAGGTTTTTCGTACTGCAGTGCTTGAAACACCAAAACGCAATTTAAACTCAATCCTCGCTTTAATGGGCAGCCAATGTAATACTCTAAGAACATGCGTTATTCTGTCTCTAGGAGATATTCCTTTAATAAGTCTAGCTGCTCTATTAATAATCCCTTGCATTTTCCTCTGTTGATAATTAGGGAGTCCATAATAAATTGCAGTAATCAAGTCTACTAATAACATAGTTCTGAATTAGCATTCTCATTAACGACTCGTCCAAGCATTTCCTTATAAAAAGCGACGTTCCTTAAATGGTATCCCGCAGTCTTCGTAACTTTGTTAAATTGCTCATCGAATGAACTCTACGGTGCACCGTAGGCATTATTCAAGGTTCTTTGCAGCGTGCCTTCGGCCCCTAGCTGCAACCACTTCGTTCCTTTTACTGTACCTCCTTTCATATTCTCTTCCTTCATCTTACTTTCCACCCTCTCCTAATGTATACTTGATTCTTAGTGCAACTGCGAGTTTTCCTCCTACACCTTTCAAACCTCTCACTGTCAAGGTCCCAGTGCTTGGCCTTTAGCCAAAAAATTGCATATCCAACTCGACTAAACTCATTGAATGAAAGATTGTCGTCCAAAACAAAAGGCTTGGAATATTACCCAGTCTTTTAAGATCACCCTTGTTTCCCACAACCAGACACTCAGTCTTACCCTCATTTGACTAACGGTTTCTTTCCATCCATAACTCGATGTCATTCATAACAGCATTCAGTTTTCGTTCTCCGTCTGCAACATCATTAAATGTCAAATAAACTGTGTCATTCGCAAGAATGATCGGCCCCCTTTTCAAATGTTTACGTCGTCAAATTACATGCAGCCCAGAATTTTTAATAGCTTAAGAGAACTGCTGGCAAAATGCAGTAACTGAGTTAGGGATATTACAAGAGATCGAAAGACTCTCTTCAAATTGAATGCAGCGAATGCGACAATTAATAATAATAATAATAATAATAATAATAATAATAATAATAATAATATTAATAATAATTCCTAGACGTGTAAAAACCTGTACAGAAACTGTATTATTATTATTATTATTATTCCATTTCTATAACATGACGTGTTACCATAAATTTCCAGGAGTCTACTAACTCCCTCCCTTGTTCCACATGTTCACTGTTGATTTTTTCCCCCCACAATTCGAGCAAGATATTCTAAGAAGACTCACTGTTACATCTACTTTTTCCTTTTAAGGTTACTCAGACTGACATTCGTGTCCATTGTGTCTGCAGAAATCGTGTCTGTTGGTT
>NC_061097.1:49281102-49288662 GCF_015104395.2 Macrobrachium nipponense | reverse complement strand
TCCATCACGTGAAAATAAAGTTTTCTCTCTCTCTCTTCACTAGACCTCATTCCTGTCTGGTTTACTGTTATGTCTCTTCTCCCTTTATTCAGTTCGTCATCCTTGGTTTCTGTTATATGCGCTAGGCTGATAAATCACAATTTTATAGGTTACATGAGCATTGGAAAATAGGGGCTTTTTGTGTGAGGGAGAATTATATATTATATATATATTAATATATTATATATATATATATATATATATATATATATTCTTTTTATTTATTTATTCATATTCGTTTTATTCTTTCTTGTTATCTGTATATCCACTGATTTATTTATAATTGTATATCTACTTATTTATTGTTTGTTTGTTTGTTTGGTGTTTTTACGTTGCACGGAACCAGTGGTTATTCAGCAACTTGACCAACGGCTTTACGTGACTTCCGAACCACGTCGAGAGTGAACTTCTATCACCAGAAGTACACATCTCTGACCCCTCAATGTCAGTAATGAGAAGAATAGAAAAACTTCTATACAAAATAAATGCGGCTGAAATGGCCATTATTATTTTCAATAAAATCTGTTATTATAATCGTTATTAGTATTTTTTCTCAAAATTTTATTACTATTTCTATAATAGCATTTTTTATTTTTTCCACATTTCTATATCTATGCTATTATTATCTAAATATGTAAATCTTCAATATCATTGTTTTGTTATTATTTTTCAAGGGGAGCACGTTCCCGGTTGGGGGGGACACCCCGCCATCCTGGATCCGCTAGTACTAGCACGGATATAATTCTGTCACTCACTCGCTGATTTTATGGGTTGCTTTATGAGCATAAGGTCAGCTAAATCTAACAACAACATGACTCGCTGATTTATTTCACTTGGTTATCGTTATAACAATTGTATGGCTATTAAAGTTACTCTTTATCAGTTTTGTGAGTTCGAAACCGAAGGATTTATTTGCTGAATAATTCGCTAACGTTGTAATCAGTCACGGAAAGGTTACCAGTTTGCGTATTTCCTGAAAAAAGCGGGACGCTATTTCTTGAAAACTAACCACGGAATCTTCTTGGAAGTAATCTCATTATGATTCCCAAACTCAAAACACTACTAACTACTGTTCATCTAACCTAGGTGCATGGCTTATGAAAAAAAAAAAAAAAAAAAAACACCGGAGCGGGTGCAATACTACGTAGTATACAACCCGAGAATTTGCCACCGGTTCCCGGAAGTGGTTCATGGCATCAATTTGCAGGACTAAACGACACGCGATAAACCGCTTTACTGAAGCCATGAATAGACATTCGCAAAGTCTTTTTTAGTTTCCTGCAAAAGGTAGCTATTGAGATGGCTGTTTGTCTGTCCGTCCGCACTTTTTCTGTCCGCCATCAGGTCTTAAAAACTGCTTATACGTACTCCGTTTTTTTCCATCTGTCCATCCACCTATGGTGGTCGCGCATGATAACACTGCGTCCCGGGCTTTAAATAGTTACACTATGTGTAAGGTTTAGGCAAATAAAAGGATATCTGGGTGTACATTTGCAACTGAAAAGTGTTTTAATAATTTACTGTATGCGAATTACACCGTTAAAATTCGAAATAGGATATTATTTAAAGCCCGGGACGCAGTGTTACCATGCGCAAACACCACAGGCGGATTGACAGATGGAAAAAAACAGTGTATAGTTTAGGGCTGCAAATTGGTATATGTTGATCATCCACCCTCCAGTCATCAAATATACCAAATTGCAGCCCTCTAGCCAGTAGTTTTTACTTTATCTAAAGTTAAAGTTAGCCATGACCGTGCGTCTGGCACCCCTATAGGTGCCAACAACACAGGCCACCACCCAGCCGTGGCTGAAAGTTTCAATGGTCGTGGCTGAAAATTTCAAGGGTCGGGGCTGACAGTTTCATGGGCCTTGGCTGAATGTTTCATGCAGCATTATACGTTATACAGAAAACTCAATTGCGCCCAAGAAACATCAGCACATTTTTTATTTGTTTATGTCTGTAGTTGCTTTTTGGTGCATCGTTCAGCGGCCACAAACTGTGTTATTCATATCAAACTAAATTTTTAATAATCAATTTATTTTATTTTTACTTTTTTCTCTCTTTTTTACATTGTTTTCGCTTGATCAAAGTTTGAAGGAATAAAGCACGAAGCCTGATAAAATGTTTATTGAATATTTAGATGAGGATGACTATGTCCATATAAAGGGGATCCTTAGAATAAAGAGGGGAAATATGAATGTGCTCGTAAAATTAGAGCACTCTGACAAATGGCCAATTCTTTTCTAACATACAGTTGTTTCCTCTTACCTTCTGTTACTTCTTTATGATAAACACCATATTCTTTGTAAACCTGAATTTCTTCAAGTCAATGGCACGTGTGGTGGACTTTTTCCTTATGAATAGGGTTAATAATAATAATAATAATAACTCAACGCTGGAAATATGATAAAAGCCATAAACATATGGGCAGTGCCAGTAATCAGATACAGCGCAGGAATAGTGGAATGGACGAAGGCAGAACTCCGCAGCATAGATCAGAAAACCAGGAAACATATGACAATACACAAACCACTACACACAAGAGCAAATACAGACAGACTATACATAACACGAAAGGAAGGAGGGAGAGGACTACTAAGTATAGAGGACTGCGTCAACATCGAGAACAGAGCACTGGGGCAATATCTGAAAACCAGTGAAGACGAGTGGCTAAAGAGTGCATGGGAAGAAGGACTAATAAAAGTAGACGAAGACCCAGAAATATACAGAGACAGGAGAATGACAGACAGAACAGAGGACTGGCACAACAAACCAATGCACGGACAATACATGAGACAGACTAAAGAACTAGCCAGCGATGACACATGGCAATGGCTACAGAGGGGAGAGCTAAAGAAGGAAACTGAAGGAATGATAACAGCGGCACAAGATCAGGCCCTAAGAACCAGATATGTTCAAAGAACGATAGACGGAAATAACATCTCTCCCATATGTAGGAAGTGCAATACGAAAAATGAAACCATAATCCACATAGCAAGCGAATGCCCGGCACTTGCACAGAACCAGTACAAAAAGAGGCATGATTCAGTGGCAAAAGCCCTCCACTGGAGCCTGTGCAAGAAACATCAGCTACCTTGCAGTAATAAGTGGTACGAGCACCAACCTGAGGGAGTGATAGAAAACGATCAGGCAAAGATTTCCCTCCCTGGGACTATGGTATCAGAACGGATAGGGTGATACGTGCAAACAGACCAGACGTGACGTTGATTGACAAAGTCAAGAAGAAAGTATCACTCATTGATGTCGCAATACCATGGGACACCAGAGTTGAAGAGAAAGAGAGGGAAAAAATGGATAAGTATCAAGATCTGAAAATAGAAATAAGAAGGATATGGGATATGCCAGTGGAAATCGTACCCATAATCATAGGAGCACTAGGCACGATCCCAAGATCCCTGAAAAGGAATCTAGAAAAACTCAGGCTGAAGTAGCTCCAGGACTCATGCAGAAGAGTGTGATCCTAGAAACGGCGCACATAGTAAGAAAAGTGATGGACTCCTAAGGAGGCAGGATGCAACCCGGAACCACACACTATAAATACTACCCAGTCGAATTGGAGGACTGTGATAGAGCAAAAAAAAAAAAAAAATAATAACAATAACCCAAAGAAAACTCTAATCACATGAGTCAATAAAATGCAAAAGTAAATCCACGATAATATGTCTGTTTGATTTTGTTATATAAAATACAAAGCTTTGTATTTTAAATAACAAAATCAAACAGATATTTTAAGAATCGAACTTGATAAAGAAAACCTTTAGTTTCAGAACACTCGTCAGACAGGAAGTCGTAAAGGTGCCAGGTTTGCATTACTCGTTACCAGATGTTGGTAGCGATGTAACGTCTTTGATAAAGTTTCAAAAACAAATAGAAAATATAAATTAATCATTAACGACTGCAATTTTTTTTTCTTATTTTTCTATTAACACCTGTAACATGCGTAACCTCCACTACTCTCCCTTCTCTCAACACACCGGGCCCACGTTGAGCTCAAAAATATGTTGTGGTTTCCTTTCCTCTTACGGGCTGCTCGGTGAGCAAGAGCCCGTGCTGACACAAGGTCAGCTTAATCAAAAACAACAACATTCCTTTCCTCTTAGGTACAGCGTTAAGTTAACTGGCAGGTGCAAAACAACGCTCTTGGTAATAAATCATAAAAAAGATCACTACACGTTAGACCATGTATACCAAAATGGGTATGGTCTAGTTTGTCTGGATTCTTTATCAACACAACCATTATCCTTAAATCCACGGTATAGAAAGGTAAGTGAAACAGACTTTCGTATAGCTGGTTCACTTTAAGTAGATTCTCGGATGAGCCCTATGCTGACGAGACGTTTGTTTGGCGGCTGCTGATTGGCTGGTATCGGGAGGTATAAGCAGCTCCCAGCCAATCAGCGGCCGCCAAAACAAACGTCTCGAAGACATAGGGCTCACCCAGTGGCGATTCTAGGGGGTGGGCAGCTGCCCTCCCAGATTTTGGCCATGCCCCTCCCACTTTTTTAAATGAAATATTATATATAAAATTAATCATTATTGAATATAATAATAGCCACTAACTAGTCACACTACATTATTTGGTTATATTGCTAACACTCATATTGAGTGAATCATTAAATATACAGGAAATGTCAAACTGAACCTTTTCAGAATTGTCATGACATGCCCCATGTATATCTGTTCATTTCATATAGTCACTACCAATCTTTACTTGGCTCAAATGTGTATTATATTTATACATACCATCCATTCTTTAATGTTTGCGTATTGTTTGGAACTGTATATAGTTTTGAATGTTAAATTTTCATATCATGCATGTCAGGTAAAATATCAGATGGATGCTTTACAGTTGTTTTGCTTAGGAATCGAACAATATTCTATATGACCCTTTACCTTTAGTGAAATTCATTCCTACATGAGTTTCAAAATGTTTCCAAAATTGTAATTATTTTTACAGTCACCTTTCCTATGATGCCCACCCAACAATTATCTTTGCCCCAGAGTTGCTCCCCCCCTTTTTGAGGGGTAGAATCGCCACTGGGCTCACCCAAGAATCTACCTTAAGTGAACCAGCTTTTTTTTTATAGTATATTCTACACTTTCAAGTTCACACCGTGAACTTGAAAATGTAGAAAATACTACGAAAGTACTTGTTCCAAGTCCCTGTTTCACTTACCTTTCTAAACCGTGGATTTAAGGATATTCTCAAGTACGTGTTCCTTCGTGCTACATTGAATACAGCCATTAATGCATTTACGCCTAGTTTAGTTATAATATATTATTTGCCATTACATTCTTTAATGTAATGACAAAGTATTCAAGTTCCCACGTAAAGGTTAAAAAATTCTGAATCCTAAAAGACTCGTAAGCCTAAAAAGAAACTGAGTCCACGGGGTTTAAACGTGACTCAACTTTATTGGCCACTCCCATTAGTCCTACTCCGTATAAGTATGGCTTATTGGAGCCACGCCTCACAGGCTGGAAGGGGTTTGCCCAATAAACTAGCGTATCCTGGGGGTAAAAATCCAATTGCAGTTGCTTCCTGCAAGTCCTTTTATAGTCTGCAACTAAAGACATCCACAGAAATCTAAGACAGTTCAGTTTTGATCCCCATTTTAGATCCATAGGTTCTAAACAGTACGTTTCTTATGCCTTATTTATTCTGCTCTTTCTCTCTGACTCGAGATAGTTGAATGCCCAAGAAATTAGACCTAGTCTGGTCTCATTTTTAAGAAGCTGTATCCGTCGTTTTCTTATTTTCAAAAACTTTTAATCCATGTTTCTTAATTTTAAGAAACTACGTAGATCTATCTTTATTTTTTTTAAGAAACTTTACCTACGATTTCCTTATTCCACTGAAACTATCTGTCGCGTTCATTTTTGCATGAAAGTTTAGTTTTATTTCCTGGGTTTCATCCCTTTATATTGCTTATCGTACCAAAATTCACTACATAGCGGTTTTCCTGTCTTCATTTAGTCCAGAAAACTCTGAGTTTTTATCGTAACTCTGTCTGGTTCATGGTTACTACCTTGATGCCCTTAGGCCATCTTTCATTTTAATTCAAATCTACCTAACAGCATATTGTTCAAGTTTCACTTGCTCAAATTGTCTTTATGAAGGAAATCAGTCATCAGTCTGTACTATTGCAACACCCAATACCTGGTCATTCCAATTTGGTGGTAACATTCAGTAATGCTCGTACATTCCTCGCAGTGTTTATTGTGCTTTTTTAGACCTAAGCAGCTGAATAAGTACCTGGTAGTTAGTTTTGCTGTGGGTGTTCAGAAACTGGCGAGAAGAGAAAGCCATGAGCTAGCCACTTCATCCCATATGTATACACACACACACACACATATATATATATTATATATATATACTTAAATTTATATATATACATGCACACAAAGATACACACATATTTTATATATAATTTCTGTGTATTATGCATATATATGAGTAAGTATAAGTGCTAAAAACTTCAAATAAATATTTTTTTGCATTGTTTTTATTTAATCAGTTGTTGTTTAAGTGTGCATATACATACATATATACAAACACACACACACACATATATATATATATACCACCATTATCCCTAAATTAATGGGTCGGCTGTGGTTGCGCCTTCTTCTTCACTGCCTTCTATCGAAGGTATCATCCACCACTAAACATCTCTCCATATCTTCCTTCACTTTATCTCGCCATCTAATTCCATGTCTCCCTCTTGATCTTCCTCTAACAGGTTCATATATAGTATATAAAGGTATAAGCCACGAAGGAAAGATAAACAACTGTGTTTCTGTAAGATCTTTCGACTCAACATCCTTTACTTAGCAGTTTGTCAGCTAAGTAAAGGACGTTGAGTCGTCGATCTTGCAGAAACTCCGTTGTTTATTTTTCCTTTCGTGGCTTATACCTTTATTTACGGATTTATCACGTTCCAAACTTTCGTGATTCAGTTACACACACACACATATGTGTGTGTGTGTGTGTGTGTGTGTGTGTGTGTAGTTTCGTCTCTATTCCACTGTCTTCAATGTCTGTTCTGTTTTTCTACACAAATGGCCTAAAAAATTAATGGCAATAATTGATATGAAAACACCTTTTTATCTTCTTTTTTCTTTAATAATAATTTAAGCTTGATAAAATTATCTATCTAAACCAGTGAAAAATCTCGTCTTGAAACAGTTCTTTCCCTTTTAATCGAAGAAAAAGTCAGTCACACCGTCACATTCTCAAAGTTAAATGTCTAGACACCGTTGTAATCTCCTTCCCTAAAGCCAGTGATATAATCAAGGGACGTTGACATTTCTTTTTTCACCTGTTGAATAATCTCTCTCGGTAGACGGCCAGAGAATGTCGTCACCATTTCGTAACGCCCTGTACTATCAAAACATGTCCCGCCCGAGAGCTACGTTCTGTTGTTGACGTCATGGAACAGTGCGCTTTGGTCATTACCCTTCTGTGTAATTACAGTTTAATGGCGTTGGATTCTT
>NC_061097.1:49273602-49278602 GCF_015104395.2 Macrobrachium nipponense | reverse complement strand
GCGAGAGGAATATAAAATTATAAAGCAAAACGTTCACAAACAAGAACTGCAAAATGAGGGGAGAGTATTGGATGCGCCGTTGTATAGTATGCAACTTCACTTACAGTTGTTTAAAGAGACACATTCGGTTCGCTCTTCGCTGTCACATGATTCCTGGATGTCACTAGCTATACTCTTGTTTTTTTTCATCTGTCCATCTGCCTATGGTGTTTGTGTATGGCAACACTGCGTCCCGGTAAATAGTTACGCTGTGTGTAAGTGTTAGGTTAAATAAAAGGATATCTGGGTGTACATTTGCAACTGAAAATTGTTTTAATAATTTACTGTATGCGAATTACACCGTTAATATTCGAAATAAGATATTATTATAATCGTTGAATGTAAGCTGAATATAACTATCTAAAGCCCGGGACGCAGTGTTACCATACAAAAACACCACAGGCGGATGGACAGATGAAAAAAAACAGAGGTATCTTGTGGTAAATATATCGAGACCGTCCAAATTTAAAGTTATATGTTGGAAGTACTTTGTTAGCCACGGTACTTTATCGTTTTTACAGTGCATTCAGATAGTGTGACATTGCTGTATATTGACTGAAATATCTAGAATAACTAGTAGTATCTTAGGTAGCTACCTTAGTGTGATAAAATTGAAAGGCATAGGCTAGGTAGCCTTTATGCTAGTTGGCTAATACAAGTGATATTGACACCAATGATAGGCCTATTTTTTGGGAGTGGGTTGAATAAACATGCAAATTGCCTCCTACCTACCTATTAGGTAGACTGTTTTCACGTTGAAACCAAATAGCCACAGCCTACGGTAACTTGTCCGATACCGTGAAACCCAAGACAGCGTAATCAAGCCTTAGGTATAGCGTAGGCCTTTAAGAGAAGTTTTTAAACGAAGTTTTCTGTGCAGACTGCTTTTGGGCAACGCGAGACGCAAGGTAATGTATATCTAGTACCGTGTACTGTACTTTAGGCCTCGGTCTTCCTGTCATTCTTTTTGTAAGTACTAGTAGGTATTACCTAGCTATACTCTGTTTTTTTCCATCTGTCCATCCGCCTGTGGTGTTTTTGAATGGTAACACTGCGTCCCGGGCTTTAGATACTATAGTTACATTCAGCTTACATTCAACAATAATAATAATATCCTATTTCGAATATTAACGTTGTACTTCACATACAGTAAATTATTAAAACACTTTTCAGTTGCAAATGTACACCCAGATATCCTTTTATTTACCTAAAACTTACACATAGCGTAACTAGTATTTAAAGCCCGGGACGCAGTGTTACCATACAAAAACACCACAGGCGGATGGACAGATAGAAAAAAACAGATTATAGGTAGGTAGCCTAGCCTGGGACAGGTTAAGACTGATAGATGAACTTAACAATTTGTTGTAATTCTAATCTTGATTAATTACTATGGTTGTGACCATCTCTTATCAACACAGTCATTGGCATTCTGTTGGAATTGGGTACTACCTATATTAACATGTCCAATACAGGTATGGTTAAGTGAATGGTGCAATGAGTTACTGTACTGCTACTGCTGCAGCTTGGAGTTAGACATGTGCCGTTTATATAACCTTATTACTATAGGACCTTTTCAACCTTTGACCATTAGTATATGATAACCAGAGAACAAAAATGATTTTAGGGTATTTCTACAGAAGCACTCCACATGGACTGCAAGGAACGTAACTGCGGATATGACATCCACTAGGGATTGGGGCGTCCAATGTATTTTGCCGTGTTTAGTACTGGACCCTAGGGGTTAATTACAGTCGTCCGAATAAATATTACTTAAATTTCTTGTTCAGTACGTAAAAATTCATAGAAAAACAGCAACTGCCGTAGTCTAGGCCGCCGCGGATAAGTCCCCTAGATCTACCGATTTTAGTAATGATATATATTCTCCTGAATAACAGTAATACTATGGAGGTAACAGGTATTGGTGTCGGTATCGGTTTTAAAAGTTGGTATCGGTATCAGCCAAAAATTTGGTATTGGTGCATCCCTAGTAATACTTTACTTTAGTTAAGCGGCCTGATTCCTACCTGTCGTTCGATGTAAATGAACATAACCTTTCCTATAATGCCAGGCCCTGACCTAACCAGATCTTACCAACCTAACCTAACGGAGGGCCCTGACCTGGCTGGGGTGGAGCCGCCCACTAGTTGATTTTGCCATAGATCAAGGGAAGTGTGTTTGGGCAGAGCTGCTTCACTTTTATCAAGAGGTAGAAGTCAGTTGTTGTATAAGCCAATTTTCTTTTGTTTTCTGTCCATTTGAAGATTTTGGGCACAGTTTTATAAGTAAAGGAAGGCAGTGTTAGATTTGTCAAATCTAATTGATAATTCTAATCAAATTTACTTTAAAAATTTCATGTTATTGTGTTGTACATTGCAGTATGTGTTCAGGCACTTGAATGCTGTAATCTCATAGCATTTACTTGCAGTTTTGGACATTTGATGTTGAATTTATGAACGTTTTTGATACTTTGGTGTATTTGAATATTTTTCTATGTATTCATTGTTTTACATTTATTCTGTTGTAATTCATAAAATTACATTTCAAGTGGAGGACAAAAAGATACAATATAGTACACACTTACAACATACAGGATGTCTATTACAAGCATATTTATACCTGCTCTGTAAAGTTGTGTAATAACAGTGCTGGGCTGGACTCTCTCAGCATCTTGGTGATATGATTAGAGATTTTGATGCTAGACACAGCACTGCATCAATGCTGTGATCAGTAGCTATAGTATGACTATCCCACTCTCAGTACTTAGACTGTTGTCATAACCTCAGCCTTTTTTTACATGTCGAGTTAATTTTGATTTTTAACTGATTTTTTCAAGAATATTCTTCTTCGTCTTCTTTCCCACTGTTATCCCTACACTAAGAGGTCAGTTGCCTGATGTGCCTTTACTTACATCAGGCATGGTTTATTATTTGGCAAAGGGGTTTTTATGACCGCATGTCCTTGCTGTCATTAACCAGTTATTGGCAGTGGGCCTCGCCTTTGACTAAAAAGTCCACCTGCAAGGCAGCAGTTTCCACAGTTATTGGCAGTAGGCCTAGCCTTTTACTAATAAGTAAGACTGCAAGGCAGCAGTTTTCACAGTTATTGACGGCTGGCCTAGCCTTATACTATAAACAAGTAAGACTGCTGTCCTTTTAGTTGCCTTTTATACAACAAGCAGGACCTACGGTGGTAGCATTCTTACGTAGGGTTGGGGGAAACTGGTATTAACATGTTGACCATGACAAGCACTAATGCGATATTAATTAGAGAGTTAGGTATACAGTAGTATTAGTACTGTATTATAGCTACCTGTTTGGAGTTTTACCGTATTTCCCTTTTGGCTTTATACACGTTTATAATAAATTCTTTTGCTGCAACCCGTACTAAATTTTTTTCATTCCCAAAATTCTAAATTAAGTTTTGCTAGTTTTGTCAGGGATCTGGAACAGTTCAGTTTATGGGTAGTCAGGTAGTTTTGAGAATAAACTCAAGCAACACCAAGACTCAAGACTGTTGATAATCCAGTTAATATTATACGGACATTCCATACTTCAGTGTGTAAAAGTTACTTATACGTACTGGGTGATTCTGAACATTTGCCAACATTTGTATTTAAATTTTTTACCACCTGGTTTGCTGGTATAGTGATTAGTGTTGTGGAATGCCACTCAGATGTTGCGGGTTTGCATCTTCCCCAGGGCAATGAAAAGCAGTGGCTCTGTATCATGATCAGTTACTGCTGCAGTGTTTGGTCTGCAGTGGGAGGATGAAACTATCATTTTTTGGAGGCTTGAATTTCAAATCAGTGGCCCCTGTGTGATTATTCCACATGAATAGGTTTCATATATATAGTCATATATATATATATATATTATATATATATATATATATATATATATATAAGTATATGTATATATTGAAATAATTAAGAAATAATAATCCAATTTTGTATGAAAACTAGGCATTGCATACAAGACTTTCCATATCTTCAGAGATGATGGTATTAATGCTGCTTGAATTACTGTAAATTTTTGTTTCTTTGCTCACTGGAACAGTGCTTTCCTCTTGGATTTTTATCTTTTAGAGAAGATTGCTTGAAGCAGTGGTTACTTATGGGAAGTGGAATGATGCCCTGAAGAATGACAAACATTGGTTGTTACCAAGGGAACTGATGCTCTTGTTGGAGATTATCAGTCATCAAGGTACTGAAGTCTTTGCCATACCTCCTGGTACCAGGGTCTCTTATTCCTACTGTGAATAGAATACAAGGGTCTGCAGACATGCTTCAAAGTAATTTGTCCTTTTGTTACACCTTATTTGTGACATATTCCTTGCCAATATGTACTGTGTACCGAGGGCTTATGAAGCAGTTTTTCCTATATGTTTGATAAATTTCTACCAAAATAGCTTGTAACTGGTAAATTTACTGGCTGCAGGGTGTTACTGATGGCTGAGCAGAGTCCAGAATTTCACATCTAGCCTGTTGTAACCTTCAGCACTAGAATACATGTTTAGGCCACTGGTAAGCAAAGGACCATGTGAATCTATAAACTAGTTATTTAGAAAATAAAATTTCTGGGTTGATGCACTCAAATTGTTTGCATACAGGCTCTGTGTGTTTGTTAGTAAGTTATTACTGGTCCACTGGTATGCAGTACGTAGTGGTTAGTGTCGTGACATGCCACTCAGATGTCGCTGGCTCGCATCGCTCCCAGGCCGATGAAAAATCACTGACTCTGTATCTTTGGAAGCTTGGATGTCAAGTCAATGGCCCTTGTGTGCTTGTTAAATGTGAATAGGTTTCAGCTACTGAAATGATAATAATAATAATAATAATAATAATAATAATAATAATAATAATAATAATAATAATAATAATAAGAGAAAGAAAGGGAAAAAATGGTTAAGTATCAAGACCTGAAAATAGAAATAAGAAGGATATGGGATATGCCAGTGGA
>NC_061097.1:49266102-49268602 GCF_015104395.2 Macrobrachium nipponense | reverse complement strand
TGTCGAATATTGTTACGTTATTTGTTTTTGCAAATTGGAAGCTTTCACTGCAAGTTATCAGGGTTTTAGGCTTGTTCTTTATGATAATTACCAGCACGTTTTGAATAATAGTAAATAGTGACAATAGGACCATAACAATTTTGCTGTCGAAATATAATAGCATAAATATATATCTGTATATTTATAACAATTGAGTGTGCATGTTCTTTAAACTCCGCAAACTCTAGTGTCGAGGTGTCAGTAGTCATAACGTAACTAATAATTATGACTTTTATGAGTTTAAAGCATAGCAGGATCAAGGGTCCACACCAGTGCGCGTGTCGAATTAAATTTTTCTTAATAAAAGAAATAAAAGCTCCCTAAATATCGTATTGGTGTTTAACTGTATTTCAGAAGTCTCCTGCGTAAGATAATATCATTTGCCGACAAGAGTAAATGGTAACTGATTTCCCCTTTTGTATACCTTACGTGTAATTCGTCAGTGAACCTCACGTGGTGAACTGTAGTCATTACTTAACGTTCTTTGCAGGTGCCTTGGTCTCCTAACTGTAACCCCATTCTTTTATTGCACCTCCTTTCATATTCTCTGTCTTCCATCTTACTCTCCTTACAAATTTTCAGTGCAAGTGCGAGGTTTTCCTCCTGTTACACCTTTCAAACCTTTTACTTTCAATTTCCGTTTCGGCGCCGAATGACCTTATAAAGCCCAGTGCTTGGCCTTTGGCCTAAATTCAAAATTTAATTCAATTCGATGTAATGCTTTGTACTTGCTACCACTTATTCTGATACTACGTCGAATAAGGGTAATAATACATTCTTACCGGTAATAGTACTTGTATTGTATCGTTCTTAAAAGTTATAGGACTAGCATTATGGTTGGTGTTTATGAAAATACTGTTTTGTTATTATTGCTGCTATAAGTGGCTACTATTACAGTTTTAGCAATAGAAGCAGCGGCAATAACATAGTAATAGTAATGAAAATATCCTTATTATCGTCATTACCGAGTAACTGTATTTACTACTTGGCACTGGGAATGACATAATCTTATTTACATACTTGGTACGCACACACGAAGACGAACACACGCTCATACCTTACTGATAATAATGACAATAAAAAAAACAACAGCAGCAATTTCCTCCGTGGCCTTAAGAAGTCTGTTTACGTCATTCGTTTCTCTTCTTCTTCTTCTTCTCCCCTCTCCGAGAAATGTCGCATCCGGTCAAACAGGAACTCAGTAGTCGGCTAAATCTCCCGGTTTTGTTATGTACATTACTTTATAACATCCTTCTACGGAGGTCGCTGGTTCCTTGGGGCGTTCCTTCTTCTTCTTCAGTAAACGGATGTAGGGCGGCTTCGTTGTTGAGAGAGAGAGAGAGAGAGAGAGAGAGAATGAATATGGGTGGATTTTAGTACCACGCAAGTACACAATGGTGTTAGGTAAATTTAGGTAGTAAATACCACACATATACAAAGAGAGAAACATAGAGAGAGACAGGTGGATTTTGGTAGTGCATCGTGCTCACTCCACTCTCTCTCTCTCTCTCTCTCTCTCTCTCTCTCTCTCTCTCTCTCTCTCTCTCCTCTCTCTCTGAATATGGGTAGATTTTGGTAGTACTACACACATACGGAGGGAGAGAGCGTAGAGTCATTATTTTGGTAGTTTTCAGCGAACTTCCAGAGAGAGAGAGAGAACAATGAATGTGTTATTACCACAAATAATGTAGGAGAGTCGCAATCATAATTTAATGTTCGCATTACCCGCTTGTTGTAGTCAAAGGCTTGGTTGAAGTCAAGACCATTTCTGAGCAAACGTCGTGCGTAGACGACAGATGAGAAATTGGTGAAGAGCTCCCGGTTATTGAAAAAAAAAAAATTAAATTGAAATAAAACTATATGAATGGGAAAATGAAAAAAAAAAAAAACGGGAAAAGACTGGGGAAATGGTGGTTTATCATAGAATTTGATTGAAATCGACCAGAATAGAAAGTCGTATAAACTATTCCAATTTTACCATTTCTAAACAGTGTCCTGCTGCATTTTAACAGTTGCATTTTCTCCATATCTCCGTTTCTCTCTTTTTTTTCTTATCCATCTAACCTAGGCTAGATAAAAAGCCTAAGGTTGTCCATACCAACTACCTCTTGTCTTCACATGTTGGTTTTTATAAGATAAAGTCATTTCCAAATATACGAAGCCATTAAGAAGCGATAGAGTTGAGATTATAATCAAGGCACACAGAAGCAAATAGAAAATTCCAATTGCTCGATAAAAAGGATTTTTGGGAGACATATTATGAGACTAGAAAGGAAAGTAGCCATCCATTGCTGAAAGATTACAATATCAGTACACGTGTACGTAATTATTTTGCCTTTAGGGAACTTAACGACAGTTCAGTAAATTTCAAGTATGGTTTTATGAGTTAAGTCTTAAAAATGAAGGAACTTTGCGAAAGTTAAGTAAATTTCAAGTACGGTTAAGAATAGAGTTAAAAATG
>NC_061097.1:49258602-49261102 GCF_015104395.2 Macrobrachium nipponense | reverse complement strand
CTTCAGTGCAATAATAGGCTGGTCAAATGAGAGATTTGAAGCTTGTATGGGTAAGGTGGGTGTCTGTGGTAGGGTGAGTGAGAATGGAGTAAGGTTTGGCAGTTTTTGCCTAGAAAATGATGTCATTTTGGCACACTTTTCAACATCACAATATACACAAGACGACATGGGTGTCACCGTGTGGAAAATAAAAAAAATCAGATTAAACATATTGCTGTTAGCAAAAGGCATAGAAGCTCTTTGCTAGATGTTTGTGTTAATCGGGTTGCAGATATTGGTAGTGATCATCTCCTCAGCGTTGCAAAAATAAGACTTAAGCTAAAAAGTCAGAAGAAGGGAAAACCTGTTGTTGATAGGTATGGTATTGATATACTTAGAATGGAAAGAGAGGAAAAGGCGGAATTTAGAATAGAATGTAGAAACAGGTTTTTGGAGTTGGAAGCATTTGAGGAGGAAGGGAGAAGTGCAGATGAGATGTTGGGGTTTGTGATTAAAGCTTTTCATGAGGCTGCTGGTTGTATGATCAGAAGGAGACTCAGGTTCAGGGAGAAGATGTGGATGTCTAGGGAAACATGGGATATGATCAAAAAGAGAGGTTAGGCAAAATTGAGGAGTGAGATCAATTTTGTTAATGTTGAAGATTTTGAATTAGCAAGAACCAAGCAGTACTTGAGTTTGTATTCAGAAGTTAAAAGACTGTTAACTAAGAGAGATAAAAGATCTGTTAATGAAAAGGTTGTGGTAGCTGAGAAATTAACGAATAAAAATGATGGTCAGAGCCAAAGGATAGCATATCAAGCAGTTGGAGAGCTGAGTGGCAGTGCTGGTAAGCATAAGGATATACCAGTCAAGTATATAGAAGGTAATTTATTAACCAGAAATGTTGAAATTAGAAATAGATAGAAGAGCACTTTGAGACAGTTCATAAAAGACTAGTCCCCTCGGAAGAGGATATACTGCCTGCTCAGGAAGGTGAAATCAGGCTAGAAGTTAAGGCAATAAAACAATTAAAGCACCAGGAGAGGATGGTTTATTCCAGTAAATGTTTAAAGTGGAGGAGGATGGATTAGTATTTGCCTTGAAGAGATTTTTCAAGGAGATATGGGTAAAGGGGATGATATCATTAGGTTATAAAAATGGTGTGACCATTAAAGTTTCAAAGAAAGGAGATCTGAGTAGGTGTGGTAATTGGAGGGGGATCATTTTGTCACCTGTAGCCTTGAGAATTTTCAGTAGAGTAATGTTGAATAGGTTGGGGCCAGTGGTTGATGGTATGCTGAGGGATGAGCAGGCCGGTTTAGAAAGGGGCAGGGTTGCAGTGATCAGATCTTCATAGTTAGGCATTTAATGCAGCAAGCTAATGAAATGAAAACTCTGTTAAGTCTTTGTTTTGCTGATTTTGAACAGACCTTTTATAGTATTTTGAGACAGAGAATGGGAAAAATCATGAGACAGTATGGAAGACCAGAAAAGTTGGTGAGGGTTATTATGAACATGCAAGAGGGTGGCATTCTGTCTCCTCTGTTGTTTGTATTAGTTTAAGATTACTTTATGATAAACAGATGCAGGTGTACTCTGGAGAGAAAATGGGAAACTTCTTGACTTGGATTATACTGCTGACAGAGTTTTGATCTGTGTGGGACCAGAAAATATGCAGAGAATGTTGGATTGTCTAGTGAGTGAAGGTCGAAAGATTGTATTGGTTATTAATAGTGGAAGAACTGGAATTATGAATGTGAATATTGAAAATGCACAGGATTGTCTAACTGGAGGCATGGTTGTAAGGCAAGTGGATAAGTTTAAATATTTAAGTACTTATTTAGATAGGGTGGTTCTCTGAACACAGAATTTGTGGAAAAATTAAAAAAAGGCTCATTAGGCAATGGGAATGCATAGAAATATTGGGAATAATAGCAATTTTTCTGTGCATACAAAAATCAAAATTTATAAGGTAAATGGTTAGGAGTATCTTGTTTTATTGGCACGAGTCATGGTACAATGCAGTGACTTCAGATAAATTCTTAGCATTTGAAAGTAAGGCGCTCAGAAGAATATTAGGAATTAATTGGAGGGATAGGACATCAAATAACAGAATTATAGAAGTAATGACGGGGTTGCAGCCAGTCGATGAGTATGTTAGGTTCTCATGCTGGAAGTGGCTAGGCCATGTGTAAACACGGTCTAGGTACCTAGACCGTGGAGTACAGAAGACGAGATACAGCGGGGTTGGGCTGCCCTTGGTAGAACGGGTAGAGGTAGGCGAAAGGAGACGTAGTTGAGGACAGAGAGGCAGGAAGCAGTAGATGAATGTTGGGGAGATTTTGAGGAGTTAGCCCAGGACAGAATGTGGTGATGTGATCGCGTGAGTTCATCGAGTCCCTGTTTATCCCCGTGAGTGCCACAGGATATGAATTTATGTCGAATATTAAGGCACAAGAATTGTTAAATATCCGAATATTAAGGCACAATTATTGCTAAGTAGCACTAAAGGGGAATTATA
>NC_061097.1:49246102-49251102 GCF_015104395.2 Macrobrachium nipponense | reverse complement strand
AGAATGATTGTATACGTTCATTTTGTAACTATATACAAATACAGAATTCTGTTACACCAGAGAATTTTGAAATGTTAAAGCTTTGTAATGATAAAAGTATATTCCATTTCAGCTTTTTTCCTTTCTGTTATAAGCTTTTTTCGTTATAGTTTTAAAAATAATAGTTTTATTTAAATAATAATAGTGAGAGTAATAATAATAATTTTTTTTAGTTCGTAACTGTATACAAATACAGAATGTTGAAACAGTAGGCACAGAAAGAATTTTAAGAATCTATTGTTATTAATGATTAATTAAAATATAGTATTCTATATCAGCTCGTGGTCTTACAAATTACCATTTGCAGGTAAAATAGTAAAAAGTATATTTACAGTATCTCCTTTTACTATTTTTTTCTTTTCTTATTTTTCGTTTTACAGTTCTAGGTTTTTTCTTTTTGGGAGAATTTTTTTTAATAGCCGTTGTTCACTAAACAGCCTTTCCCGTATTTACTTCCAATTCTTTATATTTTTTCCATTATTATTATTTACAGTTTCTTATGCTTCTAGTTTTTTGTGTGTGGGGAGATTTTCTTTTTCTATTGCCGTTGTTCGCTAATCGGCCTTTACCGTTTTTACTTTTAATTCTTTATATAGTTTCAATGATTTTTTAAATTGTTTTTACAGTTTCATGTACTTTTTTTTCGGGGGGGCGCCAATTTTCATTTTCTATTACCATTGTTAACTAATCGGCCTTTACCGTGTTTACTTATAATTCTTTATATTTTTTCCATGGTTTTTTAACAGTTTCATATGCTTCTAGTTTTATTTAAAACAATTTTTTTTTGGGGGGGGAGATTTTCTTTTTCCATTGCCGTTGTTCACTAATCGGCCTTTATCGTTTTTAATTCTAATTCTTTATATTTTTCCCATTATTTTTTTAACAGTTTCATATGCTTCTCGATTCTTGTTTTTTTTTTTTTTTTTTTTTTTTTTTTTGGTTTTTTTGGCGGGGGGGGGGGGGGGGGGGGGGGGGGGTCGGCGGAATTCGTCTTTTATTTTTACTGGCCGTCCCCGGCTCGGCCAACGCGGAATCAGAGGAATTTATTTCTGGTGATACAAATTCATTTCTCGATATAGTGTGGTTCGGATCCCACAATAAGCTGCAGGTATCGTTGCTAGGTGACCAATTGGTTCCTAGCCACGTAAAAATATCTAATCCTTCGGGCCAGCCCTAGGAAAGCTGTTAATCAGCTCAGTGGTTTGGTAAAACTAAGCTATTTTTAACTTTATCTACTGCCGTCGTTCACTAATCGGCCTTTACCGTTTCTACTTCTAATTCTTTATATTTTTTCCATTTGAATGTTATGATCGTATCTTGTGTCATTTTCAAATCGCCTGTAACCACCAAGGAGTCGGGAAGACAGTGATACACCTGACAGCGAAATTCCATGGTCACGCAAAGTGTCTTATCATAATTATTCTGATAATTAACATGATGATGCTATTACGAATGAGATGTCTGTCACTAACCGGTGATGATGAAAGAGCACGAAGTTGAGTTATTATCATCTGATTATTTTTTTTCATTGTTCACTGCGTCTTTGCGTGTGACACTTTTGCTCGATTTACACTCTTATGAAAATTGCATCATCAGGGTACGAGCTACACAGTTATCAATTTTCGAGGTTTGAGGTTTTGTTTTTATTATTCAACAAGGCGTAATCCGATATCCAGCTTACTCGGCGCGCGTGGTAAAATCTACGGTCAAGTAGCGCGTTGTTTCACCAACGAAAATTAAAATATGTACGTTATATTTCATTAGAAATAATTGTTTGTTTCTGTTTAACATGCACCTCATTTATTTTCTACATTTTCATTCTGATAAACAAATCACAAATATCCTATCCTAAAATTCCTGTCTTCAGCTCGACTCGAAACCCCTTTTTCAGATCTTTTTCAGATCTTTTTCAGATCTTTTCAGGCTTTTCCCTACCCAGCCCCAACAAGAACAATAACAGCAACGAGGTAGTTCGAGTGCCTCAGTGGCGTGATCGGTATGGTCTTGGCCTGTCACCTCGGTGGCCGCGAGTGCGATTCTCGGGCAATCCAATGAGGGGGTTAGAGATGTGTATTTCTGGTGATAGGATTTCATTTTCGGCGTGGTTCGGAAGTCACGTAAAGCCGTTGGTCCCGTTGCTGAATAGCCACTGGTTCCATGCAACGTTAAAACACCATACAAACAAAGTAGCTTGTAGGCTTATTCCCTGAGTAAATGAAATAAATGTCTGCCATGCAGTTGAAAAGTTAAGTATATCTTAGTTTTACCAGACCACTGAGCTAATTAACAGCTCTCCTAGGGCTGGCCCGAAGGATTAGATATTTTTACGTGGCTAGGAACTAATTGGTCACCTAGCAAC
This sequence comes from Macrobrachium nipponense, assembly GCF_015104395.2. Taxonomy (NCBI): domain Eukaryota; kingdom Metazoa; phylum Arthropoda; class Malacostraca; order Decapoda; family Palaemonidae; genus Macrobrachium; species Macrobrachium nipponense. Next base: position 49,248,704 of record NC_061097.1, on the reverse strand, counting down.
GGGACCTACAGCTTATCGTGGGATCCGAACCACGTTATATCGAGAAATGAATTTCTATCACCAGAAATAAATTCCTCTGATTCCCCGTTGGCCGAGCCGAGAATCGAACTTCGGACCACTGGATTGGCAGCCGAGCGCGAAAACCACTAGTCCAACGAGGAACTCATGAAGTTGAAATCCACTATTTTAGACAGAGGGTACCTTTGCGAATATCAAGAAACATTCCTCTCCATCAGATGTGCCTCTCTTGAGAGATGATCAAAGTGACATGGAACTGATTCCATTGAAATTTAGGCAGCATCTGCGACAGAGGTAAGATCTGAGTAGCTGGTCCGCTGGTATAGTGGTTAGTGTCGTGGGTGTTGCTACTCAGATGTAGCTGGTTCGTGATTCCCCCAGGACGATGGAGAGTCACAGGTTCTGTATGATGATCAGTTACTGCCGCAGTGTGGGGTCTACGGTGGGAGGTTGAAACCAACATTCTTTGGAAGTTTGAATTTCAAGTCAGTGGCCCCTTTGGTGGACTTTCGAGAAACTGTTCGATTCCCATTTTCAATCGAACAGTCTCCCGATATTTTTGTACAGCTTTATCGCTAAATATATGTACGTTTACATACGTAACTGTGGATTTGTGCCTCCGTTATTACTACTACTACTACTACTACTACTACTACTACTACTTCTACTATTTCGGTAGATGAAACCTATTCACATGGTGAATAGGTTTTCTTCAAATACTTAACCAAGATTTTAAATAATAAATTAATAGAGAAAAATAAAAGGCCAACTCTTTCTTTGCTAGTGTCCCTTTTATCAGTGATACAACGTTTTATACCAAAGTTAAACGTTTAATACGTGAACATTGTCCGGCCATAAAAAGCCAACTAATCGTAAGAAACCCATTAACTATTGGGTCTTTATTTTGATTTTAAGAAAAGCTGAGCCCTCTTCTGACTTCCAATGCGGTCTATTTATTTCCGTGTCCCAAATGTAGTTTTGGAAATTATGTCGGGGCCTCACGTAGGCTTCTTAAAGTCCGCATTGATTGCCACTGGGGGTTGAGTTATAGAACAGGTGTCCGGTTGTACTCACCGGAATTCTCGAACATTCGAGAACATTAAAAAAAAATGCAAATTCAATATAGAATACACACCTTAAATTCATTACACGGGCTTCTTCTCCTCAAGAGCTTGCTGTCTTCGAATCGCTTTCCATAAAAACAGTAGTTCCCAAATTAAACAGTCAAACTACCGCTACCTCTCTTTACCTGGCATAACTATGTTTACTTGGAACCTTTCCTTCTTCTTCTGGTCACTCGTCTTCTTCCTTTCACTTGAGATGGTAATTTTCTTAGCATTGTAGTAGGTTTTCTATGAATTTTAAATTATGTTAGTTATTAGGACGAGTCTTTTTATTAAATTTATGTGCATTAATCCTTTTTACAGCCGTGATGATGGGGCTGGACCCCGAAACGTCGCTTAATAAAGCCTTTTTAAATTACCAGAAGACTTCTCCCTTGCTTCCTTGAGAATATATATATATATATATATATATATATATATATATATATTATATATATATAGAAACCGAGAAGAAAAACAAATAGGTTTTTAAGACAATTGAAAGCTGAAGGTGGTGTTGTAATCTCTCTCTCTCTCTCTCTCTCTCTCTCTCTCTCTCTCTCTCTCTCTCTATATATATATATATATATATATATATATATATATATATATTAGAAGAGAGAGAGAGAGAGAGAGACGAGAGAGAGAGAGAGAGAGAGAGAGGGGCCATGATACAGTGTTTTTCGTAAACAACGTTTAAACCGACTGATGGATTTCCATGCCCCTAAAGAATTAAGTGTGTCAAGCTTCCTCCTAATTTTCGGAGGTACTGTGCATTGCCATATGACATATGAGCTTCATTAACGGTTTTACTCAAGAAAATGAGGGTAAAGCTGCGCTTAGCCACGCAAAAGTGGTGACATGTATAGTGACGTTGGTACGGCGTATCTTCCACTATACCTTTTCAATAAGAAAATTTTTAAAGCAACTTAAAGTATTGTATTATGATAAAGTCATAAAGCACCATTCGTTCGAAACGATCTGAGGTAAAGCAAGGAGTTTTTTTTTTTTTTTTTTTTTTTTTTTTATTTTTTTTTTTTTTTTTTTTTTTTTTTTAACAAAAGCTTAATTAAGCACATCTGTCAATTCAGTGTACTACCACAAATTAGGACAATTTTAGAAGTATGTCGTGACCTCTGGAATGTATATTAGTTGACGGACGATTTTTGAACGTATACATATGCAAATTTCGAATATTATTAAAGGCTTATATATTGGGAAATCGTATTATTGACATTTGCTTAGATGTTTTCAGCATATCTTGGAAAATATCAATACGTGTAGAACTGCTAACGTGTACGATACGCCTCAGTGGCGTGATCGGTATGGTCTTGGCCTGCCACCTCTGTGGTTGCGAGTTCGATTCTTGGGCATTCCACTGAGGGTGTGAGAAATGTGTATTTCTGGTGATAGAAGTTCACCCTCGACGTGGTTCGGAAGTCACGTAAAGCCGTTGATCCCGTTGCTGAATAACCACTGGT
>NC_061097.1:49231102-49241102 GCF_015104395.2 Macrobrachium nipponense | reverse complement strand
ACCAAAGTACCCTCTTAACTTTCTTGAATTCATCACGCTTTTTTTTTTTGGATACGCTTGTCTCTACAAAGCCTTGACATCCAGGGCGCAAGAAATATGAAGAAATTACGATGTACGGTAGCGGGAAACGAACCCTGGTTATACCGTAATGAAGACGAGGTCACGTTGCCGACCTGACCTTATTTCTTGCACTCGGATCTCAAGGTTTTGTAGTGGCAAGCGTATCCAAAAAATGCGCGAAGAATTCGAGAAGGTAAGAGGGTAGTGTCGTTATGACAATTACACACACATATACATATTATATATATGTGTGTGTGTGTGTGTGTGTATATACCAGTTCCATCTTCAGTCCGTTTGTGGCATCCTTCTCTGTTCATTGCAAAGTGAGCCCAAAGTTAATCGCCCTTAATCATTCGGCATTTCCTCTCTCTCAATGTGTGATTCACCTCTAGGCCTCTCTCTGGTTGATCATTCAGACCTATTTCTTTATCTGTTTGTTTTTACTTTTATTCTGTAACTAACTCACACGTTCGAGTTTATGTTTACATGCATGTGTACATTGTATGTTTACATATAAAGGGTTATTTTTTACTTTTTTTCTCCATTTCCACGTTTGTATAATGCAAGTCAGACTCAAGTTCGAGGATTCTCTCCTCTCTCTCTCTCTCTCCTCTCTACTCTCTCTCTCTCTCTCTCTCTATATATATATTCTATATATATATATATATTCATACTATATAGTATATATATACAGATATATGTATAATATATATATATATTCGTTCACTTTTGACCTAACAGTGAGCCTCAAGGGCAAATGAAAAGGTTGTATGAATTAAAAGATATCAAATTTCCTTGTATAATATTTCAAAACTTAAACCCGTCTTCTCATATATTTTTAAATAATAAACTTAACGCTGTAACTCTTTGTGCTGTAACTGTTGAAGTTATTATTATTATTATTATTATTATTATTATTATTATTTTTTTTTTTTTTTTTCTTTTCTTTTTTTCTTTTTTTTGCTCTATCACAGTCCTCCAATTCGACTGGGTGGTATTTATAGTGTGGGGTTCCGGGTTGCATCCTGCCTCCTTAGGAGTCCATCACTTTTCTTACTATGTGTGCCGTTTCTAGGATCACACTCTTCTGCATGAGTCCTGGAGCTACTTCAGCCTCTAGTTTTTCTAGATTCCTTTTCAGGGATCTTGGGATCGTGCCTAGTGCTCCTATGATTATGGGTACGATTTCCACTGGCATATCCCATATCCTTCTTATTTCTATTTTCAGATCTTGATACTTATCCATTTTTTCCCTCTCTTTCTCTTCAACTCTGGTGTCCCATGGTATTGCGACATCAATGAGTGATACTTTCTTCTTAACTTTGTCAATCAACGTCACGTCTGGTCTGTTTGCACGTATCACCCTATCCGTTCTGATACCATAGTCCCAGAGGATCTTTGCCTGATCGTTTTCTATCACTCCTTCAGGTTGGTGCTCGTACCACTTATTACTGCAAGGTAACTGATGTTTCTTGCACAGGCTCCAGTGGAGGGCTTTTGCCACTGAATCATGCCTCTTTTTCTACTGGTTCTGTGCAAGTGCCGGGCATTCACTTGCTATGTGGTTTATGGTTTCATTTTTCGTATTGCACTTCCTACATATGGGAGAGATGTTATTTCCGTCTATCGTACTTTGAACATATCTGGTTCTTAGGGCCTGATCTTGTGCCGCTGTTATCATTCCTTCAGTTTCCTTCTTGAGCTCTCCCCTCTGTAGCCATTGCCAATTGTCATCGCTGGCTAGTTCTTTAGTCTGTCTCATGTATTGTCCGTGCATTGGTTTGTTGTGCCAGTCCTCTGTTCTTTCTGTCTTTCTCCTGTCTCTGTATATTTCTGGGTCTTCGTCTACTTTTATTAGTCCTTCTTCCCATGCACTCTTTAGCCACTCGTCTTCACTGGTTTTCAGATATTGCCCCAGTGCTCTGTTTTCGATGTTGACGCAGTCCTCTATACTTAGTAGTCCTCTCCCTCCTTCCTTTCGTGTTATGTATAGTCTGTCCGTATTTGCTCTTGGGTGTAGTGCTTTGTGTATTGTCATTTGTTTCCTGGTTTTCTGATCAATGCTGCGGAGTTCTGCCTTCGTCCATTCCACTATTCCTGCGCTGTATCTGATTACTGGCACTGCCCATGTGTTTATGGCTTTTATCATATTTCCGGCGTTGAGTTTTGATTATTATTATTATTATTATTATTATTATTATTATTATTATTATTATTATTATTATTATTATTTGTATATGTGGCCATGGTCAGAATAAGGTCTCTTAATATAATTGTTATATTTCAGTTTCATAGTACCTAATAACTACTATTCAGCCATTGTAATTATTATTATTATTATTACTGGACTTGACAACGAAACTTGTTCATCTACCATACTGGCATAGGTGTGGGGGAAAGGATAGCTCTTCTTAAATATACGTTCAAGCTCATAGTTCAGACGGAAGGAGCCTGTGCCCCACCCTTTTCTCTCTCTCTCTCTCTCTCGTCTCTCTCGTCTCTCTCTCTCTCTCTCTCTCCTCCCTCTCTCTCTCCTACTCTCACAATCACAAACCTAATGTTTAATTTTTTTGCATGTGGGTACCGAGAAAAATGAATTTTTCATGCTTGAATTATCCCAATTTGTATGCGGTATAACTGTACTGTATCTAGCTTTATATATATATATATATATATAATATATATATAAATATATATATATATATACATATATACATATATAGACATAATATATAGACATATATTATATTATGTATCCTATATTATTATCGTAATAATTGTATGGTATATATATATAATATATATATTATAAATATATATATATGTATATATATAATTATACACACACACACACACACACACAGATAGGGACTGGGACCAAAGCGTCCGTATTCATGAGCACGTATGAAACGCACGTAGACCACCAGTAAGCAGTCCTTATGTAGGCACGTTAGAAATCCTGCAGCAGGACCCCCCGATTTCAGAGGCCATTGAACAACTGGGGACGAGAGTCCTCTTATACGAGAGAGTCCTTCGCATAGTTTTAATATGCCGGGGCAGGTACAGAGAGCCAGCCGGCCAGCCAGAGAGCCCTCCCGCGACGCTGCCGAGATCCTTTTTAGGACTCGAGAAGGTGTGCAGGAAGTGGTGTTGGACCAAAACCGGACATCCTATACCAAAAGGAGAGAGAGATAGAGAGGGGTGGGGGCGGGTTTGGGGGGAGAACTGGGTGGGTTGAGGGGTTTGGGGAATGCTGCCGGTCGTTCTTGGTTCGAGGATTCAAGGGGGATTTTTTTAAGGGATAGTTTTCCGGTGCTCGAGCTAGAGAGAGAGAGAGAGAGAGGAAGAGAGAGACGAGATGAGAGAGAGAGAGAGACCTGATAAGTGAAATTAGAAAAATATTTAACAGTGATGAGAGAGAAAGTGTTATTGAGTAAAGTTAAAGAGAAAGAAGAGATTTTATGAGATATACATACGTACTTCTGTACTTCTAGAAACAAATATATATATATATATATACATATATATATATATATATATATATATATATATATATATATATATAAGATATATATATATATATATATATATGAAGAGGGAGAGGGAGAACATAAAAATGCGAGGAATGCTCGACCTGCCGAAAGTCCTTCGGGTTGTCTTACATTATTTTGTAAATCTGCGTCTTAATATTGGAGATCGACTCACTCCATGAATAATGCAATTCGCTGAGGTACATTTGTCCAGATCCTTACGTCATTTCCGTTATCTCTCTCTCTCTCTCTCTCTCTCTCTCTCTTCTCTTTTACCAAGTAGTACGAACTCGTTCACAACCCGAGTTCGATCCGGGACTAGGAAACGAATGATTTAGGTGATCCAAGCCGTGAATGGAGGATGTACCTGGTCGTTGGTAACTGTTGTATGTCGAAGTGGGAGTTTGGGCTGATAAAAAAAAAAAAAAAAACTTCGTGTGTAATCGGTAAACCGTCCAAAAATATGAACATTGGAATATTACCTCGGGCTATTCCCCCCCTCCCCACCCCCTTTACCCCATGGTGAAACCATTCTCCAGATGGTATCTGTTTTCCTCTCTGAATATCAATAACGTCTCGGGGCGAATGCTTCTGTATTCCATTGATCTCTCTCTCTCTCTCTCTCTCTCTCTCTCTCTCTCTCTCTCTCTCTCTGGAATTTCGCCGTCCTGTGGAGATGTTAAAATAATGAACTGATCATATAAGTATTTGAAGGTTATGTATTTAACCCCCCCAAAAATTATATATATATGTATATTTATATATATGTATATGTGCGTGTTTGTGTTTGTACTTATATATGTATATATTATATATATATTATATATATATATATACCTGTGTGTGTGTTTTCGCCTGCGTTTAGTGGATTTCTCTTTATAGAAATAGACCACCATAGGAAAAGTAAGGTCCTACAATAGGAGAAAAATGCTCTTGATAAACCGGGGGGGGGGGGTGGGGGGCGGGGGTGGGGGGGGGGGAACTAGGCAGGCGCGAATGCCAGTAACCTATGTAAGAAGGGAAGATGATGAAATGCAAATGTCTATAGTCCCTTACTTTCTCTGCCTCATTCTAACTTGCTGTACAAAAGCTACACGCTTCAACTTCCTTAGCAAATGATCTTGATATCTCCATGCCGTTGCCCTACTAATAATGATTGGTATTTAAGAATCAGTTCCATTTGTATGATATTCTGAGTCATCATTTGGTTTCTATAAATCAGTACATTGTAGGAGGGGGTGGGGGTTGTTGGGCCGTCAGTCTACCTCACGTGGTGCACTGTAGGCGTTACTTAAGGGTCTCGGCAGCGTCCCTTCGGACCCTAGCTGCAACCTCTCTCGTTTCGTTTACTGTACCTCTGTTCCTATTCTCTTACTTCCATCTGCCTTTCCACCCTCTCTAAAAAAATTCATTCCTATTTCAACTGCTTTGAGGTTTTCCTCCTGTTACGCCTTTCAAACCTTCCTAAAGTCAATTTCCATTTCAGGGCTGAATGACCTCATAGGTTCCAGCGCCTTGGCCTTTGGCCTCAATTTTATATTTTATTCTATTCTACTGTTTTGCAGAGAATTTTATATTTTCTGTCTCCGGTTTGCAACCACTGAATTTATAACTACGCAAAATGTGTCAATTGTTTTCATTCACGAACGCGAAGTCTTTGCAAGCGGCTCAGTGGCGTGGTCGGTATGATGTTGGCGTACCACATCGGTGGCCGCGAGTTCGGTTCTCGGCCATTCCCCTGAGGGGTTAGAGATGTGTATTTCTGGTGATAGAAGTTCACTCTCGACGTGGTTCGGAAGTCGCGTGAAGCCGTTGGTCCCGTTGCTGAATAACCTTACTGGTTCCATGCAACTTGAAAACACCATACAAAAAAAAAAGTATTTGCCGTTTTCCGGTTAGATACACATCGGTGACAATCACGGCAAATTGGGTGACAGGTAAACAATGCAGTCAATCAAATCTGTTACTGTTGGATCATAATGAATCTTTGAAGAATCATATATATGAATTCCTTTGTTTTGTAGTCACCTGATTAAGTGTATCTTAGTTTAACCAGACCACTGAGCTGATTAGCAGCTCTCCTAGGGCTGGCCCGAAGGATTAGATTTTGATTTACGTGGCTAGGAACCAATTAGTCACCTAGCAACGGGACCTACAGCTTATTGTGGGATCCGAACCACATTATATCGAGAAATGAATTTCTATCACCAGAAAGAAATTCTTCTGATAACGCGTTGGCCGAGCCCAGAATCAAACTTCGGACCAGCGGATTGGTAGCCGAACGCGGAAACCACTCGTCCAACGAGGAACTTGTAGTCATCTGATACCAGCTATAGGGTAGACAGAGGGACTGAGTGTAAACGGTAAACATTCCTCTTTTAAGTGAAGGGGATAAGTTAGGTATGGGAAATAGGGAGTGGACGTTACAGTTATTGTATTTTTTATCTTTTGTGTTACTGCCTATAGTAAATTCACATCAACCGTGCATTTGATGCCTTGGCCAGTAGCTTACGACGCTCCTGATTGGCTGTTGATAAGCCAATCACAGGGCTGGAAACTCTTCAGTCTCTCTCGAGAGTTCACATGGGTAGGATCTATGTTCCACCTCTCCTGAGGGGACACGTCTTTCAAAAGTATCCCTCAGGAGATGGAACATACATCCTGCCTATGTGAAGTCTCTCGAAAGAGACTGAGAGTTTTCAGCCCTGTGATTGGCTTATCAATAGCCAATCAGGAGCGTCGTAAGGAACTGGCCTAGACATCAAATGCACGGTTGATGTGAATCTACTATAGTAGTGCTAGGACAGAAAAATCAGCCCAGAGAGTTTTGAGAGTTGGCACCGGGAATTCATCCGTTGCTGTTCCTTAACTATATCACGATAAATGCCATTAGCAACTTTGTTAGACAGATGGCTTTATTGGGGTTGAACTATTTCATATATTGTTGTTGTTCTTTAGAGGTTACATTCGCATGGAATGAAGCAGAGGACCTTGTTACGTGTTCCAGAAAAGGGGAGAAACATCGCAAAGACAATTATTGTGTAATGATAAATAACACATAATAAACTAGAGCAATAAATAACCAGAGCAAAATAAAAATAAAAAAGCCAAGGGACTGAAACCAGAGAATAGAGACCATATTGCAATCCGGAAAGGAGTAGCGCTGTCAGTGTACGTTCTTCCCTAGCTGCAACCTCTTTCATTCTTTTCACTGTACCTCCGTTCATATTCCCCTTTTTTTTTTTTTTTTTTTTTTTTTGTTTTTTTTTGTTTTTTTTTTTTTTGTTTTTTTTTTTTTTTTTTTTAAGCTTAGCAGTCCGTAAACTCTCTCTTCCATCTGATTTTCCATCCTCTCTTACTAATGTTTCATGGTAAATCTGCGAGATTTTTTACCTGTTACACCTTAAAAAATCTTTTTACCCTCCATTTCCCTTTCAGCGCCGAATGAGCTCATAGGACCCAGTGCTTGGCCTTTGGCCTATTTTCATATTCCATTCCATTCCACCAAGTTTCAGGATATGACTTCATTGAGGTTGTTGAAAATATCGGTTAATTGTCACTATTTAGCATAGAACACCGAATCTGAAAAGCCTAGAACGAGTTATGACTTGGATGTGGAAGTATTGTAAGCACTACTACCCACGACGTTTGTACCTATCTGTGTTGAATTTCCCAAAAACACTTTGACCTTTGGATGTTTTCAAATCCAAAGCGAAGAGTGATCAAATGATTTCCAGTGTGGAGATTTGGGAGTGTTTTTCCCATACCGTGTTTTTTTTTTTTATTTATTTTATTTTTTTTTTGTCTAAATTTTTTTTTTCGGCTGCAAGTTAGACGCTGATGATGTAACTGTTTATCCCGAACCATGCTTCCATCATGGCCACTTACGCTGCTTCATCTTGTCCTTCTGTACATACATACATACTTACATACACACACACACACACACACACACACACACACATATATATAATTTTAGTGACAGCAGTTTTCTCTTGACTTCTCGAATTCTTCACACTTTTGGATACGCTTCTCATTACAAAGCCTTGGAGCCAAATTATAATTATGTATGTACGTATGTATGTATCACTAACACAATTGTTCTGTACATTACCACAATTCCTAACAGGGTCCTGTTAACTGATATATATATATATATATATATATATATATATATATATATGTGTGTGTGTGTGTATATATATATATATATATATTTATTTATTTGTTTATTTGTGTGTTATTTAAGGTTAAAGTTAGCCATTCCAGTACTCGGGCCAGTCCTATGAGAGTTGAAAGTCAGCTCAGTGGTCTGATTAATCTACTTGTATATATATAATAGTAATGATAATAAAATTAGCCATGGATCGTGCATCTGGCAGCACTGTCCAGAGGCATAGGAGGCAACCTCACTCTACCGCGTCTGGTGAACAACTGAAACACTACCGGTCTTAGGTCAGGACCGTCAGGTGATGGTTTTATACAGCTTTATACGTAGTACACAAAACTCGATTGCTCCGAAGAAACTTCCGCGCGATTTTTACTTGTTTTTATGGGGAAAAAAATTTAAAAACAAAACCTATATATACATCGATAGATAGATAGATAGATTTGCGACCTTTGCCGATCATAACTGATCTCGCCCCTGGGGCATCCTTGCCAACAGAGCATCATCAGAATTGGGGGTTTATTTTGACCAGGGATGGGCCCTTCGCCATTCTCTTCTCTATCAGCTAGCCATGATCCTGTGGCATTCCACTGAGGGGTCAGAGATGTGTATATCTGGTGGTAGAAGTTCACTCTCGACGTGGTTCGGAAGTTACGTAAAGCCGTTGGTCCCGTTGCTGAATAACCACTGGTTCCATGTAACGTAAAAACACCACACAAACAAACCAAGATCCTGTGGCGTCTCTGCTTTTATGTAGAAAACAGATAAATCCTTTGCAGAGTCACGAAACCAGTCATTTCGCATCTGTAGCTCTGTCACACGACGAAGTTTCCACCACCATAATCAGGTCTTAATCTCCAAGCGTCATCGTCCTTCTTGTGTCTCCTATACGTCGGCGTTGACCTGGTTCGTTCTTCCGCAAATTCATCAACATGTATGTATTCGCAAAAAGCAGAGTCCTCTTCTTTCACGGCTAAATATTCTTCCGCCACGTTCAAGACGTATTCATGTCTCCTGATCGCTTCCTCGAAGTTTTGGTGTACATTGGTATCTGTTCTTTCCAGAATATTTTCTAGATCTTCTCCGATATGTTCCTCCTCACAGAATTCTGGAGGGTTATTCGAGCCATCTTCCTTTCTGTTGATCTCCTCCGTCCTCTTTCAAGTTACCTAAACCGTCTCTTTGAGTTATCCTTGGTTTTGTAATCTGCCACATGTGACCCTTCTGGATTCTCGAGACGTTTCCATCTCCAATGGAGCTGCTTCTGTCTTCGGGAATTCTTGGGGATGGCTTGGAATATCTATGTCGTTTAAGAAATGGTAAAGATTTGCAGCAATTCTTCGTCTCCTTTTCTATATATATATATATATATATATATATATATATATATATATATATATATATATATATATATATATATATATATATATATATATATATATAGGGTATTTCGAAATTAGAGTACCCCCCCCACAGCATAAACTAAAATTGATATAGACAAAAACAAAAGTAATTCAGAACAGATATTTATTTAAGTTTCTCTCTGAGTATTTGATATTTTGTGTGGCCTCCATCTGCCTGTACCACAGTCTGCATTCTTGAGGGGTATGATTTCAGCAAATCGCAAAAAAGCTGAGACTCAAACTCCATTTTCCTGAGCACTTCGGTCACCTCTCTTCGCAGGTCGTCGAGGCTTGGTATACCATCATAGTTCACTGTGCGCCCTTCAACACGATCCTTTTAAGATACTACCAATGTTTTCACAAACATTAAGGTCAGGGGAGCTACCTGGAAATTCACTTGACAAGAAGAAATCGATACCACAGTTTCGAAGCAGCTCCTATGTCTGAAGAGCCTTGAAACATGGTGCCTTTTCATGCAAAAATGTGACATCTTCAACAAATTTTCAGGATCTTTGAGGAAAAGAAATACTCCACCAGTAAGCACAGTTTATCTGAAGTATTCGCCATTCCATGACTGTCCTTTTTCTTAGATGATCCACATTAACCGTTTGGCTGTGAAACAGAGTAAAATTCCCAAATATTCAGGAAATTTCACAACTTGGCGATAGCACATGTCATCGCTGATATCATCCAACTTGGCAGCCCAAATGATGTCATTTTTATGATTTGGCTTCCTGACTGTGTAACTGTAGAATTCATCTGATGCGGCAACATGGAGAAAGTCAGCTCCATCCCAATCTTTAAGAAATGAACCACAAAACCATGCATGGTCTCTCCGT
>NC_061097.1:49203602-49223602 GCF_015104395.2 Macrobrachium nipponense | reverse complement strand
AAAAAAAAGGGAAGGAGTAATAGAGAAGGAAAATGAGACAAAAGCGTACAACAGGGGTACCATCAACAGGTAGCAGGTAGCGTGCATGTAAGGTCGATCCAGTAGCCCTGGTAATGAGGGCTTTGCACCTGGACGCCGAGTCAGACCCTCTCCTCAATTACCGGGTTCCAGAGAAGCCCGGTCAGAGGACCACCACCTCCCCCCCCCCCCCCCCCCCCACCCTCATTATTATTTAAAAGAAAAAAACAGGAGTAGTAGAGGGTTTGTATTCTCTCTCTCTCTCTCTCTCTCTCTCTCTCTCTCTCCTGGGGCCTACTATTTACTCTCTCTCTCTCCTCTCTCTCTCTACTCCTGGGGGGGGGCCTACTATTATACGAGGCAATCAGAGATTTGAGATGGTTAAAATAAAGATTTCCTATTTTTTTTTCGGTTTGCATGAGGATTTATACTTGAATATATATATAATATATATATATATGTATATATATATATATATATATATATATATATATATATATATATTATATATATTATATATATATATATATATATATATATATATACATATATATATAATTTTATATAATATATATAATACGTATATATATATGTATATATCTATATATATACTATAATATATATATATATATATATATATTTGTACGTATATATATATATATATATATATATATATATATATATATATATATATGTATATATATATATATATATGATATATATATATATATATATATATATATATATATATATTTATATTTATTTATATTTATATATACAGGAGACCTATTTATACATGCTGTTTCTAAATACCAGACAATTAATGGATATGGCGTTCATTAGTAACATAATAATGATAATAAAAATAAAACATTAAAACATAAAAAATAATAATAAACATAAAAAATAATAATAAAATAAAAGAGAAGAGTTTTCTTTAAAATGGGTTCCAGAATGATATGGTCAGCCTCATCCGGTTTTCGTGAGCCTTCTAGTTAGTCTTATTTAGAGAAGCTTCTGCTGCAGTTTATATTATGACCTTTGACCTTTTGTGAAGCATCAAAGGTTGCTACTGTGATTGGTGCTTCTTACTTGATTGAAAATGGCAGATGTTGCCCCGTGAAACCTCATGTATTTGTTTTTTTTTATTTTCCATCGTGATTATATGTATGTATATATATAATTATATATATATATGTATATATGATATAGATATATATATATGTATATGAATGTGTATCTATATATATATATATATATATATAAATATATATATATATATATATATATAATATATATATAAGTCATATCACATTTCCGTGATTCATATACATATATCGAGCTACAATGTCCTTTAATATCTAATTCGCTCTACCTCGGAATTAATATATTTTTCATATATGCTTAACCGAAGGGGAATTTTTTCTCGATAATAGACTTGCCTAGATCGGGGCGCGAACCTATGATCCTTACAAACCCAGGAACGTCAGTGAAGCTTTATCCTACTACACCACCGCGAGAGGTGGTGTAGTAGGATAAAGCTTCACTGACGTTCCTGGGTTTGAAAGATCCATAGGTTCGCGCCCTGGTCCAGGCAAGTCTATTATCGAGAAAAAATTCCCCTTCGGTTAAGCATATATGAAAATATATTAATTCCGAGGTAGAGCGAATTAGATATTAAAGGACATTGTAGCTCGATATATATATATATATATATATTATATATATATATATAGTATACTATATATATATATATATATATATATATATATGTATACATACATATATATATATATATTATATAATATAGTATATATATATATATATATATATATATATATATATATTCTATATATATACATATATGTAAATGTATGTATGTATATATACATATGTTTATGTATGTATTGTATATATACATATGTTTATGCATGCAATATAAGTGTGTATTTATATATATGTATATATACGCACATATATAGTATATATAGATAATGTGTTTATTTTTTACTTTTTAGATTACACGCATTATTGCCAGGCGTTAAGATTCTCCTAATTCTTATTCCCATATTTTCCCATAGTCTGCAGGTTTCCAAGAGGTAAATCTGGTGCTTTTCTCATATTTATACTCTGGACTGCGTATTGCCATCGTATGTTTGAAGTCATCTACCTCTCTAGCGAGAGAAACAGCGTTTCATTCCTTCTTAACCGTAGGAATTATACAGTACATGGTGGCTATTTGATTTTAGGGAAAAAATTTATATATTTACATATATATATATATATATATATATATATATATATATATATATATATATATATAGGGAAATGTGTGATTTATATTCATATATCTATCTTTATATGTATAATTTGTACCCATTTATCTATATTCGTCTAACTATCATTTGTATGTAATTGATATATATATATGTAACAGATACACAATATATATAATATAGTATATATATTATATATATATATATATATATATATATTATATATATATATATATGTGTGTGTGTGTGTGTGTGTGTGTGTGTGTGTGTGTATAGTGCGTGTGTCCGTGCGTGCATGCGTGCACTCAGAGACATGCGGAGGCGTAACACAGTAAGCGCTGTCTGGAATGTCACCATAACTGAAAGTTCCACGGACCACTTGACTGCTCTAAAATGACTATAATTTCTACCAGCGAATAGACATTCATTTCGTTTTTATTTTTTGTTCTGGCCCTCTTTCAAGAATTTTATTTTCCCTTTTTTTTTTTTTTTTTTTTTTTTTTTTTTTTTTTTTTTTTGCAATGGAAAAAAATAAATAGACAGGAATCCAGCGTTCTGAATACCAGAGGTCATCAGGCAGGTTTCCAGATGACGGTCAACGTCGTCTGGATATGCTAGGCGTTCGGTCTGGAATCTGGAAGGGTTTCCAGAGGTTGTTCTTTTTATTTCATTTTTCTCTTTATTTTAATGTTTTTATTTATTTTTTTCAATCTCGAAGATATTATTATTATTATTATTATTATTATTATTATTATTATTATTATTATTATTATTATTATTTATGGCATTTTCATGAATTTATTTTATCCTAAATATATTTTAAAGATTAATTTTTCAGTTTGTTAATTATTATTATTATTATTATTATTATTATTATTATTATTATTATTATTATTATTATTATTATTTATTGGATTTATGGTATTTTTATAAATATTTTTTTTATTTTCATCATAAAGGTTTTTGTGACATTTCATTTGCTTTCCTTAGGACACATTGCTCTCTGATTTACTTCTGTCAGTTTTCATGCTCATTACTTCCTTATTATTCATCTAAACTGAATTGTATGACGCTCCTTTGAACTGACCAGAAATATGTAATTATTTCTGCCGACTCCTATTTTCATATTTCTATCCGAAGGTTCTCTACTCAAACGCCTTGTATGTAGTCTGGTGTATCCTCTTATTATTCTCGCTAGTTTGACTTCCTTGTTCTGGCTCCGTATTATATTTTCGCTTTCTCGGTGAGTAAGCCAACAAATTACTTTGTTTTTGTTCTTGTTTTTGTTGGGGGGATAGGAAAGGTCTATGGAAGAGCCTAAAAAGATCTGAAATAGGTACTTCTCGTTGAGTTAAAGATACAGGAATTTTAGGATAGGATATTTAGGATTTCTTTATTAGAGTGAAAATGTAGAAGAATAAATAGTGTGCATGTTAATCAGTACAGAACAATTATTTCTAAAAAAATATAGCATATTTATTTTAATTTTTGTTGGTGAAACAACGCACTGTTTGGCCGTAGATTCTAGCACACGCCTCGAATAAGCTGGATGTATGATCACGCCTTGTAAGTACTGCGCATAGTCTTTACATTATTACTTTTGCGTTTTTACGATTTTATGGTGATTCTTTGATTTTTTTCAGTCCTGTAGGTCTTGTAATTTTTTGGAAAATGTTATGCTATTGGTTTTGTTTTCTTTTAAATCTTATTCATATTAATAACGTAATGGGAAGGGTAATTAGGGATAATGGTAGAAGTATTTTATTTTTATTTTTATTTGTTTTGTTTTGTTACGGGAGGTATTATTTTCATGATCGTAGATTTCTTCATTATAGAAATAAGCTGTAATAATTTATTAAGCTGGTAGTATTGTCATAATTATAAAAATAAGCAGTGATAGTAATAGGATTCATGATCGTCGTTATATTATTATTATTATTATTATTTTTTTTTTTTTTTTTTTTTTTTTTTTTTTTTTTTTTTTTTTTGCTCTATCACAGTCCTCTAATTCGACTGGGTGGTATTTATAGTGTGGGGTTCCGGGTTGCATCCTGCCTCCTTAGGAGTCCATCAACTTTTCTTATATGTGTGCCGTTTCTAGGATACACACACTTCTGCATGAGACCTGGAGCTACTTCAGCCTCTAGTTTTTCTAGATTCCTTTTCAGGGATCTTGGGATCGTGCCTAGTGCTCCTATGATTATGGGTACGATTTCCACTGGCATATCCCATATCCTTCTTATTTCTATTTTCAGATCTTGATACTTATCCATTTTTTTCCCTCTCTTTCTCTTCAACTCTGGTGTCCCATGGTATTGCGACATCAATGAGTGATACTTTCTTCTTGATTTTGTCAATCAACGTCACGTCTGGTCTATTTGCACGTATCACCCTATCCGTTCTGATACCATAGTCCCAGAGGATCTTTGCCTGATCGTTTTTCTATCACTCCTCAGGTTGGTGCTCGTACCACTTATTACTGCAAGGTAGCTGATGTTTCTTGCACAGGCTCCAGTGGAGGGCTTTTGCCACTGAATCATGCTCTTTTTGTACTGTTCTGTGCGAAGTGCACAGAATATTAATTATTATTATTATTATTATTATTATTATTATTATTATTGGAATAAGCAATGATATTAGTAGGAGTCATGACCGTCGTCTTATTAGCAGTAGTAGTAGTAGTAGTAGTAGTAGTTGTAGTAGTTTATGTAGATGAAGTAAAGTAGTATTGTCCGAAGTAAAGGCCACCAATTGAAAGGCTCCAAAAATTTGATCACAACAAACGAATCCATTTTAACGATTTTCTTAAACCGCTATAATTGATGTCTCGAGAAACTGCTCCGTGCCGATTGGGTTGTCATGGCTCGTGAACAAATCTCGTTATGCGAAGTTCGCTTCCGTCCTCTGTACAATTGTCTCTGTGCAGGCAGTATCGAGGTGTATTATCTGGTGGGTCATACACCCCAATATACAATATACACGCACGAGCTTAGGTGTATATGCATATGCACTTTTATATTTTATATATGCCTATATACATGAATACACAGAAGAAGAGACTATCTGCTGTATAAGGTTCCTCCCCTGTAGGGTCAGCATTATCTCGTCGAAGTCTCATCTCTCTCTCTCTCTCTCTCTCTCTCTCTCTCTCTCTCTCTCTCTCTCTCTCTCTCTGCGCACTGCTTATGTCAAGAGAGGTAGAACTTGTTTTTCATATAGTACGGCCGGGATCGAACTCCGGGACTCTCGCAGGCAAGGCGAGTGTGCTACCATATACGTCATGAAGATCCATGGCAGAGAGAGAGAGAGAGAGAGAGAGAGAGAGAGAGAGAGAGAGAGAAGGGGGGGGATTAATTTGAACTCTTCCATCTGACATATTCATAAAGTCAGTTTCTCGAGGTCATTGTATGAGAGAGAGAGAGAGAGAGAGAGAGAGAGAGAGAGAGAGAGAGAGAGAGAAAGTAAGTCATCCTATTTCACACACAAACGAACAAACAAACAAACAGGCAACAAGCAAATCATAATAAGCTTGAACAAATGAGACCCCTCCCAACCATATCAAGATTGACGTTGTGGTTGTTAGAACAACCCCTTTTTTCAACGACAACAGAAAAATGGAAATAAAAACCACGGAAGACAAGGTGGAGTTTAGGGGGTGGGGGGGGGGGGGGCGGAGTATGGAAGGGGGTAACACTATATTAACCATGAGATTGTGGGTACGTGCGAGCTATATCATACGATACTATCGCATAGTGGGTACGGAATGTTATCGAAATGGGACATCTGCGTCCAATTAAAAGATAGGTTATTGTTTAAGACGGGTTGGAAACGGCAACAAGGGTTGTTATTGTTGTTGTAGTTCTTGATTTCATTATTATTGAAGTTGACGTTACTGTTATTGGTGGTATTGCTTAAATTCTTATCGTACAACGCAAGAACCCGTGGAACTGCCTTGGTTTTACACAGATGTCGAAGTCAAATGGAATCAACAGTAAAATGAAATAGATATATGATGGAGATTAAATGTAAGTAGAATTAAGACGAATTAAGTCAGAAACAGCAAGGAAGAAGAAGAACCCTTTCAAAATAAGACAAGAAAATAAGAAAAATAAGAGCAAGTCGAAATGTGTAGACAGAATTAAGACTAAGTCGGAAATGGCAAGAAAGAAGAAACGCCTATTTGAAATAAGTAAGCAACAAGAAAAGAAAATAGAGATAAAGAGAAAGATTAAATGTAGACAGAATTAAGACTAATT
This sequence comes from Macrobrachium nipponense, assembly GCF_015104395.2. Classification (NCBI taxonomy): domain Eukaryota; kingdom Metazoa; phylum Arthropoda; class Malacostraca; order Decapoda; family Palaemonidae; genus Macrobrachium; species Macrobrachium nipponense. Next base: position 49,217,052 of record NC_061097.1, on the reverse strand, counting down.
AAGTCTGAAGCGGCAAGAAAGAAGAAAGGCCTACTTAAGATAAGTAATAAACAAGAAAAGAAAGTAAAAAATAAGTGTTGACAGTTAAGAATAAGTCTGAAAAGGGCAAGAAAGAAGAAATGCCTATTTAAAATAAGTAATAAAGATTATAGGAAAATAAAAGTGGACAATTAAGACAAATTAATAAGCTGAAATGTATAATACTGAAGAAATACCTCATGCGGAGCACTGTAGGCATTACTTAAGGTTCTTTGCAGCGTGCCTTCGGTCCCTAGCTGCAACCCCTTTAGTTCCTTTTATTGTACCTCCATTCATATTCTCTTTCTTCCATCTTACTTTCCACCCTCTCCCAACAATTGATTCATAGTGTAACCGAGAGGTTTTCATCCCGTTACACATTTCAAACCTTTTTACTGTCAATTTCAGTTTCATCGCTGAATGACCTCATAGGTCTCAGCGCTTCAGGCCTTTTGCCTAAATTCTGTATTGAATTCAAAAGCCTAAATTTAAGCTCTTGTGTTGTCACGTGACCAGGTAGCCAGTTCTGCAGATTTCAGATGTGACAAAGAACTGGTTATGCATTTGTGCATTCCTGAAGAAGCGACGCCAGATTTTATCGTATTTATTGAGAAATTGCTGTTGGAAATAGGATTACGTAGACGTCTTCCATCAGTCGGCCGCCAAATTAATTGGAAATTTGTATTTTATGCGTTCACGTCGACTCTGGCTCTAGCTAGGGAAGGTTTAAGTTTCAGTGTGACATGACTTACGTGTGGTAAGGTAAATTAAAATTAGGGTATCCATAACGCGCGCGCATATATATATATATATATATATATATAATATATATATATATATATATATATATATATATATATATATATGTAATGTATGTTATGTATGTATGTATATATATATATATATATAATATATATATATATATATATATATATATATAGTATATATATATATATATATATATATATATATATATATATCTATCTATCTATATTCGTATATAATATATAATCTAATATATATATTAAAAAATATCAAATATATATATTATTATATAATAATATATATCTATATATATATAATTTATATATATATATATATATATATATATATATATATATATATATATATATATATAGGTAGGAATAGATGATAGATAAATTGGCCGCCAACCTAATGTCATATTGTAGCCCAGGCCCAAAGAAAAATATAACAGGAAAATATAAAGGACGAAGTCAACCATGACGGAAGCGATGGATCTGCCATTATATAGTAGGAGAGGTTTTACAGGGCGGGAAAAACCAAAGTAGTAAGAGAATTCCAAAGTTTTGCAATAAATGAAGAGAAAAAAATCGTTGAATGGTTGTGAAAGATAAAATGTTGTAATGTTAGGTACAGTTAGATTAGGTTTGAAAAAGTGGGATAAGATTTGGTGAGGTCATGTCAGGTCATTTCATATAAGACCAAGTTAGGTAAGGCAATATGTATTTGGTCAGTTTGGCAACGTGTCCTCGTTCTGATATTCTAGATGCGGGTTCGAATCCTAATGTGGATCCGACCTCCAGCTTACGCTGGGTGGGTGCTATAAAATCTACTGTCGAATAGAGCGTTGTTTCACCAACGAAAATGAAACTAAATACGTTATGTTTTATGAGAAATAATTTTTCTGTACTGTTTATTTTTTTACATTTTCATTCTCATAAATAATCATAAATATCCTATCCTAAAATGCCTGTATCTTTAACTCAACGAGAAACACCTTATTCAGACCTTTTTAGGCTCTTTTGCATAGACCTTTCCTAACCCCCCCACAAGAACAGCAACACCAACAAAGTAATTTGTAGGCTTACTCCCCGAGTAAGCGAAAAGTGTGAAGAATTCGGGAAGTTGAATTCGGGAAGTTTTTACATGTACAGATTTGTAAGTATAATTCATACTGTTATCTCATTCAGACAGTAGAACGCTTATTTCGTGAAAGTGCATAAAACGTTTACTCTCCTTTACTCATACTCATTACTATGTAACCTTTATTATATGACTCGTAAGGTAATTCTCCCTGCCTCCTGTCTCGCTAACATTATCCTCTCTCTCTCTCTCTCTCTCTCTCTCTCTCTCTCTCTCTCTCTCTGCAAAGTTTCGGAGGCTTCATTGTCCCCTCATCTCTCTCTCTCTCTCTCTCTCTCTCTCTCTCTCTCTCTCTGTGCAAAGTTTACGAGGCTTCATTGCCCCTCATCTCTCTCTCTCTCTCTCTCTCTCTCTCTCTCTCTCTCTCTCTCTCTCTCTCTGCAAAGTTTCGGAGGCTTCACCGTCCCCTCACATTGGCCCCCTGCAAAGCACAGCTTATTGTCACCATAGAGAATCTTTATATAACCGATCCCACATATTTTCGTGAGTCGCATCTTGCCTTTTTGCGATGCTCCTTTTTTGGTGAGTTGAAGGTCCTCCTCCTCCTCCTCCATTCGTCTTTATTATGGTGGTTCTTGTAGTATTGCTTGTCTATTTGTTTTAAGTGTTTGTAATTTTAGCTTTACTTTTGTTTTAACTATAACACATTACTTTTGTTTTAACCATAACACATTACTTTTGTTTTAACCATAACACATTAATATGTACATATCCATATCATCATCGTATATGCACATACACAGACACGCGCACATATACATGGCTGTATGTGTTGTGTATAAGTATATTAATGTATTATTTTTGTTTTAGATTTCGTATAATAACATTTATTATTTTTTACTTTCGAAAGGACTTGGTAATACGAACAGATTATTCTCTCTCCCTTTCTCTCTCTCTCCTCTTCCCCTTCCCCATGGAGAAAATGGTCATTTAATATGTCCCGAAAATGTCCCGAAATATCTAGGATCGAACCGACCTTATCTCAGATATGTTACTTTTTTTTGTATAATGCTGTATGAAACTCAGCCACAGCCCGTAAAACTCAGCCGCGGCCCAAGAAACTGTCAGCCACAGCCCTTGGGCATAAGGGCTACAATTTGGTTTTTGTGATGATGGGAGTCTGGATTATCAACATTCTGATTTGCAGCCTCAGTAGATTTCAAGATCAGAGGGCGGAGAGAAAAAGTTTAGACGGTCAAACACATAGTCATCCCAATAGTTAAAGAGAGAGAGAGAGAGAGAGAGAGAGAAGAGAGAGAGAGATCCCGTGGCGTGATCGGTATGGTCTTGGCCTGCCACCTCGGTGACAGCGAGTTCGATTCTCGGGCATTCCATTGAGGGGTTAGAGATGCGTATTTCTGGTGATAGAAGTTCACTCTCGACTTGGTTCGGAAGTCACGCAAAGCCGTTGGTCCCGTTGCTGAATAACCACCGGTTCCATGCAACGTAAAAACACCATACAAACAAACAAACAAAACTAAAAAGGAGCAAGGGGCGTTGCTATCACTGATGAATATACCCTTTTCCATTAATGTTTGTTGCAATTTTAGGACAATAATCGTTTGATGAGTATTGAAATAAATTTATTCCAATCAGTCTGTCAACTGATCTGAAATAATGGTGGAAATACAATATTCGTCCCAGGACTTATATGATCCTCTTTGACCTATTTATTCTTAACATTCATGAATGAAAAAGAATTTTACCCTTTGGGTAACTTTGATTTTATTTTTATCGTTTATTGTTGATATCTTTTTTTATCTGTCAGTCAAGCGACCTTAAGGAATCATTAAAGTACTTACCTACTTTATTCTTTAGACTCATGACCGAAAAAGAACTTGCCTTTTATGTAACTTAAATTTTATTTTGCATTGTTTTTTTTTTATAATAACCCCCCCCCCCTTTTTTTTTTTAGCTTCCCGTAAAAGAAAACTATTGTGCCGACTTTGTATGTACGTCCGTCCATCTGCACTTTATTCTGTCCGCCGTCGAAAAAAAAAAAAAGCTACTGAGGCCAGAGGGCTGCAAATCGGTACTTTGATCATCCACCCTCCAGTCATCAATCTTACCAAATTGCAGCCCTCTAGCCTCAGTAGTTTTGATTTTATTGAAGGTTAAAGTTAGACATGTTTCGTGCATCTGGCTGCGCTTTCCGGAGCCATCGGACGCATCCTCACTCTACCGCATCTGGTGAGCAACTAGAACGCTACCGGTCATTGTTGATGGTTATATGCAACATTATACGTTGCTTTTTATTTCTGTCGCACATATTTCAAATTCATTCAGCTCTCTACTCTGCACCTTGACTGTTCTTGTGTCGTACGCGTTTTTCTTTCTGTAAGTTTTGAATGTCACGCAAATATTTTGTACGGTGTTAAATTTAATGGAGCAGTTCAAATAGATGAATTTTTAAATTAATTAATTAATTTACTTATTTTAAAAAAAGTACCAAGGCATGAATTAGTAGAGATACTCAGTACCGGAAGTTTATCACAAGGGATGAAATAGCAGAGGCTTTTAAAACAAATACATTGCTTACAATTTAATGAATTGACCTTTCCCTACGTTAAGAGAACAGTTTTTTTTTAGACATCTCTAATTAAAGGACCCAATTACGTAAGACATCTTTGCAAAGAATAAATTAGAGTACAGGCACCGATAAAAGTATCTTGCTGCTAATTTTTACAATAAGTTCAAGAGACCCAGGTGACGAAAAAAACTGCACGATTTGTAAAGAATCAAGCTAAAGAAAGAAGCAGAAGCAATATTTCAGGGAAAGACTCGTGTAAAATAGTAAAATATGCGCCAACTCCAAAGGACGAATGCAACAAAGGTCCCAAGGCAAGCCCTTGCCAAACATACCTAAAGTCATTTGGTGGTATTCGGCGTGGCCATATGTGGCATTCCGCCGGGCATTTTTGTTGTTGTGGCGTATTTCGTACCCCCTTTGGCGCGGGGGCGGTGATGCCCTGGACTGCATGGGAAAGGGGAGGGGAATGGTAGGGGGGAGGGTGTTAGAGTGGGAAAACGAATTCTGTTGGAAGGGGGGAGGGACGGCACCGTGCCAAATTGTTTTGTTTCAAACGTGAACATGTGCGCTAGATCGGGAGGTCTGCGCAAGGTGGAGAATGCCACTCATTCTTGCACTTTCTTTGTTTTCAGATTGTTGCTGTTGCTGCTGTTACAACAACAACAACAACAACTTCTGCTACTAATCCTCCTCCTCCTCCTCCTCCTCCTCCTCCTCCTCCTCCTCCTATTGATGCTGCTGCTATACCTTTCATTGTCCTTCAACTGCCGGTCTCCTCACAGCACTGTCTATAATGATATGTGTAATACTGTCTTGAGCGCCTCAGTGGCGTGATCAAGTTTGGTCTTGGCCTGCCACTTCGGTGGCCGCGAGTTCGATTCTCGGGAATTCCATTGAGGGGTTAGAGATTGTGTATTTCTGGTGGTAGAAGCTCAGTCTCGACGTGGTTCGGAAGTCACGTAAAGCCGTTGGTCCCGTTGCTGAATAACCACTGGTTCCGTGCAACGTAAAAGCACCATACAAACAAAGAAACAAGTAATACTGTCTTTTAATGCATTCAGTATATTCTGACAACTACAGTTTCACCTGCTCTTTCCTGGTTTATCTTTAACTACCGCTACCGCTGTTATTATGCAAAGTGAGAGACGTGAAATAGATTATTTCCTAACTGTGCGCCTTTGCCTTTGCAACTACTAGAGCTATACTCGTTTTTTTCCATCTGTCCACCCACCTGTGGTGTTTGCGTATGGTAACACTGCGTCCCGGGCTTTAGAGAGGTACATTCAGCGTACATTCAACAATAATACCAATATCCTCTTTCGAATATTAACGGTATAATTCACATACAGTAAATTATTAAAACACTTTTCGGTTGCAAATGTACACCCAGATATCCTTTTATTTACCTAAAACTTACACAGCGTAACTATATATCTAAAACCCGGGACGCAGCGTTACCATACGCAAACACCACAGGCGGGTGGACAGATGGAAAAAAACAGAGTATAGTTCTCGGCTCCAAGAGACGTATTTTGTCACTGATATTATCCAAAGATTTCATATGATGATGCGACAGGTGGTCGATTCAGTGCACCTTGGGGCTTGTATAGTAGTAGTACTAGTTCAGACTATAGCTTCTCTGTAGCTCGCCTGTCACCAAGCCCTCTTGCAAACTATGTAACATATATTTTCCTGTCATTACACTATGAAGAACTCCTGGGAAAGAGGGTTAAAACCCCCAAGGGGCTTTAACCCTGTATGTATCCACCTTTGCGGCGTGTGTAGTAGTACAAGCCCGTTGGGGATGACCGCAAAAAACATAAAACTAAAATCCCTCGCGGGTCACTGCATAGGAGAGACCCAAGGGTCCCGTGGCTCCTGAATGAATTTGTACATCAACCTGCATTATTATTTTTTCCATTTACTTTTATGAATATGAGCACTTGTGTTTATTCCTTACCCCTTTGGTGTGAAACAGTCTCCTTTTGAGGGTGTCGTGCACTCTAGGTATTACTTAAAGTTCTTTGCAGCGTCCCTTCGACCTCTGGCTGCAACCCCTTTCATTCCTTTGACTGTACCCCCGTTCATATTCTCTTTCTTCCGTCTTGCTATCCAACCCTCTCCTAACGCTTGTTTCGTAGTGCAACTGCTTTGAAGTTTTCCTCTTGTTACACCTTTCAAGCCCTGCTGCTCTGTCACTCTCAATTTCCCCGTTCAGCGCTGAATGACCTCATAGGTCCCAGCGTTTGGCCTTTGGCCAAATTTGTATATTACGATATTTCGGTCGTCCAACTGGAACTTCGAAAGTTCAGTTGATGTCTAGGCCAGTCCCTTACGACGCTCCTGATTGGCTGTTGATAAGCCAATCACAGGGCTGAAAACTCTCAGTCTCCCTCGAATGTTCACATAAGCAGGATGTATGTGCCACCTTTCCTGAGGGATACATCTTTCAAAAGTATCCCTCAGAAGAGGTGGAACATAGATCCTACCCACGTAAAATCTCGAGAGAGACTGAGTTTCCAGCCCTGTGATTGGCTTATCAACAGCCAATCAGGAGCGTCGCAAGGGACTGGCCTAGACATCAAATGCAAGGTTGATGTAAATCTACTGTAATATTCTCCTTGCTTTTTAAATACATTTTTATCCAATTATTAATTGATTTCTTACTTCTTCCTAATGAGCACCATATTCTTTCGAAGCTTGAATTTTAAGTCAGTGGCCCCTAGGGGGGGGTGGTGTTTCATATGATCAGGGTTCATCTTCTCAATAATAATAATAATAATAATAATAATAATAATAATAATAATAATATCAGCATTCTTCTTCTTCTTCTTCCCAGCTTAAACCCATTTTTATATGGGGTCGCCGTTGTGAATGAGTCGTCTCCATCAATTTCTGTCCTGTGCATCGTTCTCGTCAATACCTTTCCATAACATATCTTCCCCTACAAATCACGCCATCTCTTTCTTGGTCTTCCCTTCTTCCTTCTACCCCGCACTTCCATTTCCATCTTATCTCTTCCAACATGATGTTCCTCTCCTATCTTCCCTTGTTACTCCCGACATCCATCTCAACATTCTCATTTCTGCTACATCCATCATCTTCTTCTCTGTTTTCCTCATACTGGCAGCATTACTTGCAGGATAATGGACTGAAGAAGCTACTAGTACCTGAAAGCATGATTATTTTGTGCCTCTCTCGGTGCCTCACTTCTTCATTGCTAACATATTGCCTTCTCTTCGATCATGAGCAGTTTTAATCGGAGATATCTGTACTAATCACCCATTTCTATATGTGGTTTCTTTGAAACCTTTGAGGTTCTAAACTTTCACTTTGGACGGTCATGGCCTTTTTAAATTAGAGAATAGTTCCTCGATGGATTAGTGGGTTACGTGCTCGCCTGCCGATTTGGTAGTCCTAGTTCGCTTCCCCGCTCTGCCAATGTGGAATCAGGGGAATTTATTTCTTGTGTTTAGAAATTCATTTCTCGATATAATGTGGTTCGGATCCCACAGTAAGCTGTAGGTCCCGTTGCTAAGTAACCAATTGGTTCCTAGCCAGGTAAAAAAAATCTAATCCTTCGAGCCAGCAACTAGGAGAGCTGTTAATGAGCTCAGTGGTCTGGTTAAACTCAGATATACTTGACTTTTGAATGAGAAAATGTCTAACATGGCCCTTGTAGGGAAGCTTCACTCTTATGGCTTTAAAGTTGTATGTGAACATTTATCAGTATTTTTGCTTTCTCGGGGAGAAAGCCTACAAACTGCTTTGTTGTTTTTGTTGCCGTTCTTGTTGGGGGTGTAGGAAAGGCCTATGGAAGAAGAGCTTAGAAAGTTCTGAAAAAGGCATTTCGCGCTGAGTTAAAGATGCAGGAATTTTAGAATAGGATATTTGTAATTTATTTATTAGAATGAAAATGTAGAATATAAATAATGTGTATGTTAAACAGCACAGAAACATTATTTCTAATAAAATATCGCGTGGTTATTTTAATTTTCGTTGGTGAAGCAACGCTCTATTTGGCCATAGATTTTAGCAGGTTTGAAATGATTTTGTTTGCTGAATCTAGGCTGTTTCTGTGCGATTGTTCTGTTTCCACTTATGACTGAGAATATATGAACATGTTAAATGTGTCTCCTCTTTATTTGATCCTTGTGGTTGAGTATGAGTTGTGCTAAGTATGAGTATTAATTACGAAGGCCACTTCACGGTAAATTAGGAATATAATGTTTACAACTTTTGCATGAGGGGAAAATATTGCACGCGTCCCGAGTAAGCTGGAGGTCACATCACGCCTTGTTTTCTAGCCTGTCTGTGTATTTTATAGTGTTAAGTGTAATGTTAAGGCAGTTTTCCCGTGTATAAGAGAATTGCTTGTGTCAAAACCTAATAGAATAGAATATAGAATTTAGGCCAAAGGCCAAGAACTGGGACGTATGAGATCATTCAGCGCTGGAACGGAAACTGACAGTAATATGGTTTGAAAGCTGTAACTGGAGGAAAATCTCAAAGCAGTTGTACCATGAATCAGTTGTTAGGAGAGGGTGGAAAGTAGATGGATGAAAGAGAATATGAACGGAGGTACAGTAAATCTTAGTTGCACCATGAATCAGTTGTTAGGAGAGGGTGGAAAGCAAGATGGAAGAAAGTGAATATGAATGGAGGTAAAGTAAAAGGAATGAAAAGGGGTTGCAGACAGGGGCGCCGGAAAACGCTGCAAAGAACCTTAAGTAATGCCTATAACGTCAAATGGTAATGAAAGCAGCTTATTTGAAGGAAGAGAGGTGGACGGCTGAGAATGACAAAGCTATGCTGTAGGGGGCTGAGAAACGGTTATTCTGGTGAAAAGAAAGATTCATACATTTGAATGTCGGTCAGGTCAGGTCGAATGAAGGACGGAGATTTTCAAGTTCCAGGAAAGAGCGGGGAAACCGTGAAAGTTCTAGCTAGGTGGAGAGAGAGAGAGAGAGAGAGAGAGAGAGAGAGAGAGAGAGAGAGAGAGCTTTAATATCCAGAAGGTGTTGCAGTATAGGAATAGGAAGCTATGATGATGAGTAATTTTTCTGGTGAAGGGTTCGTCCTTGGTGTAGAGGTTTAGAGGTGTAGCTGTTTTGCTTTTAGTTTGAATGGCCTCTACCAGGTTAAATGGTCTCTCTCTCTCTCTCTCTCTCTCTCTCTCTCTCTCTCTCTCTCTCTCTCTCTCTATATATATATATATATTAATATATATATATATATATGAAATATATATATATATATGTATATATATATATTATATAAATATCTTATAATATATATATATATATTATATATTATATATATATATAATATATATATGTACGCATGTGTTTATGTATGTATTGACCAGCAGCAGTACTAAATGCTTGTAGTACAGTATTTCACGCACATATGAATGTTTTTTCACGTAAATACACAGGTATAAACAATTTTATGAAGGTATATGGAAATAAGCAATAATGCTCACCGTATTATTTTATGTATGTATTTTAGTATATATATACAAAAACGAATATATTGTACAAAAGTATATATATATATATATATATATATATATATATATATATATATATATATATATATATATATATTCGTGTTCATTGGGTTTATTCCAGAGGTAAGATATTCTCTCTCTCTCTCTCTCTCTCTCTCTCTCTCTCTCTCTCTCTCTCTCTCTCTCTCTCTCTCTCTCTCCCCATTTGTATCCCAGAATCCGATCAATTTGTCAGTCTGCCAAATGTCCAAAGCGTGTAACACCGAACCACCCTTCTCTCGTTTGGTCATTTTTTCTCCAAAGGGCAAATGCAAGCAATTGCAAACACGTGGCTGCGCAGATACAGAAAGAAAAAGAAAAGAAATGCAAATACGTGGATGTTCTAAGTACACAAGTTTTATGCCAGCATCCCCGGGTAAACATGAAAACTTGAAAGTAATTCATGGTCAATAAAAGCAATTGCAACATGTGCAACACGTGATCAGGCAGGTATACAAACGTGCACTCTCAGGGGAAAAAGTACACACACACACACACACACACACACACCACTACGTAAACAAGCAAGCAATCTTAAGATGAGTTTACTATTGGCAGCGTGTTGAATGTCAAGGGTTTTTTTTTTCTTTTTTTTTTTCAAAAAAAGTAAAGAAAAAACTGACATTGACTACCAAACCTGATTTGTTTCCTTGGGTTTTTATTTTATTTATAAATAATTTGGCTCGCCGTGTGTCTTAGGAACTTGAAAATATATACGACCGTTCATCAGTAATTATATTTTTAATTTGAATGGTTTCATAGATTCGTTGATAATGTAATTATTAATATAACTTCATTTAGCAACCAGAAATATAAGTGTTTAACTTTGCTATGTGAATATGTTGTTATTTGAACATGCAGTATTGATATCTGTAAGGAACTGCAGAACAGAGAATGATGTTCCCACACCAGGGCGATTTCTGGAGCCGATAATGATCCAATCATTAGGATAGTGATATTATTATTGTTGAAAGGCCGCTATGAATGCTCTTTATAAATAAGACCTGTGACCTGAAAACTCGGTTTTTAGCTCAAAAGTAGCTCCTCCGAATTTCTGATGTGCCGAGTACAGAGAGTGAGGTTAAAGCGAGCTTAAGAAGCCGTAAAAGAATAAGCCCATCGTGCGATGGGAATGTGTTACGCCATCTGATTTTATACCGAGCCGCTCTGGTTGTTGTTGTTGTTGTGTCGTTGTTGTGTCGAAAAAAAGAAAGAAAGAGAAAAAACGCAGCATTCCTTCCAAAGCTGGGGAAAGCCTGCTGGCTGGCCACGTGGTTTGTGTATTCTTAGTCCGGGTGCCAGATTCTTCACATTTTTTCGGCCCCAAAACTGGACCGCTCGAAAAAGTCTACGGGTCGAAAACCCAACACCGCAGAATAATAATTCCGCATGGGAGAACTCTGTTGTTGCTTTTGCGCATGACAACAATATTGATAATTATGTCATTATTGGATGTAGTATGTCGAATTGAATCATGTGGGTCAAATTAGATCGAGATAATGTTTGATTATAAATACTCAGGTTACAGAAACATTATTTCCAATAAAATATTACGTGGTTATTTTAATTTTCGCCTCTCTCTCTCTCTCTCTCCTCTCTCTCTCTCTCTCTCTCTCAAATCAGCCTTAAATTAACTTAACAGAAAGTACGTCTCTCTCTCTCTCTCTCTCTCTCTCTCTCTTCCAAATCAGCCATTAAATTACTTAACAGACAGTACGCCTCTCTGTCTCTCTCTGTCTCTCTCTCTCTCTCTCTCTCTCTGTCTCTCTTCCTCTTCTCTCCGCTCTCCTAACTTAAACAGGAATGTACGTCTTCTCTCTCTCTCTCTCTCTCTCTCTCTCCTCTCTCTCTCTCTCTCTAAGCAGAATTAAAACAATTGAGAGTCAACGCGCTACAATCATAATCACCTTGTTATTGTAAAAGAAGCGTAGAGAGAGAGAGAGAGAGAGAGAGAGAGAGAGAGAGAGAGAGAGAGAGAGAGAGCGGTACTATATGATGCGTATTCCCTGATTAGCGGACACACGAATGAGCGTAATGCGTAACACCCCCAATGCGTACCTATTTACGCGCGGATGTGTACATCCGCCAGTGGTGCGCGCGCGCGTTCTGCCATATTACCGTAGAACGGTAGTAGGGTGTATTCTATAATTTCGGGTCTTTTAAGCCCCCCTCCTCCCGCAAAGTTCTTTCAAATGGAACATCTGGGCTGTTTCGTTTTTTGCGTAGTTACGCACAAGGCACCTTGGTTACGCATTCACGTACGCGTCGAATTTACTACGCATGGTGAGTCGGTGATATTCCCGCGGTATTTTTTTTTTTTTTTTTTTATTCCGGAATGATACGCGTAGCTGTAGGCGGTATTCGGTGTACAGTTATTTTAGGTCATTTGCTGTATATGATAAATTTTTCAGAAATTTTGTCTATATATATATTTATATATACAAGACTTCTCTATCGTTGGACGAGTGGTTTACGTGCTTGTCTACCAATTCGGTAGTCCGTAGGTCGATTCCCAGCTCTGCCAACGTGGAATCAGAGGAATTTATTTCTGGTGACTAGAAATTCATTTCTCAATATATTGTGGTTCAGATCCCACTATAAGCTGTGGGGCCCGTTGCTAGGTAACCAATTGGTTCCTAGCCACATAAAAATATATAATCCTTCGGGCCTGCCCTAGGAAAGCTGTTAATCAGCTCAGTGGTCTGGTTAAACTAGGATAAACTCTATTTTTTTTTCTCTCTCTCTATTGCAGTGGTTCTCAACCAGGGGGGAATTCTCCCTTAAGTGGGAATTTCAGAGTTTCAGGGGGGGTTAATTGTGACCACAGATTGGCAGGCTCAAACTGGCTCTAGAATCACACAAAACGCAGTGTGCATCGGTCCATACTACTGAGAGCTCACGATGGGCTTTCTCTCCGGTAGTTTGTGCGTTTGTGTCAGTCTTTTGTTGCGCATTATTTGGTATGCACCCTTTGAGGTAGGCAATTTTGGAAAGGGTGTGTGTGTGTGTGTGTGTGTGTGATTGATATCTGATAAATGGTGAAAAGGTGCATGGGTCAAAAAAGGTTGAGAATCATTGATCTGTAGCAGTTTGTTTCCATTCACTCTCTATAGCTATTTGTGTAAATGTACTGTCTTCAGCTGTTTAAGTATATCTTAGTTTAACCAGACCACTGAGCTGATTAACAGCTCTCCTAAGGGCTGACCCGAAGGATTAGATATTTTTTTACAAGGCTAGGAATCAATTGGTTACCTAGGAACGGGACCCACAGCTTTTTGTGGGAGCCGAACCACATTATTTCGAAAAATGAATTCTTAATCACCAGAAATAAGTTCCTCTGATTCCTCGTTGGGAGAGCGGAGAATCGAACTTGGACTACCGAATAGGTAGGCGAGTACTCAAAACACTCGTCCAACGAAAAACTTCTTCGGCTGTTAGTTTAATTG
>NC_061097.1:49163602-49198602 GCF_015104395.2 Macrobrachium nipponense | reverse complement strand
GAAAAAGAACTGGCTCTCCCCAAAAGAAAGAGAAGAACTGGAAAGGGAAATGTCACACGACAACGAATTACACGGAGACGAACTGAGAGACGATGCCACAGAAGACGACAGGGAGGATGAGGTATCAAACAACGACACACGAAGAAACACCGACGAAGTAACAGAGAGGACGGAATGGGTAGAAAAGATTAGTACAATGGATGGAGCCAGATACAGAGAGAACAAAAATCCCCTCCATGAAAGCCTACAACAACAAAAGAAATTAAGGAGAAAACAAGGTGAGGTCAATGAATAATGGGCCTAATACACACCACCAGTATCACAGAAACAATAACTTGACATATGCAGAGCAAGATTAGTAGCAGAACTGATGGGGATTCGAACACCAACACCACCAGCACAACCAACCCAATAGAAACCAAAACAGCAACCTCCTTGGAAAAGGCGCCTGGAAAAGCAAATCATGGTGATGAGATCTGACTTGAGTAAACTGAAAGAGATGGCAGAAAAAAGGCTAAGAAGCAAGAAAACAAGGGAGGAACTCAACGAGAAATACAAAGTACAAGAGAGGGGACCGTAAACAACACAATAGAAGATGTAAACCAGAGGCTTAAGGCCAAAGCACACAAGATCCAACGTACATGAACAGGAATAAGGGATACCAACAGAAACAAAACTATTCGGAACCAACCAGAAAAGACTATTACAGCCAACTAAGAGGAAGACAACCAACCCCCCAGAAATTCCTGAAGCCGAACCAAGTAAGAGACTCTGGGAAAACATATGAGCAAATCCGGTATCACACAACAAACATGCACATGGCTCCAGGAAGTCAAGGAAGAAGAAACAGGGAGAATAAAACAAGATTCACAGACATCACGACAGACACAGTCAGACACCAACTAAAGAAAATGCCAACTGGAAAGCTCCAGGTCCCGATGAAGTCCATGGATACTGGCTCAAAAACTTCAAGGCCCTACACCCACGAATAGCAGAACAACTCCAGCATTGTATCTCAAATCACCAAGCACCCAAATGGATGACCACAGAAGAACATCCTTAGTACAAAAAGACAAGAGTAAGGGAAATATTAGCCAGTAACTACAGGCCTATCACCTGCCTACCAATAATGTGGAAGTTACTAACATGGTATCATCAGTGAAAGGCTATAACAACTACCTAGAGGAGACAACACCATCCCCCACCAACAGAAAGGCTGCAGAAGGAAGTGTAGGGGCACAAAAGACCAGCTCCTGATAGACAAAATGGTAATGAAGAACAGTAGGAAGGAAGGAAAACCAACCTAAGCATGGCATGGATAGACTATAAGAAAGCCTTCGACATGATACCACACACAGGTGGCTAATAGAATGCCTGAAAATATTATGGGGCAGAGGAAAATACCATCAGCTTCCTCAAAAATACAATGCGCAACTGGAATACAATACTTAACAAGCTCTGGAATAAGACTAGCAGAGGTTAATATCAGGAGAGGGATCTTCCAGGGCGACTCACTGTCCCCACTACTCTTCGTAGTAGCCATGATTCCCATGACAAAAGTACTACAGAAGATGGATGCCGGTACCAACTCAAGAAAAGAGGCAACAAAATCAACCATCTGATGTCATGGACGACATCAAGCTGTATGGTAAGAGCATCAAGGAAATAGATACCCTAATCCAGACTGTAAGGATTGTATCTGGGGACATCAGGATGGAGTTTGGAATAGAAAATGCGCCTTAGTCAACATACAAAAAGGCAAAGTAAACGAGAACTGAAGGGATAAAGATACCAGATGGGAGCAACATCAAACACATAGATGAGACTGGATACAAATACCTGGGGAATAATGGAAGGAGGAGATATAAAACATCAAGAGATGAAGGACACGATCAGGAAAGAATATATGCAGAGACTCAAGGCGATACTCAAGTCAAAACTCAACGCCGGAAATATGATAAAAGCCATAAACACATGGGCAGTGCCAGTAATCAGATACAGCGCAGGAATAGTCGAATGGACGAAGGCAGAACTCCGCAGCATAGATCAGAAAACCAGGAAACAAATGACAATACACAAAGCACTACACCCAAGAGCAAATACGGACAGACTATACATAACACGAAAGGAAGGAGGGAGAGGACTACTAAGTATAGAGGACTGCGTCAACATCGAAAACAGAGCACTGGGGCAATATCTGAAAACCAGTGAAGACGAGTGGCTAAAGAGTGCATGGGAAGAAGGACTAATAAAGTAGACGAAGACCCGACCCATATACAGAGACAGGAGAATGACAGAACAGAACAGAGGACTGGCACAACAAACCAATGCACGAACAATACATGAGACAGACTAAAGAACTAGCCAGCGATGACAATTGGCAATGGCTACAGAGGGAGAGCTAAAGAAGGAAACTGAAGGAATGATAACAGCGGCACAAGATCAGGCCCTAAGAACCAGATATGTTCAAAGTATGATAGACGGAAATAACATCTCTCCCCAATATTAGGAAGTGCAATACGAAAAATGAAACCATAAACCACATAGCAAGTGAATGCCCGGCACTTGCACAGAACCAGTACAAAAAGAGGCATGATTCAGTGGCAAAAGCCCTCCACTGGAGCCTGTGCAAGAAACATCAGCTACCTTGCAGTAATAAGTGGTACGAGCACCAACCTGAAGGAGTGATAGAAAACGATCAGGCAAAGATCCTCTGGGACTATGGTATCAGAACGGATAGGGTGATACGTGCAAACAGACCAGACGTGACGTTGATTGACAAAGTCAAGAAGAAAGTATCACTCATTGATGTCGCAATACCATGGGACACCAGAGTTGAAGAGAAAGAGAGGGAAAAAATGGATAAGTATCAAGATCTGAAAATAGAAATAAGAAGGATATGGGATATTGCCAGTTGGAAATCGTACCCATAATCATAGGAGCACTAGGCCACGATCCCAAGATCCCTGAAAAGGAATCTAGAAAAACTAGAGGCTGAAGTAGCTCCAGGACTCATGCAAAGAGTGTGATCCTAGAAACGGCACACATAGTAAGAAAAGTGTGGACTCCTAAGGAGGCAGGATGCAACCCCCCGGAACCCCACACTATAAATACCACCCAGTCGAATTGGAGGACTGTGATAGAGCAAAAAAAAAAAAAAAAAAAAAAAAAAAAAAAAAAAACAAAAAAAAAAAAAAAAAAAAAAAAAAAAAAAAAAAAAAAAAAAAAAAAAAAAAAAAAAGCAAAAAAAAAAAAAAAAAAAAAAAAAAAAAAAAAAAAAAAAAAAAAAATATTATTATTATTATTATTATTATTATTATTATTATTATTATTATTATTATTAGCCGTTGTTTCATAATTGTGAAGAGGAAAATATTGGATGGGTATATAACAAGACCAATAGGTATGCCAAGGCCAAGGTATAGCTACTATGCATTTTGGGGTGGATTAGTAGTGTGGCTGATACGTAGTTGAAGCGCTATTTAGTTATCTCGACTCTGCATATTCCATGTATGTGGCCACAAGGTGAAATATTATTATTATTATATAAGATATTCCTTGCATTTATGGCCACAAGGCGAAATATTATTATTATTATATAAATTGGTCGTAATATCAAGCAACTACATGATTAGATGAGAGAGAGATAAAAACAGGCCAAAAAAAAAAAAGAAAATATGCGCCGAAGTTTCTTCGGCGCTCTCAAGTTTTCTGTACAGCGTATAATATTGTAAGAAAACTTTCAGCCAGCCACGGCCCATGATACTCAGCCGCCACCCATGAAGCTTTCAGCCACGGGCCGGTGGTAGCCTGTGGGGTTGGCACGTATAGCAGTGCCAGACGCACGATCATGGCTAACTTTAACCTTAAATAAGGTAAAAACTACTGAGGCTAGAGGTCTGCAATTTGGTGTGTTTGATGATTGGATGGTGGGTGATCAACATATCAATTTGTAGCCCTCTAGCCTCGGTAGATTTTATGATCTGAGGCCGGACAGAAACAGTGCGGACGGACAAAGAGGTTTGTTTTATAAAAAACTAAAAGCGAGTGATGATATGGAGTTACTTGTGCTTTTAAGCTGTTTATAACCTTGGTACTACACCATTGAAAAAGTTGAGAAAGATAGTGATTTAGGTCTTGGTTTTTCTCTTCATCAGGGAACAAGGTTGTTTTAATCATTTATCGAGTCATGTATTTACTTGACGGGTAGTTTACATAGATATTAATCGAGAAATTTGAAAAAGATATTGCGTGTATCTATTGTGTCCCAGTTCTTATATATATATCTAGTCATCTAGTATCCGTTAGTCATCTACACCTGCGGAGAGGAATTTTGTTGCTAAATATAGAATGCGAGTTTAGCTGTGACTAACTGGAGTTCTTTTCTTAGCATTCTCTCTCTCTCTCTCTCTCTCTCTCTCTCTCTCTCTCTCTCTCTCTCTCTCTCTCTCTCTTTAGGTTGCCGTGGGAATTCTGTAGAACCAATTTAACTTCTGTTCTGTTGGTTATGTTTTATAGAAATCAGCCACAGTCTTATTGATCTGACATTGAATTCCGTGAAACCAGTTCTGATATTGGATTGTGTAAAGTCAGTCTCTCTCTCTCTCTCTCTCTCTCTCTCTCTCTCTCTCTCTCTCTCTCTCTCTCAATGTGTAATTGACTTTGACATTGAATTTTGTATAACCAACTCTCTCTCTGGATTTTGTTGAATCTCTCTCTCTCTCTCTCTCTCTCTCTCTCTCTCTCTCTCTCTCTCTCTCTCTCTCTCCGCACGAATAACAGAAACCACTGACTCATGGCAACGTCCAACTCTGTTCTAACAAAAGAGCAGCAGTGATAAATTTAGCACTGATAGCGAAAGATAACAGTTGTCACAATCGTGTTCGTTCATAGAACAAGACAAAGGGAAAGATTCATAATAGTTGTCTTTCTCTTAGTTTGGCTTTTAGTTTTGTTTATTTTTTGAACTTTACATATTTATTTGTATCGTTTGTCTCTTTGCTCTCTCATTTACTACCCCTAAGTTTGTCTTACTTATTCCTCATTGTGCATAATTTATTTCTTTATTGTGTTCATTTTGCTATTTTGTTTCCGTCACTGTTCATATTTTCGCTTACTCGGTGAGTAAGCCTACAAACGACTTTGTTGTTGTTGATGTTGTTGTTGTTGTTGTGTGGGGGCCAGGAAAGCCTAAAATGGTCTGAAAGAGGTGTTTTGCGTTGAGTTAAAGATACAGGAATTTTAGGGTAGGTTATTTATAATTTATTATTAGAATGATAATGTAAAAGAAAAAAAAATTATATGCGTGTTAAACAACACAAAAATTATTTCTAGCAAAACATTGCGTATTTATTTAAATTTTCTTTGGTGAAACGACGTGCTATTTGACCATAGATTTTACCACTCGCCCGAGTAAGCCTTGTTCTCTCTGGCATTTAAGTGATAAACGCAAATTTCTCTTTTAATTGATTATTCTCAATTGCTAGGTTTTATCTCTGATTTATAATTTTTACTTTCTTTTTTTATGAAAAAAATTTTATGAACATGTCGGCCAATTTACTCCTGGTTCTACGTTCCAACAGTGAACTGTGAAAATATTTGTACAGTGATGATGAGATCGGTGAAAATGGATTCTCTCTCTCTCTCTCTCTCTCTCTCTCTCTCTCTCTCTCTCTCTCTCTCTCTCTCTCTCTCTCTTTAAATTTATATAACCTTGGCACGCTCCGTATTGCTGTTGATCCTGTATTAATATAAGCAGTGAGAAGATCATATAGTTGGGTCATAGATAACTGTAGATGGTCGCAGCAGATTGTTGATAGTAAGCAAGGGATTGTTTCTCTGTTAAACTATATAAAATCATACATCATAATTACTTCAGACTCTCAACAAGGCTTGAAGGTAATGAATATGTAAACGAACCTTTTAATATTGGACAGTTTTTGATATAAAACACTGACGTAAACTCTTGCTTATTGATAAGACAAATATAGTCTTTAAATTAGGTTAACTATTTAATATGCACGTAGTTAAGGTCCGTATGACGTAATTGTCCAAGTTATTTTCCACGTGAGTTGTTTAGTGTAATAGGAATTTTGTAATTCTGTTTTGTTTATTTGATTTTCATAACAGTTGATGGCGTGGTATTTCGAATACATTATTCGGACAAGTTTAATTAAGCTGATAACTAGACACGCAAGATCGAGGTGATCAAACCGCAAGCAAAATGTTCATAGACATTTTGTAGCATAACTGTATGTTGTCTTTCGTGTATGTATATCGCCCAATATTGAACATAATAATGCTTATTGATATATATATAAAATTATATTTATATAATATATATATATTATATTATATATAATCGATACCACAAGAAAATGATATACAGAAAGCCAAGCCGCTTTGGCCTTTACTAAGACATTGTCAAGGAACCGCTTGGATTTTCTGCCTTATAATTTTCCTGTGTATTCGCTTTTTTAATGAAGTAATGTGCATCTACTTGAATTGTAAAGCATATATATATATAATATATATGATATATACTATCTACTATATATATATATATATATATATATATATATTATATATATATATAATCATATATATATTATATATATATATATATATCTATATATATTTAAATATATATATAGGATATATAATATTAAATATATATATATTATGTGTTTTTGCCATCGATTCGATAATAAAACGCTTTATACGAAATTTGTATTGTAATACTGTGAAAACTAAGCATGTCAAGTCATTTTACAGTAAATAGCTTCTTGTAGCCCGACTCATCAGCATTCTTCGTAAAAACCCTTATATCCTCAGGATTACGACAACATTCCTTACGGATTTGAATCTCTTAGATTACAGTCTTATCACAAATATCAGTGTCTCGAATAAACGGAGATTGAGTGCGCTTTTTTTTTCTTTTTAAACTCATGCGATATGAATTGGTTGACTGTAATCCAGGCCAAAGGCAAATCGTGAAGATTGATGTTTTAAATATTCATTTTGGTTTTTATAAGTTACTCTAGATTTTGGGCGATGAATGAATGTTACTTTTTTCTGTAGTACTTAACATGCCCATTATTTATATATTTATTTATTTTTTGACATTTTCATTCAAATAAATAAATCATAAATGACATTCTAAAATTCCTGGATCTTGAACTCAACGCGAATTACCTTTTTTTTTTTTTAGAACTTTTTAGACTTTCCTATCCCCTCCCCCACACCCCCCCCCCTATCCCTCCCTCACATCCCCCCAGCAAGAACAACAGCAAAGTAGTTTGTAAGCTTACTCCCTGAGTAAACGAAAAATGTACCCGTGCGCTTGATTGATTGTCTGAAATTGTTTGTAATTCTTTGTTAATGGCTGGGTGACTGAAAGAGTGGTAGTTTTGTTTCATTAAAATTTCTGGGAAGCAACGGGATTTAAAAAAAAATTATTTCATACTAATTGAATGATGGTTTGGTTTTTTTCGATGTCACGGGGTATGGTGATTTGGTTTATTTCAGGCTTACTCTGAGTGATGGTTTGGTTTATTTCAGTCTTACTCGGAGTGATGGTTTGGTTTATTTTAGATACGTTTAGAGAGATGGCTTGGTTTATTTCAGACTTACTCCGAGTGATTGTTTGGTTTATTTGAGAGTTACTCTGAGTGATGGTTTGATTTATTTTAGGTACGTTTGGAGATATGGCTTGGTTTATTTTAGACTTACTCGGAGTGATGGTTTGGTTTATTTCGGATACGTTTGAAAAGATGGCTTGGTTTATTTCAAAGTTACTCGGAGTGATGGTTTGATTTATTTCAGAGTTACTCTGAGTGATAGTTTGGTTTATTTCAGATTTATTTGGAGTGATAGTTTGGTTTATTTTAGGTACGTTTGAAAAGATGGCTTGGTTTATTTCAGACTTACTCGGAGTGATGGTTTGGTTTATTTCAGATTCGTTTGAAGAGATGGCTTGGTTTATTTCAAACTTATTCTGAGTGATAGTTTGGTTTATTTCAGATACGTTTGGAGAGATCGCTTGGTTTATTTCAAATTTACTTTGAGTAGTTTGATTTATTTCAGATGCGTTTGGAGAGATCGCTTGGTTTATTTCAGACTTATTCGGAGTAGTTTGGTTTATTTCAGATACGTTTGGAGAGATCGCTTGGTTTATTTCAGACTTATTCGGAGTAGTTTGGTTTATTTCAGATACGTTTGGAGAGATCGCTTGGTTTATTTCAGACTTAGGCGTAGCTATGTTTTGGTTTTACTTCAGACATCCTCAGAATGATGGTTTGGTTAATTAGAAGCGCACGTGGGTTGATGACTTGGTGTATTTCGAACTAAAATGGAGCCATGACTTGGTTTATTTAGAACTCATTCCAAGTGATGGTTTGTTTCAGATTAAACTTGAGTCTATTTGGCGATGCCTGGTGCCTATTTTCATTGGCAAATGGCCTGTTCTGTCTGTTACACGTAAACGTTTTCTGTAATACCTCTGTAATTTGCCGTAAAAGGTATTCAGACGTTTAATGACGTTCTGAAATTACACTCACCAGCTGTAGGAAAAAAACTTGGAGAATGTCCGCGAGGAAGTACGGGTCATCTGCAGCTGTCCGAATTCCAGCACCATCCTCTTCCGGTGGTGGCTGGAATCTCTCTCTCTCTCTCTCTCTCTCTCTCTCTCTCTCTCTCTCTCTCTCTCTCTCTCTCTCTCTCTCTCTCTCTCTCTGATATAATACATTACTTGTCAGGCAATATACAATTCACTTCAGCTGTTATTTTCTTGAGCATGCAGTCATCATTATTCAGTACTCTCTCTCTCTCTCTCTCTCTCTCTCTCTCTCTCTCTCTCCTCTCTCTCTCTCTCACACACACACACACTCACAACTGAAGGTCTGTTACATTTTATGACATTATCAGTATTTAGAATTTAGTGCTTTTTGGAAAGATAATATAATAATAATGATTAAATGGAATGTATATCCATATATATCTTTCCTTATTTTACTTTCATGTCTTTGTAGTACGGACCTTTTATGAATAGTATCGATAACATTACAATTAGTTTTATGTAACTCTCAAAATGCGTAGATAAATAAACCAAATGCATGATAATATAACCTTGATGCAGTTTTAGTTTGGACTTCATGGTTAGTAGAGAAAGCTAGTAGTTCTTAGCAGGATAAAGTAGCTCGACAGCAAGGTAGGCTGGGTAGCTCCCTAGTAAGTTAGATTGTAAGACTAGTAGTTGGTACTGAGTTCTGTAAGTTTGTGTTCAAGTTGCTAAGTTGGATTGAGCCCTATGTAAGTAAGATTCAAGTTTGTAGATAATAGTGAGCTTTTGGGTGAGCTCTTGGATAAGTTGAATGAAAGTTCCTAGATCCTGGTAAGGTCTCCGATAAAATTAGGTTATAAGTTCGTAGGTTTATGTAACCACTGTCATGAATTAGGCCAAGTGAGCTCTTTGTAAAGTTAGGTTAAATTTGCTGGGGGTAGAGTGAGCTCTGTCATATAGTATGGTTAAATTTGGGTGGAAAGAATGAGCTCTGTGATAGATTAGGTTAATGTTTCCTATTTACATTGAGCTTTGCGTTATGTTGTTGAATCGAATTTTGGTTTAGTTGCTAGGTTAGACTAAGTTTAGAGGTAAGTGTTTTACAAAGAGAGGATGAGTTTTATGACAAGGTATTGTTGAAGTATCAACTGTCAGAATGAGCTCTATACTAAGTTAGGTGAAAGTTGAGTTGATAGGTCAAGTTACTTTACAGTCCTATGTGTTTGAGCAGAAACTCCAACTGCTTCCTTCACCAGTCGATAACACCCCCTCAGGCCACATCTTCCCAAATATTACTCTATAGAGGTACAGTTTTAATAGCCACAGATAATCAATCTATAGAGGTACAGTTTTAATAGCCACAGATAATCAATCTATAGAGGTAGGAAACGGCGGTAATATTGGAAGGTCCGAGACGGACTCTCGACGCTAGGGACATCACGTACCATCCTGAAGTTCGAAATAAGAGATCTTCATTTTGCATGCCTATATAGGGATCAGTGGTACGAGAGGCTGCCCTTGGGCTCGACGACGGCGAGTATACTAATAATGGAAAACATTACCTTTGGACTATTTTTCTTATAGAAAGGAAAATGTATAAATATAAATTGATTATTATTATTATTATCATTATTATTATTATTATCATCATCATCGGTGTGTATGATAATGGAGCATACTACCTTTTGACCATCTTTCATATAGTAAGGAAGAATATAGTATGTGTTTACATTTATTATTATTTTTATTATTATTATTATTATTGTCCAAAATGGGAAAGGTTTAAAGTACCATTAACCTGCGACGAAAGCTGACTGAATAAAATGCCCACACGTAAAAAACGATAAAAATTAAGATCATAAAAATAATTAAGGATCAAGACAAAGACAAAGAGAAGCGCGCGCGCACGAGAGAGAGAGAGAGAGAGAGAGAGAGAGAGAGAGAGAGAGAGAGAGAGAGAAAATGACTTTGACGGGAAAACTCAGTCTTGTGTATCCTCTGAATCTTCGTCAAAAAATGGTAATAATTTTTTCTCTTTATTGCATTCCATCGATGCACTGGTAGGAACACAGTTTGCAGGAAGTGGAACCTCTCTCTCTCTCTCTCTTCTCTCTCTCTCTCTCTCTCTCTCTCTGTGCGCGCGAATTTGTGTATGAGAGTGAAAAATACCTTATATATATGTTTTGTCTCTCTAGGCGCCAAGACCTTGGCAATGATGACGCCAGATAACTCACAATCAATCAGTCAATCAATCTCTCTCTCTCCAGAACTGCACATCTTGTGTGTGTGTCTGTGTGTGTGTGTGTAGGAGAGAGGCAGTGAATACATATAGCTCTCTCCTCTCTCTCTCTCTCTCTCTCTCTCTCTCTCTCTCTCGTTATACCATCTTGCTCAGTCATGAAATTATCGCCGGAGACGGGTCGTACAATAAGAGATTTCTAAAAGTAACTAAAGTTAATGGAAGGTGATATACCAATTTTAAAAAAGAAATTTAAAAATATTTTCCAAAATTTACTTAAAACATTTACACTAATTACGAAATTTAACTATAAAAAAAAGTTGTTCAGAAGAATAAATTGCTAATATTACCCATACCTCAACGTACAATGCTGTATAAAACCATCAACTATGACCGGCTGCTCTCCAGTTGCTTACCAGATGCGGTAGAGTGAGCGTGCGTCCCATGGCTCCGGAAATTGCTGCCAGATGCCCGCTCTATGGTAAACTTGAACCTATTACTCGTACGGACAGACGAAGCCGGGGCAGTAGTTTACTTTTACAGAAAACTAAAATGAAATCTTCCCCATGAGGATTACACATCTATTGTTATCAACCTCTTACGGATGAATATTATTCATGGAATACAATGGGAAAACTTACACAAAACCAGAGAGAGAGAGAGAAAGAGAGAGAGAGACATGGTATAAAAAACACATACATTTATTTTCGAAAAATAAAATGAGAGAAACATGAAAAGGAACTAGGAATAATAATAATAATGATAATAAACATAATAATGATACAAATACAAATAAAATTAAATAAAATAAATTTGTGAACATTTTACAGTAATTCAGAAATTGCATTAAATGAGAACGTGTTATTTCAGAAGTGTTGGCATAAATATTCGATACCTATTTAGAAAAAAAAATTCCCCACCAACAGCAACAAGTTTCATAATAAATTAAAAAAAAATTTTTTTTAAATAAGTAATGATACAAGAGTGAATTCGTATCAGTAGTTTTTTCCGATCAGTGTAATCTAAAAATATAGTGTAGAAATTTTTTTATAATTTGATTCCTAAATCAGCTAAAATAAGAGGAGAAAGAGAAGAAGAGAGAGAGAGCGAGAGAAGCGAGAGAGAGAGAGAGAGAGAGAGAGAGAGAGAGAGAGATGTACAGTTTTAGAGATATGGAGAGTGAGAGAGCTATAAAATATATTCACTCTCCCTCCTCTACACATACACACGCTAAATGTATAGTTTTTGAGAGGGAGAGAGAAACAGAGAGAACGCTCGTTGGCAGTCGAGGGGGTTAAGGTCCGTAGTTAGGAGCCATTTTCATACCTCGTATCTCAAGTGTGTTTCCTTTCGAAAAAGGTGGAAAAATATATCGGTTCCTTTTTTCAATCCCATGGGCGAACCACAGGCTTGAAAATTGCCCGTTTCCTTGCATTACGTAAAATTGGGGAAGTAGATTATCTCCAGGCAGGAAAGTGCGGTACTGCTGTGCAGGACAGTTTGTTATATATATATATATATATATATATATATATATATATATATATATATATATATACTATACATATATATATATATATATATATATATACATATATATATATATATATATATATTATATATATATATATATATATATATATATGTGTGTGTGTGTGTGTGTACATAGGTATATATATTTAAACATATACTATATACTATATATATATATATATATATATATATATATATATATATATATATATTATTCGAGCTACAAATATCCTTTAATATCTAATTCGCTCTACCTCGGAACTGATATATTTTCATATATGTAAACCGAAGGGGAATTTTTTAGTTAATAATAATTTCGTCCTCTCGTGGGTTCGAACCACCGTCCAGCGGAAAGAGACGAAATCAAGACGTCAGTGACGTTATCGATTCGGCTAACAAGACAACCGAATCGATGATATCACTGACATCTTGATTTCGTCTCTCTCCGCTGGACGGTGGTTCGAACCCACGAGAGGACGAAATTATTATCAACTAAAAAATTCCCCTTCGGTTTACATATATGAAAAATAAAAATATCAGTTCCGAGGTACGAGCGGAAAATTCAGATATTAAAGGATATTTGTAGCTTCGAATAATTTAAATGAACCTCGGTGATGTGATAATTATTCATATATATATATATATATATATATATATATATATATAGTATATGTTTAAATATATATACTATGTATATATATTCCACGAGAGGACGAAATTATTATCAACTAAAATTCCCCTTCGGTTTACATATATGAAAATATATCAATTCCGAGGTAGAGCGAATTAGATATTAAAGGACATTTGTAGCTCGAATAATATGTATATATATATATAGTATATATATATATATTTATATATATATATATATTGGATATGAGTGCACGATAATTTTGAATATAATATCAATAATAATAAGCTTGTCTTGAAAATGAGAAATACTTTATACAACTCTATTTTTCCTTATATAGTACTTACATTTATGTATCAAAATTGCGTCCAAAAATGAAAATACTGGGATTTACCACGAGGTCTGAGGTGTACCCTTCTTGACTGGAGGATGTTGCATCCTATATAGAATAACTGTATGTACGTGCATACTTCTATTCACATGTATATGTATATATTATATATATCATATAAATATTCAAGCATTACTATTGTTACTACATCCATAATTAACGTGCACTCATATCACAGAGTAAAGGATACCATTTATAAATTAAGCTTAATCATCGTACACCAAACGTCTCCAGTTTAAAAAATAAAAGTTTATAGTTATATTGCAAATTCATACAATCTCGAACTTCATCATTTATATAATTTCTTTTTGTACCGCATTTCTATGAGATCGTGTCTTTGACCTCCTCGGCGTTGCTCTTCTCAACGGTTTCTCCTCTCTTCTTGATTTCCGGTTATTTATCCTTTTTTTTTCTTTATTCTTTTAAGTAACTAAAATACACACGTCAGTTTCCTGCCTCCTCCAAATCGCCTTTTGACTGGACAGGATGTACGTATCCTCCACTCCTGCCTTTTCCTGCCTTTCCTCTTCCTCTTCTTTGATTCCCTCCTCGTGTTGTCTGGTTTTCGAGTTCCCTTTTTATCCATTTCCCACCCACTCAGCAATCTGGGCTTTTGATATCACAATGAAAAAAGGTGGAAAAAAAAAAAGAAGAAACATTTTTGACTTCCACTCCATTACCTTTTCCGCCATTACTACTACTACTGCCCTTAGGTGGGGTGATGATGCATTCGGTGGGTTGAGAGGTAATCCCGGAGTAGAGGGTGTGTAGGGGGTCTGTTCCAATATGTGGGAGGGTGGTAACAGCTAGGTAGTGGCGGAGTGGTTACTGTATGTGGGGCCGGGGTGGGGGGTGGGGGGGGGGGGGGCGAGAGATAGAGAGAGGCAGGCGAGAGTTACTGGTTGGTGTAAATTCCAGGCGGGTAGTCAGTCACTGGGGTGGAGAATATCGGTTGGACGTTACAGAGCTTCCGTTTGCAACGGGTCGTGATGAGCTGGTATGCTGCTGTCTTGACAGAGGCTGCGTGTTGAGTAATCTCCGCATTATGAAAGGTTTACGATTTTTTTTTTATTAAAGAAGAAATGCAATCGTACTTTAGATAGAGGCGGAATTCCTTTTCTCTTGAGTAGCCTTAGTGTAGACCTGTAGCTGGAATAGCGTCTCTTAATAGAACTAACAAAACTTTTCTCTCGCATGATTTATTATTTTCTTTCCGGCACCAGTAAAACCTACAGGTTACATTCATATATGTCATGTTCATTTTGTCTTTCTCGGTCGCGTCATCAAGCGACAAGAAAGAAGAAAAGAGCAAAAAGCGCAGAGCATTCTCGGTGTTTCCTAGACCGAGGGAAACTCATTGTTCCACACTTGAGTGAGAAGCAGCTGACCAGATGAAAGGCAGACGTAGGCAGTACGAAAGGGAGATTATCACTGGTAGTTAGCAACAAGTTGGCGATAAGAAAAAAAAGAAGTAGGAATCCCGGATACTAATATGAGAGAGTGATTCGGAGAATTTTGTAAGAGTACATATATTCTAAGAACTATTTAGAAGAGGGAGAGATAAGATGCTTCCTCCCTCCCCCTCTCTCTCATGGGAGTCCTGCAAGTTGCCTCTCCCTCTCCCTCCTAACTACCCTGCTGGATTCTCCCTGCTGTCTCCCTCCTCCCACCTGGGCTTGCAGGAGATACACCCGGACAAACACACACATACACACCAAAGCTGGTTGACCTTCCACTAGGGGGTAATGCGTACACCCCATCTTGACACGGGAGAGTGAAACTCTCCTGTCGAGTCTGAAAGCAGGGCGTCGCCTCTCTCTCTCTCTCTCTCTCTCTCTCGATGACCAGGCTCAACTCTCTCTCTCTTTCTCTCTCTCTCTGGGCGTCTGTGACCTTGGTAATTGCAACGCCGGTTTGTAGAGTAAAAACTCAGTCTCTTTCTCGAGGGTTGCTCAAGAAATTCTCTCCCGGTAGTTCGTGTAAAAATTCCCTTTCCATGCGTGAACGGTGTAAGTTTCTCTCTCTCTCTCTCTCTCTCTCTCTCTCTCTCTCTCTCTCTCTCTCTCTCTCTGATCTAATGCGTCATCAGTCATGGCACATTGCTGTCTGTTAATTAGATGTCCTCGTTTCTTTCTCCCCGGGGGGTTGGTGAAGATTTGCTCGTAACTCTCTCTCTCTCTCTCTCTCTCTCTCTCTCTCTCTCTCTCTCTCTCTCTCTCTCTCTCTCAGTTACTTTTAACATCAGTTTATAACTGGTACTATGATGTCATCTCTATCTCGCTCACATACCTACATTTGTTTAAGTATATATATTTATATATATACACGTATGTGTGTGTGTGTGTACATTAAGTACTTGGTGATTTGTTGATTGTGGTGCTCCACGGCTATGGTAGATAAAGGAACCACATGTTTAACTTTTGTATTCTGCAATGACCCGCCAGGTAAGTTCGTAGCTGCGTACCGGATGCCTCCAGGTACTACTACTCATAGTACTACACCTGTCATAGCCATTATTGATGTCCATGATTAATGAAGTTTACATTCTCGTGACGCACGACGGCCTTAATAATCTTCTCGAATGTTTAGATATCTTCCACATCAAGCTATTAGTAACTGTTAAAAAAAAGTAAATCGTAAAAGTTATGGTTAGGCCGACTCAACCGAGACGACCAGAGAACCTTCCTCCCTCTCTCCTCTTCCCCGCGAGCTGAAGAGGATATCTAGTCCAATGACGGACTAAATGATGTGTTTGTATGTCTGAGAGAGAGAGAGAGAGAGAGAGAGAGAGAGAGAGAGAGAGAGCATGTGTGTGTGTGCGCGCCGCGCGTGTACGACCGCGTGTGCGCTGTAAACAGGTGACCTCCCAGCGACAACGACCACAGAGCTTTCTCGAAGGGAATGCAATGCAATGAAGACATGATGATGAAACCTTCATCGCCGTCATCATGCCAGATATCCTGTTTGGTGGAAGGTAAATGGATGAGGTAGTATAGTCGTTTCGTGGTGTCTTCGCTATGCATTTTTTTTATAGTATTTTTTTTTAGTTTTTTATTGCGTTGATAATAAACTTGCATGTTTAATGGTCAGTTATTTCTCTCATGTGATATAATTATTGAGAAATGTAGAAGAAAATTAATAAGCGTTAGTACCATAGTGTCTTTCGTTTTGTTAGATTGCAAACTGCTACAAAAGTGAGGTCTGAGTTAACGACTAATGGCAGGACGCGTGACTTTTTTTATATTATTATTATTGTTTTATATTCGTTAGTGTTTGGCAGGAACAGAGAGACGACAGTCGAAAATTATATATATATATATATATATATATATATATATATATATATATATATGTGTGTGTGTGTGTGTGTGTGTATGTAACTAATAGCCACAGTTCCCTCTTAACTTCTCGAATTCTTCGCGCCTATTTTTTTTTTTGGATACGATTGTAATTACAAAGCCTTAAGATCCAATTGCAAGAAATATGAAGATACGATGGTGAAGATGGGTCTGTTCTAGCTCTAATATAGATATCTGAAAACGACAGGTATAATATGTATGTACGTACTAGAGACAACAGACTTATTTTTATCCTTCTCGTGGTCAGGTCGGCAACGTGACCTCGTCGTGATTGTGGTATCGCAGGTTCGTTTCCCGCTAATTGACATCATAATTTCTTCATGTTTCTTGCACTTGAATCTTGACGCTTTACAGTGACAGGCGTACCCCCCAAAAAAATCGCGAAGAATTAGAGGAGTTAAGTGGGCATTGTGGCTATTACAATTACATATGCATCTGGTAGTGTCCAGTAGATAGTATATATATATATAATATATATATATATATATATATATATATATATATATATATATATATATATATATATATACTGTATATAAATAAGAAAAAAGGACTTTCCTATTTGCTTTTATTTACTACATAACTTATCTCAAAGCATGATTATGTTGAGGTGGAGCCTTCATGTATATATTTATACGTCTGTTTATATGTGTGTATGTTTATGAGTGTACAGTATTATAAACGTTTTTTTTCGTTTGCGCTGTGTCTAGTACGACTATGCGAATTCCTCAATCTGTTTATGGTTGACTTAGTTATTCCTCTGAGTCGTGAAGGAGTTACAGTTTGTGTGTGTGTGTGTGTGTATGTGTGTGTGTGTGTGTGTGTGGGACGGTTAAATCGGAAGGGAACTTATTTTTTTCATTTTTTTTTAACAACGTTTCGCGCGAATTCCTTTCGGCTGTTTAACTCCTCCAATGGAAACTGCTACAGGCGATTTCCGGCCAAAGTTATGTCGCTGTTGACGGCTGAGTGAATCTCTCTCTCTCTCTCTCTCTCTCTCTCTCTCACTCTCTCTCTCTCTCTATCTCTATATATATATATATATATATATATATATATATATATATATATAGATACATAGAAACTCAGGCGCATTTTTTGGGTCGTTTCTCAGAAGCTTGTGAACAACTAGTTCATAAGTCTTGATCTTCACACCCAGTTCTGTTTCTGAATATTATGTACTGCTTCTCCCCTACGATTAGCTTATCTCTGCTACGCGCTCTTGATTACTTTGAGGGGGACAGTTGTAGGTCTCGTAGAAATACCTTATACACCTTCTGTCCACCGCAGCCATAACGTATGACAGAACTGAGGGTAAAGAAAGCTTGTAAGATGATATATAACAGTTGTATGAAAATATATAAGATAAACCATCAATTATAGAAATAACAACCCCTCAAAAGAGTTGTAGGAGTAAATGACAGATCGATGCCTACAGGAAAAAGGGGAAAAATTAAACCTGAAATAAAGAGGGCACGGAAGGAGAAGAAATGACCCACCCTTAAACAGGATGAAATGAAATTAGAGCGCCTCAGTGCCGTGGTTGGTTTGGTGTTTGCTTCTCACCTCGGTGGTCGCGGGTTCGATTCTCGGCCATTCCATTGAGGAGTGAGAGATGTGTATTTCTGGTGGTAGAAGTTCACTCTCGACGTGGTTCGCAAGTCACGTAAAGCCGTTGGTCCCGTTGCTGAATAACCTTACTGGTTCCATGCAACGTCAAAACACCATACAAACAAACGAATGAAAGTAGGAAAACGATTAAAACAAAGAAAATGAGGTAACAGAAAGCCGCAAAGAGGAAGAAAGCAGAGGAGGGAATTATTGTGAAGTGTTATATCTCCTCAAGGAAGGAAGAAGGGAAATGACTCCTTCATAACCTAATTTCTTTTGAAATATTTCCCCCTTCGTAGGAAATACCTCGTTGGTCCTTATGGCTCCTTCACGCTTCTTCTTCGTTTAGGAGGATGGAGGGAGAGCTTCGAGATTCGTCGTTTCACTTATTATTATTATTACTGTTGCTGTTTTGTTTTCTTGTGATTCTATAAAAATGCTCCTGTTATTTATGTATTTATTGTTTATTTATTTATTCATTCATTCATTTCTACCACAGTCTCCCTATTCGACTGGGTGGTTTTTTTAGTGTAGGGTCCCGGATTACATCCTGCCTCCTTAGGAGTCCACCACTTTTCTTACTATGAGCTCTGTTTCTAGTAGCACACTCTTCTGCATGAGTCATGGAGCTACTTCGGCATCTAGTTTTTCCAGGTTCCTTTTCAGGGATCTTGGGATCTGGCCCAGTGTTCCTATTATTATTATTATTATTATTATTATTATTATTATTATTATTATTATTATTATTATTATTATATGAAAGTTCAAGCTTCCAAAGAATATGGTGTTCATTAGGAAGAAGTGGAGTAAAGGGAAATGCAGAAAGAAGAGATACAACTGATTAAAAAGAAAAAGTAAATAAATAGATAAAAGTGTATGACGATCGTTATTTTTTTTCATTTTTGTTACGTTTGTTTTTTACATATAATAATACACTGTAAACTTTATCTCTTTCCTTAATAAACGCGCCAAGAAGAGGTTCATTGGAGGACGAAACTGTTGGGCATTTTCTGAGATAAACCAATTTCATTTTCCTATGCAGAATACAATTGAATTACCATATCTTCGTGCCTAAGGAGATTACCAGTACTATTATATAATAACTATTATGACCATATTAATTTCTAGAGGATCTTTGCTGTTGTTGCTGTTAGTAGCAATCATTTTGTTAGTGTTTGTAGTAGAGGTTTGTTTTAGCCGATGTTGTTAGTTTATTTATTATTAGTAGCAGCTGAAGTAATATTTCCTAAATCGTGACCCCCAGTGACCTCCAAAGGTTATGAACCAGGAGAGTAAGGTCCTCACTAAGGTGGTGAAGAAATCCATAATGATATAGGTGTAATAATAATGATAATAATAATAATAGTAATAGTAATATTAATATCATGAGTCTCTAAGGTGGTGAAGAAATCTACAATGATGTAGGTGTAATAATAATAAATAAATAATAACTAATAATAATAATAATCATAATAATAATAATAATAATAATAATAATAATAATAATGATGATAATAATAATAATAATAATAATAATAATAATATGAGTCTCTAGAGTGTTGAAGAAATCAACAATGGTGTAGGTGTAATAATAATAATGATAATGATAATAGCATGAGTCACTAAAGTGGTGGAGAAGTAAACAATGATTTAGGTGTAATAATAATAATAATAAATTAATAATATCATGAGTCACTAAAGTGCAGGAAGAAATCCACAATGAAGTAAGTGTAATAATAATAATAATAATAATAATGATAATAATGATAATGATATCATGAGTCATTAAATGATCATAACAGCAACGTCACGGATTGCAATAACAATCCCAAAAAGAAATTTGAATTGATCACTTATAAAGTGCTTTGTTTTGGTGGCCAATACAGGCCATTCGAGGCCCACTGAAGATCTTCTTAGTTTTGGAAGTCATTCAAGGCCTTTGCATCGATGGCCATTAGGTATGGTGGCCATTTCGTTCGGTGGTCACTGTCTGATACTTGCTTTAAAAACTTTAGGAGACTTTTAGTACACACACACACACACACACACACACACACACACACACATATATATATATATATATATATATATATATATATATATATATATATATATAGTCTCAGTAATTGGGCGGCTACTTGGAATCTTAGCTTGATGATAAATAACAGTGCCAAGACCAGGAAGGAACATTCTTATTAAACGAGCTTTCGAGGTTTAAAACCTCATCTTCAGGCTGAAAAAATGACAAGGATGAGAAATCACTAAAAAATTACATTAAAATTAATTGTCTTGCTTCAGTAAAAAATAAAACGAACATCACATACAAACTACAAATTAAAAATGACGAAAAAACTAAAACAAAACGCAAAAACATACAAAAACAGAAATAGCAATAATAATATGAAAGGTTAAACAAACTACACTCAAAAATAAAAATGGCTAACGACCCACTTTGTGTACCTACTATGAAACTATATGATAGCTAGTTGAATACCGGACGAGTTGTTGTTCAATTCCGGTTTCATTTTCTTAATAAACAGCGACTCTGAAATTAAAAGGTCCAGTCTATTTGAGCAAAAAGACAGTACTCTAAAATCTAGGTGAGTGAAAGGATGGTCCTGTGCTAAACTGTGTTCCCTTATGGCAGAAAAAGGAGGTTTAGAAAGAGGAAACCTAGTTCTAACGGAAAGACCTCTGTGTTCCAAGATTCTGTGTCTAAGCCAGCGGGAACTGGATCCCACGTATCGCAGACCACACTGCGAACAAGTAAACAAGTAAACGACACTCGAATTAAGTTCCACAAGGAAGAGCAGGCTTCTCCCTCAAAAGTGATCCTACAGTAAAAGGGTTAGTAAAAACAAATCTGAAACTAACTTGAGGAAAACTATGCTTAAGTATTTCTTGTAACTTTTTTCGTACCAAGTAGCTACTATGACCAAGGAAAGGCAATTTAATATACTTTACATCTTTACTAGCAGTACTGTACACCGGTCTGGGACAAAAAATTCTCATCTAGAAAATTTTTCAGAACTTTGTAAAAGACAAATACGGGATAAGAATTTTCAGAAAAATAATTCTGGAGGAAGACCATGTCTTGATGAAATAAATTAAATCACAACAGACATTGTAAGCTCTATTTATCATGGTACGTATTGAAAATTAATTTTTTAAACAACTTTGGTGAAAAACTAAGATAATTCAATCCCAAGCCAGTAAAAGTACTTTTCCTATAAACGGAAGTCTCAAATTTACCTCTATTTCTGTGTACCTGAACATCTAAAAATGACAACATATTATCCTGTTCTGTCTCACAAGTAAAAGAAATATTAGGATGACGAGAATTAAAATATTCAAAAAATAAATCCACGTGTGAACGTTCCTTAAACACAAGGAAAGTGTCATCCACGTACCTACGGTAATACAAGGGTTTGAAAGCAACAGGGCATTCAGACATCCAAATCTTTTCACAATAACCCATGAAACAATCTGCATATACAGGTCCAAGGGAATTTCCCATAGCAACTCCATCTATTTGATTATATAACCACCATCAAAAAGTAAAAATGCCATCAGTTGTGCCAATTGTAATAATTTTCGCAAATCTACTTTACTAAGTCCAAAATTTGTTATGTGGTTTTCACATATATTATTAAGAATAATGTCAGTTGTTTCTTTTAATGGGATATTTGTGAAAAGAGAGGTTACATCAAAACTAGCCATTACAACATCTTGGTTAAAATCGAAAGAACACAATTCTTTGACAAACTTGGAAGAATTTGGGACATTGAACTCACTAAAAGTTAGAGGTTTTAAAACTGGAACCAGAAACTTTGACAAGTAATAGCTAAAGGTGCCAATTGAGGATATAATGGGTCTTAATGGGTTTCCTATTTTATGAACCTTAGGTAGACCATACATGTAACCGGGCTTTGACCCTGAAGCAAATAAATTACTATAGGTAACTTCCCCAATCTTATCTCTCAAACTTCTTAACAACCTATTTAATTTGTCTTCTAATTTCAAAATGTGACTCGCAATATCTACATTTAACATCCTAAATTTTGTATTGTCAGAGAGTATTTCATTCATTTTATCTAAATAATCAGACCTATTCATCAATACAACACCCCTACCTTTATCTGGCTTTGTAAGGAACGTTCACACGTGGATTTATTTTTTGAATATTTTAATTCTCGTCATCCTAATATTTCTTTTACTTGTGAGACAGAACAGGATAATATGTTGTCATTTTTAGATGTTCAGGTACACAGAAATAGAGGTAAATTTGAGACTTCCGTTTATAGGAAAAGTACTTTTACTGGCTTGGGATTGAATTATCTTAGTTTTTCACCAAAGTTGTTTAAAATTAATTCAATACGTACCATGATAAATAGAGCTTACAATGTCTGTTGTGATTTTAATTTATTTTCATCAAGACATGGTCTTCCTCCAGAATTATTTTTCTGAAAATTCTTATCCCGTATTTGTCTTTTACAAAGTTCTGAAAAATTTTCTAGATGAGAAATTTTGTCCCAGACCGGTGTACAGTACTGCTAGTAAAGATGTAAAGTATATTAAATTGCCTTTCCTTGGTCATAGTAGCTACTTGGTACGAAAAAAGTTACAAGAAATACTTAAGCATAGTTTTCCTCAAGTTAGTTTCAGATTTGTTTTTACTAACCCTTTTACTGTAGGATCACTTTTGAGGGAGAAGCCTGCTCTTCCTGTGGACCTTAATTCGAGTGTCGTTTACTTGTTTACTTGTTCGCAGTGTGGTCTGCGATACGTGGGATCCAGTTCCCGCTGGCTTAGACACAGAATCTTGGAACACAGAGGTCTTTCCGTTAGAACTAGGTTTCCTCTTTCTAAACCTCCTTTTTCTGCCATAAGGGAACACAGTTTAGCACAGGACCATCCTTTCACTCACCTAGATTTTAGAGTACTGTCTTTTTGCTCAAATAGACTGGACCTTTTAATTTCAGAGTCGCTGTTTATTAAGAAATGAAACCGGAATTGAACAACAACTCGTCCGGTATTCAACTAGCTATCATATAGTTTCATAGTAGGTACACAAAGTGGGTCGTTAGCCATTTTATTTTTGAGTGTAGTTTTGTTTACCTTTCATATTATTTTTATTGCTATTTCTGTTTTTGTATGTTTTTGCGTTTTGTTTTAGTTTTTTCGTCATTTTTAATTTGTAGTTTGTATGTGATGTTCGTTTATTTTTTACTGAAGCAAGACAATTAATTTTAATGTAATTTTTTAGTGATTTCTCATCCTTGTCATTTTTTCAGCCTGAAGATGAGGTTTTAAACCTCGAAAGCTCGTTTAATAAAGAATGTTCTTCCTGGTCTTGGCACTGTTATTTATCATCAAGCTATATATATATATATATATATATATATATATATATAATATATATATATATATATATATATATATATATATATATTAGTGTATGTGCGTGTGTACGTGAGTGCGTGCGCTCTTGTGTCTCGTCGCAAAGAGTTAATTTAACCAGACTAATTACCCACCAGGCATTTCCCAGAGAAGCGAAAATATGTAGTACTACTTGTTGTGCTCGGTTGACGACAGCGTGTAACACGTACCACGTCCTTGATTTCATACTTCCCTTTTCTGTCCCATCCTCCCTCCCTCCCTTCCTCCCTCCCTCCACCCCTTCCCCGCTGGCATTTCTCAAATATTTGACGACGAGTCGTCTGCTGGCGACATCATATCCCTCATTACATCAAGGATGAACCTCTCTCTCCTTTCGTCCTCTCCCTCCTCCTCAGCAGTAGCGGCCCTTTCGGACGGACAGAGAGAGACTATCAGACGGACGGACGGACAGATAGATAAATAGCCAGACAGAGAAGTCCTGAGGAATTCGAGGTATCCTCTCATTAGTAAAGCTATCATCACCGAGTTGACATCCACAGTGTCTGTGGCCGGGGAGGGATTGGAGGTATGGGCCTAGGGGTCGGTGCGGGGAGGACTGATTTTGCCGACGGGAGACTGGTGATTTGTGGGAGGGGGGTGGGGGGGGGGGGGGAGGTGACGTATGAGGCTGCCAGATACCGCCAGACACCGGGAGCGACTGTGTATGTGAAATCTATGCTTTTGTGTTCGTTCATACTCCTAAACTAGATCTTTTGAATGAAGGGGGACCATCTAACGGCGGGCTCTTTTTTTTTTTATTATTTTTTTTTAGGGGCGAATGTGCTTGTCAAAGGGTGTAGTTAAGTTGATACTTATTCGGTGTTCTTAACGTCTTGTGTTTATAAGTAATGTGATCTGTAAGTTTTAATTTGTCTTGGTTTGTGGCTTTTATTTTAATTAGGAAAAACTCGTTTGGAATGCCACTATCAATTCGGTGTTTTTCTCGTATTTACTAGAAACAAGAAGATCTGTCCATCACTGTTACATATCAATATATATATATATATATATATATATATATATATATATATATATATAGATATATACATGTGTGTTTATGTATTTTAATTTAGGTATAATGAGTGATTTTTGTTATTGTTACTGTTTTGTACTATTGCTATACAACATAGTAGCATTTTTCTTGTAAATTGCCTAGTAATGAATCAGTAAATTTGATTTAATAGTGTATCATGAATTCTTCGTGTAACAGTATAAAGTACTGCAAACTTGATTTTAACCTTAGCTTTACATTAGACACTGTTGCATGTTTGAATATATACTAGAACACGAAAGTTTGGAACGTGATAAATGCACAAATAAAGGTTTCTCATGTATGTCAGTCAGTCTTCTATGTAAAGGACGTTGAGTCGAAAGATCTTTCATTTACTCCAGTGTTTCACTTTCCTTTGTGGCTTATACCTTTATATATATATATATATATATATATATATATATATATATATATATATATATATATATATATATATATATATATATATATATATATATGCGTGTGCGTACGTGCGTGCGTGCATGCTCTTTCTTTGCATATTTTTTCAACATTTAAGCAGACACAAACATTTACATTTTGGCCGTTTTACTGGTCCTAACTTTTTGTGATAATTATTCCATCAATCAAGATAAAAATAAGTAAAAACGTGAACTTCAGTAACCAAAATAATCTTAAGAGTTATTTGCCCTCTTGGTTGCCATTTTGTATGCGAAAACAAAATACAGTTCATAAATGTGTAAACATTTAGTCATTTACCTCCTAATAATTATTATACTGTACTTAAGTGGTGGATAACCTGACGGACGTCCGATCAGCGATGTCGAGCACCTTTGGGTATGATCAGTCCCTGGATAGGTGATCATCGAGAAATGCCAAATTGGGGCTGACAACTTCATCCCAAAAATGCTTGTAAAATCCGGAGAGGCAGGGGTGTATATATATATATATATATATATATATATATATATATATATCTAATCAAAAGGAGCCCATAAAAACACCAAAATGTAGAGAGAAAAGTACTATATTTCAGAGACTGCTGTCTCTCTCTTCAGGTATATGAATGAGAAAAGTTTACAGAAAAGGTGGTATTTATACCAAGAGATTCATCCACAAGTAAGCCAATTTAGGTCACCCCCGCTGATAATCTTCCTTTAATCTTCTTAAGCGTTGGTTGAATGAACACTGCGTCGACGATGTCCGATGTCCAATTCCCTTTTGAGATGTTCATACCTGCTTCTCTTTTTATTAAGGCCGATTCCATCATTTGACTCTTGTACCGGCAGTTGATGCTATAAATTACACGTGACATATTCCAGTTTATTCTATGGTTATGTTCATTTATATGGTTGAAAATAGCCGAGTTCTGTTGTCCATACCTAACTGACCGTTTGTGTTGTATTAATCTCTGGGGAAGTGATTTACCTGTAAATCCGATGTAAGATTGGTCACAGTCCTGGCATGGGATCTCTATACCCCAGAGTCTTTTGGGCGATGTCTTTTGTTGGACGTTAATCAGGGATTTGGCTAAGGTATTTGGGTAGGTAAATGCAAAAGGGTTGGATTTCCCAAGGGTGTGAGTTACTCTCTTAATCGTCTCCAGGTGGGGAATTTTTATTTTATTGTTGGGTGTGTCTCTGGTCTTGTCTTTAGGGGGTCGGTAGAAAATTACGTTTGCTTTTTGAATTGCTTTCTCAATTATATGGTCAGGATACTTTAAAGATGAAAGTTGCTTGCGAATTAGTTCAAATTCTTTTTCCAGGAAATCTGGGGAACAAATTCGTAAGGCTCTTAAGAATAGGTTGCTAGCTACACCTATCTTGATATTATTGTCATGATAGCTAAAGTAGTGAATATATGAAAGTGAGAACGTTGGTTTTCTGTATATGGTAAATTTGTATTCTGTCGTGTCTCTGATTATTAAAACATCAAGAAAAGGAATTTTGTTGTCTGTTTCCCATTCAACTTTAAATTTGATGCTGGGCAACATTTTGGTGTTTTTATGGGCTCCTTTTATTAGATGGAATTCTGTTGTTACAGAACATTTTTACCAGTCATTGTCAGCCCATTATGGAATTCAACCGCCTTTCCACGATTCTTCACTCACTTCCAGAAGTCAAGCCAGTTTTCCGCAAGTTTGAAAAAG
The DNA here is from genome assembly GCF_015104395.2 of Macrobrachium nipponense. Taxonomy (NCBI): domain Eukaryota; kingdom Metazoa; phylum Arthropoda; class Malacostraca; order Decapoda; family Palaemonidae; genus Macrobrachium; species Macrobrachium nipponense. The sequence continues at coordinate 49,171,681 of NC_061097.1, read as the reverse complement.
AACTGAACAGACTACACCGGCTGAAAAACCAAAAACACTTTTTGGAAGAATGCCTCAAAGAACAAGTACTTCCAAAAATGTACGGATTCGGGAGATGGACTCTGCAATCAAACCCCTTCCCTCTATCACACAAGATTTTCCTGGAAGAAAGAATCACCAATACGAGAAACGACATCTTCGTGCTACGCAGAGTGATATATGGAACTCAATCTAATCTTCGCCTCCTCACTACGGACCACGTATACAGGTATCTGATTTCATTCTGTTCCGACATTGCTGCCTATAATAGCGTGACTTATTCCAACCGAACTTTTACGCAGTTAAATAACCTATAGATAATAGCGCATGGAATAATCTTGAACAACAAGACAAAGTTTTAAACTTATACCAACACCCCCCTTACTGTAAATCAACATTTAGTTTTAAATTTAGGCTTATCCTTTGCCCTTATGCCAGACCGCAAAAACAACCTAGACTTCATAGTGGCTTTTGATAAATTCATATCTGACAAAAACTACAGCCGTGAAGAGATATGTTTAAAAGGAGTGTTACTAAATGCTTTAACTGACCTTCATAAGAAATATCCTGTTCCCCGCAGATTCATGATAGCCATCCACTCGCTAAAAAAGTTAGATGTTATAATAAGTAGAATCCGACAAAGACGGCAAAATTGTAATAATGGACAAAGACTTCTACCTCGACAAAATCAACCAGCTCCTTAGGCGACACAAATAATTACGAAAAACTGACGAAAAATCCCCTCCAGAACGTTCCCACAGAATTTTTTCGGAAAGTAAGATTAATTGGCCAAGACAAAAAGAGTATTGAACTATTAGAGAAATTTAAAGTAATTAATCCTAAATTACCCTACTTTTTTGTCTTCCCAAAACTCACAAAGACAATCTTCCATTCAGACCCATCGTTTCATGCGCCGGAGCTTTCAATTACAAAATTTCTAAATGGTTAGCTGGCCTCCTTTCTCCTTTTTAGGCATTTTTTCTCCCAGCCACATCAAACATTGTTCGGAAGACTTTCGTCACAAATTCAGAGAAGCACATATACCACTTCACAACATAAAACTAAATTTAAGCCTGGACGTAGACTCCCTATTCACAAAAGTACCAGTTACAGGACGTTCTTCAGTTTTTAAGGGAAAAATTATCCTATTCAGATCATTTCCCTTTGGCACTTGACAAAATAATAAAGTTAGTTGAATTATGTGCATCTAATAACGTATTTTCATTCGGGGAATCATTCTACAAGCAAAAATTCGGGTGTAGTATGGGTAGTCCTTTAAGTCCTATTTTAGCCAATCTGTACATGGAATACTTTGAAAACAAATACAGTAATAAATGCAATAAAACCCAAAAAACATGCTGTGGATGAGATACGTGGATGACATACTAACATTTTGGGATAATAAGTGGGGGAATTTTAATGAATTCCTCTCAAAATTAAACGCATTAGTGCCCAGCATCAAATTTAAAGTTGAATGGGAAACAGACAACAAAACTTTTTCCTTTTCTTGATGTTTTAATAATCAGAGACACGACAGAATACAAATTACCTATACAGAAAACCAACGTTCTCACTTTCATATATTTCACTACTTTAGCTATCATGACAATAATATACAAGATAGGTGTAGCTAGCAACCTATTCTTAAGAGCCTTACGAATTTGTTCCCCAGATTTCCTGGAGGAAGAAAGAATTTGAACTAATTCGCAAGCAACTTTCATCTTTAAAGTATCCTGACCATATAATTGAGAAAGCAATTCAAAAAGCAAACGTAATTTTCTACCGACCCCCTAAAGACAAGACCAGAGACACACCCAACAATAAAATAAAAATTCCCCACCTGGAGACGATTAAGAGAGTAACTCACACCCTTGGGAAATCCAACCCTTTTGCATTTACCTACCCAAATACCTTAGCCAAATCCCTGATTAACGTCCAACAAAAGCACATCGCCCAAAGACTCTGGGGTATATGAGATCCCATGCCAGGACTGTGACCAATCTTACATCGATTTACAGGTAAATCACTTCCCCAGAGATTAATACAACACAAACGGTCAGTTAGGTATGGACAACAGAACTCGGCTATTTTCAACCATATAAATGAACATAACCATAGAATAAACTGGAATATTGTCACGTGTAATTTATAGCAGCAACTGCCGTACAAGAGTCAAATGATGGAATCGGCCTTAAATAAAAAAAGAAAGAAGCAGTAATGAACATCTCAAAAGGGAATTGGACATCGGACATCGTCGACGCAGTGTTCATTCAACCAACGCTTAAGAAGATTAAAGGAAGATTATCAGCGGGGTGACCTAAATTGGCTTACTTGTGTACGAATCTCTTGGTATAAATACACCTTTTCTGTAAACTTTTCTCATTCATATACCTGAAGAGAGAGACAGCAGTCTCTGAATATAGTACTTTTCTCTCTACAGTTTTGGTGTTTTTATGGGCTCCTTTTATTAGATGGAATTCTGTTGTTACAGAACATTTTTACCAGTCATAATATATATATAATATATATATATATATATATATATATATATATATATATATATATATATATATGCATATAACTGAATCATGAAGACAATGGATCATGATGAATGTATAGATAAAGGCAACGGCTATTGCCTTTATATATTTAAATGTATATATATATATATATATTATATATATATATATATATATATATATATATATATATAAATATATATATATATATGTATATATATATATATATATATATATATATATATGTCTATATTATATATATATATATATATAATATATATATGTTTCATTTTTTATATATGTACACAAACATACATATATATTAAAATTCTCTCTCTCTCTTCTCTTCTCCTCTCCCTCCATCCTCTCTCTCTCTCTCTCTCTCTCTCTCTCTCTCTCACAGTAGTTATGTGCATGAGATTTACAGTTTTACTGGTCTGCCTTGCTAAGGTTCCTCACTTCTTCCAAATATGGTCGAACCCTCCAGGGGCCAGTTAATGAATGATAAAAGGTGCTGGTATCGGGAGATTACAGGTCTACTCTTCGATAAGATTAAAAAAAAATTAAAATAAAAAATACAAACTATAAAAAATCATTACGTATAAAAAAAGACGCTACACGACCGACAAGGAAGCCAATTACAACATTGATGAAGTAAAGAAAGCATGGATAAGAAAAAAAGAATTAAGCTTCTCCAAGATAAACAGCTTGCAATATTGCAGAGATAAAAAAAAACTAAGTCTCTACAAGACGCAACAGCTTGCAGTATTAAGATGATAAACACAACAATGTTAGACAAGGTTTTCGTTATCTTTTAATCCAAAGAAAAAACTGAAACAAAGGAAAACGAATGAAGTATGAAGAAAAAAACAGCACCTGCAATATAAACCTTTTACAGTATTAAAAAGTAAGCGTCTCAGTGGCGTGGTTGGTTTGGTGTTTGCTTCTCACCTCGGTGGTCGCGGGTTCGATTCTTGGCCATTCCATTGACGAGTGAGAGATGTGTATTTCTGGTGATAGAAGTTCACTCTCGACGTGGTTCGCAAGTCACGTAAAGCCGTTGGTCCCTTTGCTGAATAACCACTGGTTCCGTGCAACGTAAAAACACCATACAAACAAACAAACAAAACGATCCTACCACCACAGGCCAAATTTAGCGGATGGAGACCAAATCGTTCAAATGAATATTACACCATTTTTGTTGAGTCTCGCCGAGCCGATAATAGAACTTGCCATACGGCCGAGAGAAATTACAATCATTTCTTGAACAGGAATCTTGAAGAAATTACTCGGCCCCATCTGTGGTAGACCAAATTGGCATCATCTATCTTTGGGGCATGCTTGTCTTCCATTCCACCACTTACTAAACATGAATGATATAAGTAGGGCCCCCCCCTCCAGTGGCAAGTCCATCAGGTAATGGTTACCCCTTGACATGCCTATCCTCAAGTGGCCGCGAATTCAATTCTCGGGCAGTCCATAGAGGAATTAGAGATGTGTATTTCTGGTGATAGAAGTTCACTCTCGACGTGGTTCGGAAGTCACGTAAAGCCGTTGGTTCCGTTGCTGAATAACCACTGGTTCCGTGCAACGTAAACACACCATACAAACAAACAAACTAACAGATGATGGTAGATTGGTTACTGCCCTTAGGGAAAAGGCTGAACTGCTTCATCAAACTTGCGAGGCTAAGCAGTCGTCAGCTGAGAATGTCCACCTCCCTGATACTTGTCATCCTGAACCTCTTCTTACAGAATTTGCATTTCGCTCCAGGGATGTTGAGCAAGTTCTGGATAATCTTGATAGGTAGGGTGGAGAATATCCTGATGGTTTCTTCCCCCCGCTCCCCTTTTTTGTTTTAAGTTTCTAGCGTGTTGTCTCCCAAGTTTAGTAGATTCAATAGACAAAGTATCTTTGCGCATGAGCACAAGCTTAGTATTACAGTGCCTGTTCTAAAGAGTGGCATATCTCCTGACTGCAGCAACTGCCGGCCAGTCTCTATTCTTCTTGTGCTCTCCAGAGTTGCTGAAAAACATATTTGTAAGCCACTATACAAATATGTTGAATCTGAAGGATTGTTAGCTGATAGTCAGTATGCATATAGGAAGCAGCTATAGGTACCTGCGATGCTCTTTTAGACTTGACATGCCATTTGCAAGGGAACCTTGATAAAAGTTTTGAGTGCAGAGTAATTCAGATACATTTTAGTGCAGCTTTCAATTTAGTAAATCACAAGGTACTTATTTAGAAACTTCAGAATCTTGGAGTGGTGGATATGTTTTAGGATTACTTCAAGATTTCCATACAGGTAGGCAGCGGTGAGTTGCTGTGGGCGGGATCTTGAGGGAACCAAGACCTATTGTATCATTGTGTCTGGAGTTCCACAGGAGAGTGTTCTTGGTTCACTGTTACTTTCAGTGTATACGAGTGACATGGTTGTTGGTCTGGAAAACAAGCTTGTTTAGTGTGCTGATGATGCAACACTTGTGGTTGTAGTAAAGTCTCCACTTTTGAGAAATGAAGCTGCCCTCAGCCTCAGTCGGGACATGGACCGGTTCAGGGAATGGTGTACTGGATGGGGTGTGAGGCTGAACTCCAGTAAAACGAAAACACTCTTGATTAGCGGACCTCACAGATTTCCCACCCCATCCTCCCCTTCAGGTGGATGGAACTTTGCTGAACGAGTCTGAAGATTCAACTATTCTAGGACGTACATCTTTTGACTCACATCTAACTTTTGAGAAACATCTAATGAAAGTTTCAGCGAATGCCGCACAAAAGTTACCAATCGTTCTTACGGCCTCATATCTTACTATAATGGGCGTTATGTCTGTCCGTCCGTCTGTCATTCAATCACAGCCAAACGGCAAGGTTATAATGGGGACCCCTAAGATGGTTTATAATGGGGTATTATCCTACCTCCCCCGACTATGAAGGGTGTGAGGCTGAGAAGGGATTCCCTGAAACGGGGCTGGTTATGCCCGTAGAATTAGTTACTTTACAAATTTATCATGCATAATTTCTGTATACATATGTTTGCTAGTATTTATAACAGTGATAACATCAGTGCAACCTGATTTAGTTCATTTGTACTCCCCTTACTAGAATACTGTTCTCGGTTGTGGATGTCTGCTTCTGCCAGAGATTTATCTCTTTCAGATAGAATGGTTCGTGGTGGTAGGTTGCTGTTTCCTAATAGTAGTAGTTATGACTTTAGTAGATTCACATCAACCTTGCATGTGAAGTCTAGGCCAGTCCCTTACGACGCTCCTGATTGGCTGTTGATAAGCCAATCTCTGGGCTGGAAGCTCTCAGTCTCGCTCGAGAGTTCACATAGGTATGATATATGTTCCACCTCTCCTGAGGGATAGGTCTTTCAAAAGTATCCTTCAGAGGAGGTGGAACATACATCCTGCCTATGTGAACTCTCGAGACAGACTTGAGAGTTTCCAGTCCTGTGATTGGTTTATCAACAGCCAATCAGGAGCGTTGTAAGGGACTGGCCTAGACATCACATGCAAGGTTGATGTGAATCTACTAAAGTCATAACTACTACTATTAGGAAACAGCAACCTACCACCACGAACCATTCTATCTGAAAGAGATAAATCTCTGGCAGAAGCAGACATCCACAACCGAGAACAGTATTCTAGTAAGAGGAGAACAAATGAACTAAAACAGGTTGCACTGATTTTATCACTGTTATAAATACTAGCAAACATATATGTATACAGAAATTATGCATGATAAATTTGTGAAGTAACTAATTCTACGGGCAGAACCAGCTCCGTTTCAGGTTGATGTGAATCTACTATAGGACCATCGACAGATGGTCTCTTGTTTGTCACTTTTTCATACGCTGTATTTCAACAGAGATCTTTCACGATTCACAGTTGATCGCTGATCCCTTTTATCTGCCGAGAGAAACCAGATTCGCTGACACAGCAGAAGCACCAATATGCAGAAAAGAAACCAGATTCGCTGACACAGCAGAAGCACCAATATGCAGAAAATGTGCCTCCTCTTTGTCCAACTTATCAGTTCCAGAGGTCCTTTATTCCTCACACCGTTGGTCTGTGGAACTTCCAGCCTCCCAGAGGAAGTCGTGCAGTTGGAACTTCTTCAGAAGTTCAGGCGAAGGTGCAATGCATTATTGTTCTGCATGTTAATAATACATTTTTATCTATCTGTTCTTTTATTAGTTTATTTAATTTTTTTATTTTTTTGATCAGTGGTACCTTTTCTGCCTGCATTTCCCTTTACCTCCCCTTACTTCTTCCTGATGTGCACCATATTCTTTGAAGGGTTGAATTTCAAGTCAATGGACCCTTTGGTGGGCTTGTTCCATATGAATAGGTTTCATCTTCTGAGTAAAAATATTAATAATACAACAAAATACGTAAACCTCCGAAAGGTAAATAAACGGAATCGGAAAACCGAAACAGAAAAAACTGCATCAAAAGCTTATAAGAAAAATGTATTATCAGTAATAAACAATAAGCGAAGGCACTGTGGATGAGACAAAAAGATGCCATCTAATTAGGAAATAATAACCGTTTCGTGGAGCACAAAATAGCAGCAGTTATAAAAAAATAGATATTAAAATAATGAAGGAATGAGAAACTGTAAGGAAACCAATATATATATATATATATATATATATATATATATATATATATATATATATATATATGTATATATATACGTATATATATATATATATATATATATATATATATATATATATGATGAAGGAGACGTGTGAGGCTATAGTAGATTCACATCAACCGTGCATTTGACGTCTAGGCCCGCCCCTTACGACGCTCCTGATTGGCTGTTGATAAGCCAATCACTAGGCTGGAAACTCTCAGTCTCTCGAGAGAGCTCACATAGGCAGGATGTATGTTCCACCTCCTGAGGAATACGTCTTTCAATAGTACCCCTCAGGAGAGCTGGAATATACACCCTGCCTATGTGAACTCTCGAGAGAGACAGAGAGTTTCCAGCCATGTGATTCGCTTATCAACAGCCAATCAGGAGCGTCGTAATGGATTGGCCTAGACATCAAATGCACGGTTGATGTTAATCTACTATAGCAGCTTCATCCCAAAAGACTTTCTGAGAAGTTTTAAATACCTTATGGAGTCACAGATTTTGAAGGGAAATGTTTGTATACACATAAATAATATATATATATATATATATATATATATATATATATATATATATATATATATATGTATGTATGTATGTATATACACGCACACGAGGCCTCGCAAATATTACAAACGCTCATGGCTCTGAACGTCAACTCCAGCAAGGACTCGCGGGGAACGTAAATTAGCTTGGAAATCGCGCGAGCCCGTTGTCCGTCTGTCTGTCTGTCTGTCTCCTGTCATGTATGTTCTTGCGTTGGTTTTTGTGAATTGAGTGAGGTTGCTGGTTGGAGGGGGAGGGGGTGGGTGGGGGAAATGTGGAGTTTGAGGAACATAACCTGGGAGGGAATCCCTTGGGGGAGGTGGATGAGGAGAGAGAGAGAGAG
>NC_061097.1:49143602-49156102 GCF_015104395.2 Macrobrachium nipponense | reverse complement strand
TCCAGATGACCTCTTTCAAGATTATATATACCTTTCCAGTTACCTCATCCCAGTTTAACTCCTTTCAGGTTACATCTGTTCAGATCCCCTCTTTTCAAATTGCCTGGGCCAGATTCATTATTTTCAGATTACCTCTTTCTATATTACCTCTTTGCAGATTACTTCGTCCCAGATTGAATATTTTTAGATTACCTTTTTCCAAACTACCTCGTCCCACATTCAGAATTTTCAGATTACTTTTCAAATTACCTCGTCCCAGATTACCTCTTTCCAGATTAAGTATTTTCAGATCACCTCTTTCCAAATTACCTCGTCCCAGATTACATCTTTGTCCTTTTCTTCTGTTTAGTTCCTGGAATACTATTAAGATTATTATTAAAATTATTATTATTATTTTTTTTGCTCTATCACAGTCCTCCAATTCGACTGGGCGGTATTTATAGTGTGGGGTTCCGGGTTGCATCCTGCTTCCTTAGAAGTCCATCACTTTCTTACTATGTGCGCCGTTTCTAGGATCACACTCTTCTGCATGAGTCCTGGAGCTACTTCAGCCTCTAGTTTTTCTAGATTCCTTTTCAGGTATCTTGGGATCGTACCTAGTGCTCCTATGATTATGGGTACGATTTCCACTGGCATATCCCATATCCTTCTTATTTCTATTTTCAGATCTTGTTACTTATCCATTTTTTCTCTCTCTTTCTCTTCAACTCTGGTGTCCCATGGTATTGCGACATCAATGAGCGATGCTTTCTTCTTCATTTTGTCAATCAACGTCACGTCTGGTCTATTTGCACGTATCACCCTATCTGTTCTGATACCATAGTCCCAGAGGATCTTTGCGTGATCGTTTTCTATCACTCCTTCAGGTTGGTGTTCGTACCGCTTATTACTGCAAGGTAGCTGATGTTTCTTGCACAGGCTCCAGTGGAGGGCTTTTGCCACTGAATCATGCCTCTTTTTGTACTGGTTCTGTGCAAGTGCCGGACATTCGCTTGTTATGTGGTTTATGGTTTCATTTATCGTATTGCACTTCCTACAAATGCACAGTGGGCCAGAATGGGACTTGAAGGGACAAAAATACTTTCAGTGCAAAAACTAGCTTTATTTTTTATTAACATTATTCTAAACCATTATAAAAGGAAAAAAAAAAATCAAATCAGTACAAATCGGTGATTTTGAGCACATATATTCTGTAATTTGGTAATTCTGTAATTCTTATTTTCTTGGGAAATAAGTGAAATCGTTGAAACTAAAGCAATAATATCTTAATTGTAATACATTTTGTACAATGGCCAATTAAGAACATAAAAATACAACGACAAAAAAGCTTCCTTTCAAGAGATTACATCATTGAAATAAGGTAAAAGCAAGTAAAATAAATGATTTGAAGATGATAAGGAATGCAAGAATAAATGCTAAATGGAAAAGCCATTTAGCCTATGTAAGAGAAGCGCGTACATGATCTTCAGTTAAAGTACATGTCTCATTATGTTTATGGTTCTTCACTTGATATTTCAGAATCTGTAATGAGGAGCAGTCGAGCTTCATCTGGCAGATCTTTCTTAGATGTGTTTTTGTCTGATTTCTCATTGATGTATTATGGGGATCGGATGAGCAGAATAACCGTCGCATTAAGTCCTCATTAGTTTTTTTTCTGGATATTTTCCGGCAAAACGACTCTCTGAACTTCTTAAAGTCTTTGTTTTTGGCTTCTTGGGCCTCTTCGGAGTAAAGTCCAATTGGCAGATTAAACTGTTCAATCACTGAACCTCCATGAATAAGAATTCTATGCAAACTCTGAGGCATATAATACCAGTTGTACTCTTCCACGTAAATTTTAGCGGTATTGATGCAGAAGGATTTGAATGCTGTGACATTTATATCAAACCCAGATGCTAAAGTACACAAAGATGATGTGCAAATTCTTCAGCAATTCTATCTTAATTCCAAGAATTTCACTTGATGTTTCAGCAAGCTGAAAAAATCTTCTAGCCGTATTTCCATCATTTGACGTCCCAAAACCTGACTGTTTTGGCATATCAATCACTAATCCTGTCCTATCACGAAAAGCCTTTTGTATTTTCGATTTTTATTGCTGAACCTTTGCTTTTTCTTCTTTTGTTCTTGCTTGCCATTTCTTTATAGGCAACTTGTATGACAAGTGTAAGCAACATTCCATAGATCTTTATCCAGGCATGTAAATGTTGATAGTCCCATACATGATGCCATCATTTGACAGGGGTCTCTTTGAAACTTTCTCTATGTCATTCATTAGCTTAGGTGATGCCCCACACAAAGAACAGCATTGCATTGAGTTGGTGACAAGGGATAAAGAGGATGCCACTTTTCCATCTATCATTGTAATGCTCACATCGTGAATGACGCTAACATCGTTTTTAACTTGAGTTGGTCTAAGTATATGGATAGCATTTTTTAAGTATCGTTTTTCTTCCACTAAAACCTGTGAAGTTTCCTTCATGAATTTGAACCTTATAGGTCTGCAAAAAAATGGTGATGAGGGCTTATTATTTTTCCATAAGATAATTTTCCCATTAGCTTCTGTCTTTCCACTCAGCTGTAAAGGTACCATACAAGTTACAAATAAACAGGACTCGAAAATTACATCTCGTTCTTGGTTATCACTTCGAATCTGCTTGTAAAAACTTTGACCAGTTGTGCCATCAAATCCAACTTTACAAATTAACTTGAACTGCTTTATTTCTAAATCTGTTTCATTCAAAGACACTACTTCAAATATTCTCCTTGTTGTGTGGTCTAATAAATCTTGTAAGGTCACTTCTGCAGAATAATCAGTTACTAACCAATTTTCAGGAGAAGGTAAACACTCTTCTTTGGCAGAACGAACATCGTTGTAAGAAGGAAAAACTTTTGATTTTTTCTCAAGTGTTTTATTCCTCAAATTTTGATAGCTTCTTTTTGAAAGGCCACAGTCTAAGATCAATGCCAGAGCTTCATTTGCAGAAAAAGAACACTCTGTGATATTTTCTGATGAAGTACATTGGTTTTCAGTAGAAATTTGGGCTAAAGATTTAGCCATTCTTGATTGTCCCTTCTTTCTTAGAACTTTTGATGTAGCATATGTGAGCCTATGAGGAGATATGTTAACAAGCTCTGCAGTTTTCCTTCGTTTTGTTTTCTCGGATGAGGCCTGAAAACTCTCTGTTCTAGGTCGTCCCCGAGATTTCTTAGGAGTTTCATTTTCTGGGTTTTGATACACTTTAGCATCAAGCCATCCTTGGTACTTACTTAGAAATAACTTTCTGGTTTTGTTAACAGTTCTCCACTTAATTCTTAAGTTTTTCAGAAAGTTAATCACAATATTTGTTGCTATAGTGTCATCACGTATAATATTTTCAACCTTTCCAAGCAGAAAATTATGTAGTTTACCATCATGAAAACTATGCATATGTCATTCTTTATCGCTTCACTAGCTTCATTAAACAGATAATTGGTTAAGTAAACAATCCATTTTCATGGCAGCCCTTGTTACTTGTCCTAGATCTGAAATAAAAAGATATAATGGCTCATTATTACTCTTAAACCTGATATCTTCATCTTTTGATAATATTTTTTTCATAGTTGTCCAGACAATTATATTCACTGTAAAAAAAGTGGCAGTTAGTGGCAAAAAGTTTTTCGTCCTATTGTTTGGGACTTAATTATCTACCATTTAACACCATTGGGAATCTTTGCAAAGCTTTGCAATTTTGTGTGCTCTATCATAAACTTTTATATGCCTAAAATTTTCAACAAATTTTGAGGGACTTATATCAAACACTGTTGCACCCAACATTTAGATCATAAATATAAAGATCAAGACCTTTAATACATTCAATAATGCACAAAAAAGTAATTTTAAAATATGAGTTTACTCCACAACACACCTTTCGTAAACCGTGGCTAAAGAAACAATAAAATGTTTTTGTATGGGAAAACAGTGTGCAGCCAAGAACAACTTGTTTAGTCATGTTTAAGCCTGTAAAACACTGATACTAACAACTACTTGCAATCTATACTATTGCATTCCTTTGTCACTAATTTATGTATTTTTGATTTTTATGAACCTCATGATAATTTGGAAAGTCAAAAATTGAATTTTGTCCACTTGCTGGCCCACTGTGAAATGGGAGAGATGTTATTTCCGTCTATCGTTCTTTGAACATATCTGGTTCTTAGGGCCTGATCTTGTGCCGCTGTTATCATTCCTTCAGTTTCCTCCTTTAGCTCTCCCCTCTGTAGCCATTGCCATGTGTCATCGGTGGCTAGTTCTTTAGTTTGTCTCATGTATTGTCCGTGCATTGGTTTGTTGTGCCAGTCCTCTGTTCTGTTTGTCATTCTCCTGTCTCTGTATATTTCTGGGCCTTCGTCTACTTTTATTAGTCCTTCTTCCCATGCACTCTTTAGCCACTCGTCTTCACTGGTTTTCAGATATTGCCCCAGTGCTCTGTTCTCGATGTTGACGCAGTCCTTTATGCTTAGTAGTCCTCTCCCTCCTTCCTTTCGTGTTATGTTTAGTCTGTCCGTATTTGCTCTTGGGTGTAGTGCTTTGTGTATTGTCATATGTTTCCTGGTTTTCTGATCTATGCTGCGGAGTTCTGCCTTAGTCCGTTCCACTATTCCTGCGCTGTATCTGATTACTGGCACTGCCAATGTGTTTATGGCTTTTATCATATTTCCGGCGTTGAGTTTTGACTTGAGTATCGCCTTGAGTCTCTGCATATATTCTTTCCTGATCGTGTCCTTCATCTCCTAGTGTTTTATATCCCCTCCTTCCATTATTCCCAGGTATTTGTATCCTGTCTCATCTATGTGTTTGATGTTGCTCCCATCTGGTAGCTTTATCCTTTCAGTTCTTGTTACTTTGCCCTTTTGTATGTTGACTAAGGCGCATTTTTCTATTTCAAACTCCATCCTGATGTCCCCACATACAATCCTTACAGTCTGGATTAGGGTATCTATTTCCTTGATGCTCTTACCATACAGCTTGATGTCGTCCATGAACATCAGATGGTTGATTCTGTTGCCTCTTTTCTTGAGTTGGTACCCGGCATCCATCTTCTGTAGTACTTTTGTCATGGGAATCATGGCTACTACGAAGAGTAGTGGGGACAGTGAGTCGCCCTGGAAGATCCCTCTCCTGATATTAACCTCTGCTAGTCTTATTCCAGAGCTTGTAAGTATTGTATTCCAGTTGCGCATTGTATTTTTAAGGAGGCTAATGGTGTTTTCCTCTGCCCCATATATTTTCAGGCATTCTATTAGCCATGTATGTGGTATCATGTCGAAGGCTTTCTTATAGTCTATCCATGCCATGCTTAGGTTGGTTTTCCTTCCCCTACTGTTCTTCATTACCATTTTGTCTATCAGGAGCTGGTCTTTTGTGCCCCTACACTTCCTTCTGCAGCCTTTCTGTTGGTGGGGGATGGTGTTTGTCTCCTCTAGGTAATTGTATAGCCTTTCACTGATGATACCTGTTAGTAACTTCCACATTATTGGTAGGCAGGTGATAGGCCTGTAGTTACTGGCTATATTTCCCTTACTCTTGTCTTTTTGTACTAAGGATGTTCTTCCTGTGGTCATCCATTTGGGTGCATGGTGATTTGAGATACAATGCTGGAGTTGTTCTGCTATTCGTGGGTGTAGGGCCTATAAGTTTTTGAGCTAGTATCCATGTTTGGCATTTTCTTTAGTTGGTGTCTGACTGTGTCTGTCGTGATGTCTGTGAATCTTTGTTTTATTCTCCCTGTTTCTTCTTCCTTGACTTCCTGGAGCCATGTTGCATGGCTCCAGGAAGCCGAACCAAGTTGCATCCTGGCTCCTTAGGGGTCCATCACTTGGTTCGGCTTCAGGAATTTCTGGGTGGTTGTCTTCCCCTCTTAGTTGACTGTATAGTCTTTTCTGGTTAGTTCTTATTATTATTATTATTATTATTATTATTATTATTATTATTATTATTATTATTATTATTATCATCATCGTAAGTGACTACAGTATTCTGTTCTTTTTCTAGTTATATCGTACTTGTGGGGAACGAGAGAGACCTGTTCTTGAGCAACCGTATGGATAAGGTATATTATTATTATTGTTATTATTATTTTTTTTTATCACAGTCCTCCAATTCGACTGGGTGTTTTTATAGTGTGGGGCTCCGGGTTGCATCCTGGCTCCTTAGGGGTCCATCACTTTTCTTACTATGTGCGCTGTTTCCTGGAGCACACTCTTTTACATTAGTAATAGAGCTAATTTATCCTCTAGTTTTTCCAGATTCCTTTTAGGGATCTTGGGATCGTGCCTAGTGTTCCTATGATTATGGGTACAATTTCCACTGGCATATCCCATATCCTTCTTATTTCTATTTTAAGGTCTTCATACTTATCGATTTTCTCCCTTTCTTTCTCTTCAACTCTGGTGTCCCATGGTATTGCAACATCCATGAGTGATACTTTCTTGATTTTGTCAATCAGCGTCACGTCTAGTCTATTTGCACGTATCACCCTATCTGTTCTGATACCATAACCCCAGAGGATCTTCTTCTTCTTTTTCTTCTTCTTCTTCTTCTTCTTCTTCTTATTATTATTATTATTATTATTATTATTATTATTGGGAAAAACCCTCTATCGCGAGAGTATATATACTGTTCTAAGAGGGCCACAATAATAACAAAATGTTGCGAGTTCGTATATAATTTAAAAACACGAACTCGCCACATTTTGTTATTATTGTGGACCTCTTAGAACATTATTATTATTATTATTATTTGACACCAGTGACCGTCCTAAATTGAGGGATGAGTGTATCTTTGCCCACGCGGATCATATTAATTATTATTATTATTATTATTGTACTTAGGAAGCAGACCCTCTCTCAAGCATACTTTATTAAAAGTAATGGCTACTTCAGCAGCGTTACACTTGTAGAGATTCTTCTCTATTTTGCGAATAGCGGCTTTTTCAGTGCTACTTAAACAGGCTAGTAGAGCGCCTATAGAGGTCATGGTAAAATACAGGGTCAAAATAGGTGTATATATTTGAATTTTACAGATAAACTATGATACCATAGTCATCAAAGTCATTAACGATTTTCTCTCTCTCTCTCTCTCTCTCTCTCTCTCATTTTCTTAAAGCGAGCTTTCGTCTGGAGCTGCCAGACATCCTCGGGCTGGGAAGCTGAGGGTGGACTGATCTTGGTGTTGTTTGGTTGTTGTTTAGGATTAAGCTGGCTTTATGCCAAGCAACGGGCTTCTTGCTCATAGGCAGGCCCGGTAGGTTATCTTGGTGCGGTGTCCGTCCTCCTTATATCTGTGGTTGACAGCAGGGGGTCTGCCCCATGCTTGTCTCTCCATATTGGCTGGTGGCGGTGAGTCTTGTTTTCATTGGCTGCCTGAGCCAGGTCTCAAGCCACTTTCTTCGGGCCGATGGTTGCGTTGCAGCATATCCTGCAGCCGCCTGGACCTCCTAAGCGGCGCTGTAACATTGATGGGCGTTGCGCTACGCTGTGGGACGTCACGGCTACTTTGATTTCCATCGGCTGCAGGAGTACCTCGTTCGGGGGCGTTGTCATCCATAGAGTTGTCATGATCGGTGGTGTCATTGTTGGTGGCAGGTCTTCTCATACTCGTAGGGAGGAGAAATTCTTCCTGCGTCGTATTCAGAGTAGGTTTTATTTGCTGGATGAGTAGCGCCTCCAGCAGGCGCAACCGACGGGCATCAGGGGCCTTCCCGATGATCTTCGTGTTCTTTATGATGACATCTCAGGAGATGGCCTCGTGATGTTTGGTGCGGGCGTGATTCTTTATAGCCCCCTCTTGGGCGTGGCACGAGAGTCTCTTCGACAGTCGCATGGTAGTCATACCTACGTAGGCGCCGCTGCATTCGCGGACTGGGCATGTATATTGGTACACTACATGCGTCTGCTTCAGGGGTTCTCGTACCTGTGGAGAGGGGTTATTTTTCATAATAAGATCGCGCGTCCTCCGATTCTGGTAATATATGATTAGTCGATATTCTTGGTGTCGTCAGTCGGGGATACATTATCGGAAATAATTTTCTTAATGGCGTCCTCTTCTTCACGGTAATGGGAACTCCATGAAGGCTTTGTAGTACAGCTTGATATTATCCTGGGGCGGGGCTGCGGGCTCTCACTACCGTACCATTTCTCCAGGGCTGTGCGGACTTCCTTGCTGATTAATTTATTTGAGTACCCATTATTCACAGTACTTGGGAGGCGCGGTCGAGTTCCTGGTGAGTGTCCTGCCAGGTTGAGCAGTGGGAGAGGGCCCTCCTGACGAAGGCCCTGACGGTGGTGCTTTTGAATCTGGCCAGATTCAAAAGCACCACCGTCTTCACTGGTTTTCAGATATTGCCCCAGTGCTCTGTTTTCGATGTTGACGCAGTCCTCTATACTTAGTAGTCCTCTCCCTCCTTCCTTTCGTGTTATGTATAGTCTGTCCGTATTTGCTCTTGGGTGTAGTGCCTTTGTGTATTGTCATTTGTTTCCTGGTTTTCTGATCTATGCTGCGGAGTTCTGCCTTCGTCCATCCCACTATTCCTGCGCTGTATCTGATTACTGGCACTGCCCATGTGTTTTATGGCTTTTATTATTATTATTATTATTATTATTATTATTATTATTATTATTATTATCATCGCCGTACTTCGTATAAAATCAGCCAAAAAAAAAAAAAAAATTCGTCTGGCTTTCCAAGGACACAGGCGATTTAGGATAATCCAGAGAGACAAGTCGTCTGCAACCACAGGGGTTTCTAAGATTGCCCAGAGATTAGAGGAAAGTGGTTATAATGTCAAGATGTGTTCAGAGCTCTGGGCTCTAATGCATGCTCTGTGGAGTCTTATAGAGCTCAAGAAGAACAGAAGAGTTGATGGGATTGCCCTTGATTCTTGTCTACAGTATTATTATTATTATTATATTATTATTATTTATTATTATTATTATTATTATTATTATTATTATTATTATTATTATTATTATTATTATTATATATTTCCTTGCATCATTATTATAATGTTCATTGTTGTTCTGATGGGGTTATTATTATTATTATTATTATTATTATTATTATTATTATTATTATTATTATTCACCATGACAAATGTAATCTATGTGAGAACACACCCCCCCCCCCCCCCATCCCCGCCCAAGCCCCACCCCCCCCCCCCCAAAGCAAGCAAAAAAATTTGTGATAACTTGTTAAGTAAATTTTTGTGTAAAACAAAAAATTATTAATTGTTATGAGTCGCCTAGAATAAAACTGGCCTTATGCGGCCAACACCGGGGATTTTTTCCACGAGCAAGCCTAGAGAGAGAGAGAGAGAGGAGAGAGAGAGAGAGAGAGAGAGAGAGAGATTAGAGAAAGTGGTTATAATGTCAAGATGTGTTCAGAGCTCTGGGCTCTAATGCATGCTCTGTGAGTCTTATAGAGCTCAAGAAGAACAGAAGAGTTGATGGGATATTTGCCCTTGATTCTTCGTCTACAGTATTATTATTTTATTCTTGATTATTATTATTATTATTATTATTATTATTTATTTTTATTATTATTTACATTAATTAATCTATTATTATTAATTTATTATTTATTTCCTTGCATCATATTATAATGTTCATTATTGTTATGATGGGGTTATTATTATTATTATTTAGTTATTATTATTATTATTATTATTATTATTATTATTATTCACCATGGACAAATGTAATCATATGTTGCAGAACAACCCCCCCCCACCCCCCATCCCGCCACCCACCCCCCCCCCCAAAGGCAAAGCAAAAAAAATTTGTTGATAACTTGTTTAAGTAAATTTTGTGTAAACAAAAATATTATTGTTATTATTATCGCCTGGATTAATTAAACTGGCTTCCTATGCCAAACACCCGCCCGGGATTTTTTCCACGAGGCAGCCTAGAGAGAGAGAGAGATGGAGAGAGAGGGAGGGAGGGAAGGGGAGGGGAGAGAGGAAGCGATAGTAGAAGGAGAGAGAGGAGCAGGGAGAGAGATTTAATGGTTTTTGGGTGTTCATTGTAATAGTTAATGGATTATATGATTGGATTTAGTGGCATTTATTTCTTCTTTAAAGTCAATATTCTCTCTCTCTCTCTCTCTCTACTTCGCATCTCTCTCTCTCGCTCTCTCTCTCGCTCTCCTCGTGTCCTATTTACATAATAGTAAGGGGGCGATAAGTAGCGTACTTGACATTTTGCCTTAATATCTTAGGATGCCTCTCTCTCCTCTCTCTCTCTCTCTCTCTCTCCGTATCCGATTGTGACTATAATAGTTTTTTTTTAAAATGGCGATACGTAAGCGTACTTTGCCCATTTGCCTAAAAAAAAAAAAAAAAAAAAAATTAATATCTTAGGAGTGCCTCTCCTCTCTCTCTCTATCTCTCTCTCTCTCTTCTCATTCTTCTCTTTCTCTCTCTCTCTCTTCTCACTCTCTCTTCGTTGTCCTATGTGACTATAAATATTAAGCGTTAATAAAGTAATTTCGTACTTGCTCTATTTGGCTCTTAAATTTTCTTGGATGCCATGCGGCTCACTCTCTTACTCGTCTCTCTTACTTTCTCCATCTCTCTCCTCCTCTCATACTCATCTCTCTCTCTCCTCTTTTCTCGTGTCCATGTGATATAATAAAGGTTCTAAGTCGAGATATATGTAAGCGTACTTGCCATTTGCCTTAATATCTTAGGATGCCTCTCTCTCTCTCTCTCTCTCTCTCTCTCTCTCTCTCTCTCTCTCTCTCGTTGGGCATGCCATTATCATCACCGATAAAGAAAAGGAACACAAATACAAAGAGCAACAACACACGACAACACCACAGCAACAACAAGAAAAACAGAAAGTACCAACAAACAAAAGCACTGTAATACATCAACAACAACAAAAAGTAACAGCACAATCAACAACATCAACGCATCAACAACCATTGGAAGTAACAACAAACACAACAACAGTAGCGTAGCAACAACAATGACAAAAGTAACAACATTAGCGCAGTAACAACATTAACTAAAAGTAATATCGAACACAAAAAAAAACAATAATGCAGCAACAACAATAACAAAATGTAACAACAACAACAACAACGTAGCAAAAAAAGTATGTAAAATTATTAACAAGCACAACAAAACAACATCAGCATTAACATAACGTAACAACAAACGCAACAACAGCGAAGGGAATACTTTACGAGAATGTGACTTGAGCCTCCTTATCTTAAAAAAAAGAAAAAAAAACATAAAATGAGAGGAATTTCGTTCTTCATATTAATTGGAAGTGAAATCACTTGAAAGGTCAAGTTATTTGTTAGAAGTTGTACGGAATGTCGTCTTTGAGGTTTATGTTGAATAAAAAAAAAAACACTTAAAATGGTCAAACTATCAAATGTTTAAAAAAATAGATTGAAATGTTAATCAGGCCAACATCGGGGAGAAGCCGAATGCTTATCCAAGAGTTACCCCCTTTTTAAGAGTATTTTAGAATGTAAATTGAAATGCCAAAGGATCATGACTTTGTTTGTAAATGTTCCTTAGAAAGTTAAGCTTCTTATGTTGTACGCAAGTATTTTCAAATGTTTAAGACTCGATGTTATGTGTAAATTCACTAATTGAATTATTAATAAATTATATTTACATTCATTGTTATTTATTCTTTTCAGTATTACAAATTCTGTAGATAAAAGTGGGACGTAGTTCTTTATAACAGCTCATTTCAAGTCATAAGTTCCCATTATAAAGATGTTCTCTCTCTCTCTCTCTCTCTCTCTCTCTCTCTCTCTCTCTCTCTCTCTCTCTCTCCGGTGGATTGTACATTAGATTATATAACTTTTTCACGATGAAATACATTACAGTCTTAACAAAGTCAACGTCATAATGTTGCAATTCAACGCATGTGTGCAAATCACAAAAGCTTTCTATCTTCAATAGAATTTATTAGGTTTAATGGCCGCTGGGGTCGTCAGTAGCATTCCTCTGTAGGTAAAGTACGAACTACTTAGACCTTCAGAGTCCTCCCAGGCGAACACGTTATTATTTTGCTTTCTGTTGGCTCCAAGCGACTTCATTTTCTTTAATCGTTCTGACCCAATTAGCATGAGCGCCTCAGTGGCGTGACCGGTATGGGGCGAGTTCGATTCTCGGGCATTCCGCTGAGGAGTGAGAGATGTGTATTTCTGGTGATAGAAGTTCACTCTCGACGTGGTTCAGAAGTAGTCACGTAAAGCCGTTGGTCCCGATGCTGAATAACCATGCAACGTAAAAACACCATTCAAATAAACAAACAGTTATCATTAATAGCGTATCATTCTTATTGCATATGATTACTGTATATTTGTACATAGACATATGTTATATATTTACGTAAATATATGTATGTCTGTATACTTCATTTTTTCCTATTGACGTCCATTTTCTTTTAATTATGTCAACGGCCCATCAAGAAACAAGGGAAAATCTCTTTAACTCATC
>NC_061097.1:49128602-49141102 GCF_015104395.2 Macrobrachium nipponense | reverse complement strand
ATCACCTTGTGACATCAAACGAAGAAACGTGCCTGACATGAAAAATGTCAGAGACCGCTTTCGTTTTGTTATTTCTTCGAGATTATTACCCTCGGCATTTAGGAATTTACAGTGGCTCCCTCTTGCAGGTGTGTCTGTACTCAAAACAGTAAGTAAGTCCTGAATTCCTCTTGACACCCGGAGGCTTCGTCCTTGGGCATATTTGGATTATGTGTCACGGGACTCTTGGTGCAAAGGTCTTTCTCTGGATATATTTGGCTGAATATCATAATTATCTCCTCCTCCTATTCCTCGGCTTCCTCCTCCTCCTCCTCTTCCTACTCTTCCTCGGCTTCCTTCTCCGCCTCCCCCTTCTCTTCCTCGGCTTCCTTCTCCACCTCCTCCTACTCTACCTCGGCTTCCTTCTCCTCCTCCTTCTACTCTTTCTGGGCTTCCTTCTTCTTCTCCTCCTCTTCCTCCTCCTCCTCCTCCTCAGGGTTTACAGAGAACCTTTTCCTTGAGCAAGTTTTGCAGAATTTCTCTAAAGCCTTCGTTTCAAATTCCTGTGTTTGAATGCTGATTCCAATGGAATAAGTAACACAGTGACCTGTTTTAAACTGATAATAATTATTGTCTGTCGTAATAACATTGTTTTAGCCAGATCTACTCTGCTGTGGCACAAACCATGTAGTAACTGCGGAAAATTTCTTTTTAATGGACTAATGTGAAAATTAGATTGGACAATTCGGTTATCAAACCATCTTGCTACAGTATACTTGAATTGTTGATTCCTCTTGTTCCACTTAATTCTCGAGTAGCATATCATACTTCTTACCTGGAACGTGGTGTCCAGGGCTCTTCCAAAATGTTTCTGCCAGCAGCCTTCTTTTAAATTTTGTACTCTACACGTCACCTTTTTTTTCTACAAGTACTTCGTCGGATATTGCTCATGGAAGTCGAAGCCAAGTAAATGCTCCTGTTCTTCCACAAGTCCAGAAGACTTCGCACCCGAGTCAATCACGCTGGTAATCTCCTCACTCCTACTTTGAAACTGGAATTCCTGATGTTTCCTCGTATGCTGTGAGAACCGAGTTGGGAAAAGTCTTATTTATTTTAATTTTGTTCATAAAGACCATTTACCCGACATGATATTATATATATATATATATATATATATATATAATATATATATATATATATAATATATATATATATATATGATATTATGGGTCCTTCATAGGGACAATTAAATAACTGATTGGATCACTTTTCCGTTAATTTTTCTTTGTACCAAAGAAAATGTTAAAGTATATTTTAGACATTTCCTTCCCCTCGGAGATTCCTTCAAAAGACGTAGGTTTAACATGTAAAACCTGCCTTCAGTTTAGTAATTCACCTTTATGTTTTAGCACAATCAATATATTCATTATTATTATATTATTTATTAGTATTATTATTATTATTATTATTATTATATTATTATTATAATTTGACTTTCAGAACCATGCCTTCAGGCGTTCATTATATCGTGTTTTATTATTATTATTATTATACATAATTTGTCTTTCAAAACCATAGCCTTCAGGCAGGGTTCATTATATCGTGTTTTTATTATTATTAGTTATTTTAATTATTATTATTATTATTAATTATTATTATTATTATTATTTACATAATTTCGACTTTCAAAACCATCCTTCCAGGTGTCATTATTTTTAATCGGTAACTTATTATTATTATTTTTTATTATTAATTATTAATTTTATTAATTATTAATTAGATTATTATTATTAATTTATTATACAGAATTTGAACTTTCAAAACCATGCCTTTCCAAAAGGTTCATTATAAGTCCGGTTACCTTAGTATTATTATTAATTATTATTATTATTATTATTTTTAATTATTATTAGTTCAAATATTTTATTTTACATTAATTTGACTTTCAGAGCCATCTTTCCAAGGTGTTCATTAATTATCGTATTTTAATTAATTATTATTATTTTATTATTATTATTATTATTATTATTATTCATTATTATTATTATTATTATTATTATTATTATTTTTATTATACCAATAATTTGACTTTCAAAACCATCCTTCCCAGGTTGTTCCATTTATATCGTACTTAATTATTATTATTAATTATTAATTATTATTTATTTATTATTATTATTAGTTAGTTATTATTATTTTCTTATTTATTATTATACATAATTTGTCTTTCAAAACCATCCTTCCAGGTGTTCATTATAACGTACTTATTATTATTATTATTATTTATTATTATTATTATTATTATTATTATTATTATTATTTTACATTAATTTTTGCTTTCAAGCCATCCTTCCGGTTCATTATTATCGTTAATTATTTTATTATTATTATTATTATTATTATTATTATTATAAATTTAATCTTTCAAAACCATCCTTCCAGGTGTTCATTATATCGTAATTTTATTATTATTATTTTTATTATTATTATTATTATTATTGATTAATTATAAATTAATTTGTCTTTTCAAAACCATCCTTCCCAGGTGTTCATTATTATCGTATTATTATTATTATTATTATTATTATTATTATTATTATTATTATTATTATTATTATACATAATTTGACTTTCAGAGCCATCCCTCCAGGTATTCATTAAATCGTATTTATTATTTTATTATATGATTAAATAATATCACCTTTGGAACCCCACCCCCACCCCCCCTCCCCCTCCAGGCGCTCATTATCTCGCTGTATTATTCATCGCCTAGAAATGTGGCCATAATCTCTGGAGACGATAAGCTTCCCGAGTATCTGAGAGAAACCAAGCAGACGATAAGGAGATAGGTTGGCAACGACATCTTATCTGCGGTATTTGTGATAAGAAAAGGGGCGATAAACACGAGAGGCTTCGAGATAAGAGCTGGTTATTTTTATCACACCGGATTGACCTGTAATTCGGTTTCCATTGGAGTAGGTGATAAAAATGCGATTATTTTGGGGACAAAATTCGTTGAGTATATTTTGAAAATAAAATTTGATTAATTATTTTTATATTTGTTGAAAAGAATTCTTTAAAAATAGGGTTGTTATGGACAATATTCCCGGCGTATATTTTGGAGGTATTAATATGCCGAGGAATGTTTTGGAAAGGAATATTAATAGAAAAAAAATATTCTAATAGCTTATGTTCATCACTGTCTGACTTTATGAAGAAAAAAAAATATTTCATGAAACGAGTTTATTACAAAAAGGGTATATTTTGGAAGTATTAATATTTTGAGAAATGGCTGGAGAAGAATTCTAAGGGCTTATGTTTGGGACGGACTGACTTCGTTATTAAAGGGGAAACAAAAAAAAACTAATAACGTTGGGCAAATCTCATTTCTCGCTAATGTAAGTGAAGTTCATCTTGTGTAAACTGAAGTCCGTTGACAGAACGAAAGTTCAGCCTACAATCTGATAATATTGTTGCACAATTAAGTGATTTTTTAAGCCCTGGTATTCGCTTGCTGCTTCTGTTTTCCATACTCTTAAAGATCACATGTTCTTTGAGGCAGGTTATTATTTCGATCGTGTTCAATTTAGGACAATCTTGGTTGGTTTGTATAGATTAGGCGTCCTTATGCCAGCACTGGCCATAGCCCTCAGGTGACCTTTAAGCGTGGTAATGTGGGAAAAGGAGGTGAAATCTTGGTGTGGACCTAACGTCTGAACCAACCAAGCTCTTTTTTTTGGGGGGGTGGGGCCGATGTGTAAAATAATGGAGTAGGTTAGTTGGTCTCAACTTGCAGTGAAACTTGAATTTTAATTTTTTTAATGGACTTTAAAAAAAGTGGGTGGGAATGTCATTTGGTTCCACATCCAGTAGCCTGTCTTTTTAATTAAAAAAAAAAGAAAAAAAAAGAGAGAAAGGGCTAAAAATTATCATAGAATTCTTACATATATTATTTTCTGTGCAGTTTGACAACCACCTATAGGCTTTAATATAATGACATACTAACATTAGAATTATTCCATCCAATGCCCTTTTTAATAGTAATAAAAAAAAATAAACGAGACAGGGATAAAAATGAATGAGGAATCCTTACATACGTTGTCTATGCATTATGACAACGTAGACATTCATATAATTACATTACAATTTAGCGGCATTTTGGTTGCAATTTCCTAGAAGTTGTCCTTTGTAATCAGAGGAGTCTGGAGGTATCGCAAATGACAGCATGAATGCAGCGATACAAATTGCAGGTGGATCCAGAGAGAGAGAGAGAGAGAGAGAGAGAGAGAGAGAGAGAGAGAGAGAGAGATTCCAAGGTAGAAATTGCTCGAAATTGAGGAAATTGCTCGCTTTCAGTCGTACTCGACTTGGTCCGCAATTTCCCTCGGTTTGATATCAGCAACTTGTGGGGGTCTTCGTATTGTTTTCGTCTCGTCGTTTTAAGCATCGTAATTTATGAATCACGAGTGGATCCAGGAAGTGAGGTTTCAAGTGGAAATTGCTCAGAATTGAGCAAATTGCTTGATTCTTGTTATATACCTGCCGTGATCTGCAATTTTCTCTCTCTCTCTCTCTCTCTCTCTCTCTCTCTCTCTCTCTCTCTCTCTCTCTCTCCTTCAATGTCTTCGCTTTTTTTTTTTGGCGGAGTTTTGCGAACTTCGTGAGCGTTTGCGTGTTTTTTTGGGGGGGGGTGTGGGGATGTTAAAATGTTATATTTTGTGTAGTTGGAGATTTGCGAATTGTGTGTTTTTGTTTGTGTGTGTGTGTGTGTTTTTTTTTAATTGTAATTTAAAAATGTTATATTTCGTGAAGTTGAAGATTTGCGATTTTTTTTTTCTTTTTTTTTTAGAAATATGAATATGTAATATTTTGTGTAGGTGGAGATTTGCGAATTGTGTGTTTTTGTGTGTTTTTTCTTTTTTTAAAACATTTGAAAATGTATTTTGTGCAGTTGGAGATTTGTTAATTTATTTTTTGTTTGTGTTTTTTTTTTTTAGATTTGAAAATGTTATATTTTGTGTAGATGGAGATTTTGGCGGGGGGGGGGGGGGGGAATGTTGAGGTTTTATTGTTTTGTTTATATAAATTTGATTGTGTAATATTTTGTTTAGTTGGAGATTTATGAATTGTGTGTTTTTTTAGTAATTTGAAAATATTACATTTTGTATAGTGAGAATTTTGTGAATTGTGTGTGGGTTTGCTTGGAAACGTGAAGATATATTTTGTATTGTTGGAGATTTACGAATTATGTGCGCTTTGTTTTTTTTTTTTTTTTTATAGATATTTGCAACTTGGTGTAGTTGATAGTCAATCCTGTATATTTGTTCAGTAAGAGTTTGTGCATATATAAACAATGATATTATTAACTAATAATGGGTAACTTTTGATATCATTATTAATGATATTAACCGTTTCGTTTGGTATCATTATTATTATTATTATTTATTTATTTTTTTTTTTTTTTGCTCTATCACAGTCCTCCAATTTGATTGGGTGGTATTTATAGTGTGGGGTTCCGGGTTGCATCCTGCCTCCTTAGGAGTCCATCACTTTTCTTACTATGTGTGCCGTTTCTAGGATCACACACTTTTGCATGAGTCCTGGAGCTACTTCAGCCTCTAGTTTTTCTAGATTCCTTTTCAGGGATCTTGGGATCGTGCCTAGTGCTCCTATGATTATGGGTACGATTTCCACTGGCATATCCCATATCCTTCTTATTTCTATTTTCAGATCTTGATACTTATCCATTTTTTCCCTCTCTTTCTCTTCAACTCTGGTGTCCCATGGTATTGCGACATCAATGAGTGATACTTTCTTCTTGACTTTGTCAATCAACGTCACGTCTGGTCTGTTTGCACGTATCACCCTATCCGTTCTGATACCATAGTCCCAGAGGATCTTTGCGTGGTCGTTTTCTATCACTCCCTCAGGTTGGTGCTCGTACCACTTATTACTGCAAGGTAGCTGATGTTTCTTGCCCAGGCTACAGTGGAGGGCTTTTGCCACTGAATCATGCCTCTTTTTGTACTGGTTCTGTGCAAGTGCCGGGCATTCGCTTGCTATGTGGTTTATGGTTTCATTTTTCGTATTGCACTTCCTACATATGGGAGAGATGTTATTTCCGTCTATCGTTCTTTGAACATATCTGGTTCTTAGGGCCTGATCTTTTGCCGCTGTTATCATTCCTTCAGTTTCCTTCTTTAGCTCTCCCCTCTGTAGCCATTGCCATGTGTCATCGCTGGCTAGTTCTTTAGTCTGTCTCATGTATTGTCCGTGCATTGGTTTGTTGTGCCAGTCCTCTGTTCTGTCTGTCATTCTCCTGTCTCTGTATATTTCTGGGCCTTCGTCTACTTTTATTAGTCCTTCTTCCCATGCACTCTTTAGCCACTCGTCTTCACTGGTTTTCAGATATTGCCCCAGTGCTCTGTTCTCAATGTTGACGCAGTCCTCTATACTTAGTAGTCCTCTCCCTCCTTCCTTTCGTGTTATGTATAGTCTGTCCGTATTTGCTCTTGGGTGTAGTGCTTTGTGTATTGTCATATGTTTCCTGGTTTTCTGATCTATGGTGCGGAGTTCTGCCTTCGTCCATTCCACTATTTCCTGCGCTGTATCTGATTACTGGCACTGCCCATGTGTTTTATGGCTTTTATCATATTTCCGGCGTTGAGTTTTGACTTGAGTATCGCCTTGAGTCTCTGCATGTATTCTTTCCTGATCGTGTCCTTCATCTCTTGGTGTTTTATATCCCTTCCTTCCATTATTCCCAGGTATTTGTATCCTGTCTCATCTATGTGTTTGATGTTGCTCCCATCTGGTAGCTTTATCCATTCAGTTTTCGTTACTTTGCCTTTTTGTATGTTGACTAAGGCGCATTTTTCTATTCCAAACTCCATCCTGATGTCCCCAGATACAATCCTTACAGTCTGAATTAGGGTATCTATTTCCTTGATGCTCTTACCATACAGCTTGATGTCGTCCATGAACATCAGATGGTTGATTCTGTTGCCTCTTTTCTTGAGTTGGTACCCGGCATCCATCTTCTGTAGTACTTTTGTTATGGGAATCATGGCTACTACGAAGAGTAGTGGGGACAGTGAGTCGCCCTGGAAGATCCCTCTCCTGATATTAACCTCTGCTAGTCTTATTCCAGAGCTTGTAAGTATTGTATTCCAGTTGCGCATTGTATTTTTTAGGAAGCTGATGGTGTTTTCCTCTGCCCCATATATTTTCAGGCATGCTATTAGCCATGTGTGTGGTATCATGTCGAAGGCTTTCTTATAGTCTATCCATGCCATGCTTAGGTTGGTTTTCCTTCTCCTACTGTTCTTCATTACCATTTTGTCTATCAGGAGCTGGTCTTTTGTGCCTCTACACTTCCTTCTGCAGCCTTTCTGTTGGTGGGGGATGGTGTTTGTCTCCTCTAGGTAGTTGTATAGCCTTTCACTGATGATACCTGTTAGTAACTTCCACATTATTGGTAGGCAGGTGATAGGCCTGTAGTTACTGGCTATATTTCCCTTACTCTTGTCTTTTTGTACTAAAGATGTTCTTCCTGTGGTCATCCATTTGGGTGCTTGGTGATTTGTGATACAATGCTGGAGCTGTTCTGCTATTCGTGGGTGTAGGGCCTTGAAGTTTTTGAGCCAGTATCCATGGACTTCATCGGACCTGGGGCTTTTCAGTTTTGGCATTTTCTTTAGTTGGTGTCTGACTGTGTCTGTCGTGATCTCTGTGAATCTTTGTTTTATTCTCCCTGTTTCTTCTTCCTTGACTTCCTGGAGCCATGTTGCATGTTTGTTGTGTGATACCGGGTTGCTCCATATGTTTCCCCAGAGTCTCTTACTTGGTTCGGCTTCAGGAATTTCTGGGTGGTTGTCTTCCCCTCTTAGTTGGCTGTATAGTCTTTTCTGGTTGGTTCCGAATAGTTTGTTCTGTTGGTATCCCTTATTCCTGTTCATGTACCGTTGGATCTTATGTGCTTTGGCCTTAAGCCTCTGTTTTACATCTTCTATTGTGTTGTTTAGTCCCCTCTCTTGTACTTTGTATTTCCCGTTGAGTTCCTCCCGTGGTTTCTTGCTTCTTAGCCTTTTTTCTGCCATCTCTTTCAGTTTACTCAAGTCAGATCTCATCACCATGATTTGCTTCTCCAGGCGCCTTTTCCAAGGAGGTTGCTGTTTTGGTTTCTGTTGGGTTGGTTGTGTTGGTGGCGTTGGTGTTCGTGTCCCCATCAGTTCTGCTACTAATCTTGCTCCTGCATATACCAAGTTATTGTTGTTTCTGTGATACTGGTGGTGTGTATTATGCCCATTATTTCATTGACCTCACTTGTTTTCTCCCTTAATTTCTTGGTGTTGTAGGCTTTCATGGAGGGGATCTTTGTTCTCTCTGCATCTGGCTCCATCCATTGTCTAATCTTTTCTACCCATTCCGTCCTCTCTGTTACTTCGTCGGTGTTTCTTCGTGTGTCGTTGTTTGATACCTCATCCTCCCTGTCGTCTTCTGTGGCATCGTCTCTCAGTTCGTCTTCGTGTAATTCGTTGTTGTGTGACATTTCCTTTTCCAGTTCTTCTCTTTCTGTTGGGGAGAGCCAGTTCTTTTTCTTTATGTTCCTTACTTGGTCTGCCAGCCTCTGCTCTGTTTGGGGGGTGTTATTCCTCTCATTCCAGATGTTGACCAATCTTCTTCTATATCCTCTCTCCGTCGGGTTGCTTCTGATATAGCATCTCCATATTTCCTTATTTTCTTCTCTTG
This sequence comes from Macrobrachium nipponense, assembly GCF_015104395.2. Classification (NCBI taxonomy): domain Eukaryota; kingdom Metazoa; phylum Arthropoda; class Malacostraca; order Decapoda; family Palaemonidae; genus Macrobrachium; species Macrobrachium nipponense. The sequence continues at coordinate 49,132,372 of NC_061097.1, read as the reverse complement.
TCCATTTCTTCCTTTTTGCTTCTTTAGCTCCAATCTCAGGCTGTTGATGACTGTCGTTGTGGTGATCAGTTGCTGGATGACGACCTCCAAGTACCTGACCGTTTTCCCCTTCAACTGGGTTGAATACCTGGTTGCCGGACTAAGCTCCTCTGTTGCCAGAGGTTCCATTTACGTCGTTGTCGTTTATTCCTTCATTTCTTTCCATCATTGCTGAGTTTTGCTATTTAACCCATAGCTGGACCCTACCCCATCAGGGATAGGCACTCATTTACAGCTGAGTAGACTGAGGAAATTATGGTAAAGATCCTTTCCCAAGGAATCAACGCCGAGGAGAGCGGTCACCCATCCAACGACTGACCTGCCCCAATGTTGCTTATTATTATTATTATTGACAAGTAAAGAATATTCACGATTTCAAAATAATTCAGGAGACAATACATAATACTTTACGTTATTGATAAAAATGTTACAGATCTTTCGAACAAGTGTTATGTAGACATCTAGAGCCAAAGACTTCTGTATTTTTGTAATGATATGTTATTATTATTATTATTATTATTATTATTATTATTATTATTATTATTATTATTATTATTATTATTTTGTTTCTGTCACAGTCGTCCTCCTCGACTAGGTGTTTTTTCTTTTTTGAGTGGGGTTTTGAGTTGCACCCTGCCACCTTAGGAGACCATCATTTTTGTCGCTATGTGCGCTTTTTCTGGTAGCACAGTCTTCTGCATGAGTCCTGGAGCTGCTTTGGCATCTAGTTTTCCAGGTTCCTTTTCAGTGTTCTTGGGATCGTGCCTTGTGTTCCTATGATTATGGGTACAATTTCCATTGTCATATCCCATATCCTTCTTATTTCCATTTTCAGGTCTTGATACTTTCTTTCTCATCTATTCTGGTGTCTCATGGTATTGCGATGTCAATGAGTGATAGTTTCTTCTTGATTTTGTCAATCAATGTCACGTCTGGTCTATTTGCACGTATCACCCTATCTGTTCTTATACCATAGTCCCAGAGGATCTTTGCTTGATCGTTTTCTATCACTTCTTCAGGCCGGTGTTCGTACCACTCATTGCTGCAAGGTAGCTGGCGTTTCTTGCACAGACACCAGTGGAGGGCTTTTGCTGCTGAATCACGCCTCTATTTGTACTGGTTCTGTGCAAGTGCTGGACATTCACTTGCTTTTTGGTTTATGGTCTCGTTTTTTCATATTGCACTTCCTGCATATGAATGAGTTGTTATTTCCATATATTGTTCTTTGGACATATCTAGTTCTTAGGGCCTGATCTTATGTCGCTGTTGTTATTCCTTGTTTCCTTCTTGAGTTCTTCCCTCTGTAGCCATTGCCATGTTTCATCACTGGCCAGTTAGTTGTTTAGTTTGTCACATGTACTTTCCGTGCATCGGTATGGTGTGTCATTCTCCTGTCTCTGTATATGTCCGGCTCTTAGTCTAATTTTATCAACCCTTCTTCCCATGCACTCCGTAGCCACTCGTCTTCACTGGTTTTCAGATATTGCCCCAGTGCTCTGTTCTCGATGTTGACGCAGTCCTCTGTGCTTAGTAGCCCTCTCCCTCCTTCCTTTCGAGTTATGTATAACTTGTGTATTTGCTCTTGGGTGTAGTGCTTTGTGTATTGTCGTGTGTTTCCTAGTTTTCTGGTCTAAGCTGCGGAGTTCAGCCTTCGTCCACTCCACTACTAATGAGCTGTATCTGATTACTGGTACTGCTCATGTGTTTATTGCTTTCATCATATTTCCGGCGTTGAGTTTTGATTTGAGCATCGCCTGAAGTTTCTGCATATATTCTTCCCCGATCGTGTCCTTCATCTCTTGGTGTTTCTTTATCCTCTCCTATTATTCTCAGGTATTTGTATCCGGTCTCATCTATGTGTTTGATGCTAGTATTCCCATCTGGTAGCTTTATCTCCCTCCAGTCCTTGTTACTTTGCCTTTTTGTATGTTGACCAAGACACATTTTTCTATTCCAAACTCCATCCTGATGTCCCTCGATACAATCCTTACAGTCTGGATTAGAGTATCTATTTCCTTGAGGCTCTTGCCATGCAACTGGATGTCGTTCGTAAATATCAGATGGTTAATTCTGTTGCCTCCCTTCTTGAGATGGTACCCAGCATCCATCTTCTGCAGTACTTTAGTCATGGGAATCGTGGCTACTACGAAGAGTAGTGGGGACAGTGGAAAGATCCTTCTACTGATGTTAACCTCTGCATGTCTTATCCCAGAGCTTGTATTATTATTATTATTATTATTATTATTATTATTATTATTATTATTATTATTATTATTATTATTATAAAATTTAGATAACGTAATATTTTATTTTTATAATATTTCAAGACTCTTACGATAGAAAGAAATTTGAATATCCTGTAATAATAATAATAATAATAATAATAATAATAATAATTCAGCTTTAACTGACACACCATCTCCACGCCATACCCCTCTCCAAATAACCACCTGATTAAATAACACCAAAAGCTCATCCTCTGATAAGACAACGTATTATTCCTTTCAGTTTTGATACAGAGGATGATGACAGTTGGCATATCAGTTATGCCATCTTGATAGCATCTTGGAGAAGTTATTCCCATGGTAAAAAGAATTTGATGTTCAGAGGTATTTGTGGCGGATATTGAAAATATAAAAATGTTATGTGTGGAGTTGACTATATATTATTAATAATTATATTACTATATATATATACTATATATATATATATATATATATGTGTGTGTGTGTGTGTGTGTGTGTGTGTGTGTGTGTGTGTGTGTGTGTATGAGTCACATCACATTGCCGTAATTCATATACACACATCGAGCTACAAATGTCCTTTGATATCTAATTTGCTCTACCTCAGAATTAATGTATTTTCATATATGTTAACCAAAGGGTAATTTTTTAGTCGATAAGAAATTTCTTATCGACTAAAAAATTCCCCTTCGGTTAACATATATGAAAATGTATTAATTCCGAGGTAGAGCAAATGAGGTATATATATATATATATATATATAATATATATATATATATATAGTAAATATATATACATATATATAGATATATATATTATTTATATATATATATATATATAGATTACACGTAGATATGTATATAACTAGTATATTTATAACGTGTTTGTAAGTACACACATTCCACAGTGAAACTTACAATTACGTAAGAATATGGAAATTCCTAGTTAATAGGATATTTTAAAGATACTTACAAGGAATTCATCTTGTAATTCATCTGAATATTTACCTGGATTAAATTCAGTCTTTAATGCTTTTTATAGCCATTAAGTGATGGTAAACATTTCGAGTCAATCTACAAGTAACTTTACTGCTATCAGAGGTAACGCAATAAGCGGTGAACTCAAGCAGCTTTTAACTTTGGTTAACGTCTGGATGGGTGACCAACTAAAAATTTTCAGACGCTGTGTGATTGGTAGCATACTCGTCCATCAAGCGAGAAGTCTCATGTTCGACACCTGTCCGTGGACCTCCGGATTATGTCGCTTCGTTAGAAGCTCACTGCTCTTGTCTTGATCTAATTAGTAGTGAAATGTGTACCTGGTTATTAGACGAATGTGGTGCTCTTAGCAAGGATTATCAGGAGGTATGGGGCTAGCAGTTTCATCCCTTGCTAAGAATATCTCTCTCTCTCTCTCTCTCTCTCTCTCTCTCTCTCTCTCTCTCTCTCTCTCGTAATTCATAATTAAATAATTACCAGCATATATTCA
>NC_061097.1:49096102-49111102 GCF_015104395.2 Macrobrachium nipponense | reverse complement strand
CTTTAGATGAGGCTGCGACTCACCATGGTCGACTGACCTCCAGGATCATATTTCACTTCTTATTTTAAAGTCAACAGAGGAACAGTTCTTTTATTATTATTTTTATTTTTTTTTCATAGGAAACTGGCCTGTCACTCACTTCTCATGGTGATATGAGGATGATAACCTTTGGACACAAAGATGTGTACTACGTAATACACTATATATATATATATATATATATATATATATATATATATATATATATATATATATAATTCGACAGAATTATGAAATGCAGTCGTCTGCCAATTACTTTATTAATCTTCTTTTCAGTGAGGTCCAGTCCTCTTAAATATATTACAATGAGTTACAAGGATTAGGATGTCTCAAAGACTTGTTAGTCCATCCGAGGAGACATCGTGAGCTCACTTATTTGCAGGAGCAGGTTTTACTGTTCATTCACAGTGTCCTAATGATTCTGTCTAGCTTTCTTTTAAACTCTTCCACACTGTTGCTGTTATTCGATGCAGTTAATGAAACAGCAGCCGATCTCCCAAATATTGAACTTTAATATTTATTCCTTTGAAATTAATTGACATAGAAGTTTCACCGAACGAACACACACACACACACACACACACACACACACACACACACACACTTCACATTTGCTCTGTGACCTACGGTAAATTCTTCCCCAATAGGAAAGGTTAGGGAATCTCCATTTCCTCTCCTTCCCCCTCCTCCCTTCTGGGAATCTCCATCTCCTCTCCTACAAGCCCCCTCCCCCTTCCCCCATCCCAGTTAACCCCCGAGGCTTGGTATAGGGCACACTGTAATCGTTGTGTCTCTGATCCCGAGGGAATGGGGGTGAAATCCTCCCCAAATCCCCCCCCCCTCAATCTGAGGTTGGTTTTCAGATTTATAGGGAAAGGGTCCACACTCATTCCATTTTTTTCCCCCTCCCTTTTTTGTGGCCTACCTGTTAGGCTGGAATGAGTTTTATTGTTTCGCTTATTTTGAATTTCACTCGACAAATTGGTGTTTTTGCTTCCTGCTATCAAAGTTTATTGCATCTTGTAATATTTATATGATGCCTTCGTTTTCCTTCTTTGACTGTTTATATTGTGTTATATGTTTAATTGATATTTTTTCTTTTATTTCAGCATGGACTCGGAATGTCATATTTTGTATCTTCTCCACTTTCACTATTATATTCGTTGAATTGGTTACGTTTTAGATGTTTATGTTGTTTTTTTTAATCGCATGTATTTTTAATGTACTCAGGTACTTCATAGCATAATATTTCATATGTAGAAATCTGCGTCCTCCTTAGGTTTACAGGTTTGATATCTTTTCTTTCAAGCGCCTCAGTGGCGTGATCGGTATGGTCTTGTCCTGCCACCTCGGTGGCCGCGAGTTCGATTCTCGGGCATTCCATTGAGGTGTGAGAGATGTATATTTCTGGTGATAAAAGTTCACTCGACGTGGTTCGGAAATCACGTCAAGCCGTTGGTCCCGTTGCTGAATAACCATTGACTGGTTCCATGCAACGTAAACACACCATACAAACAAACAAAGGTATCTTTTCTTTCCACTTCCGAACTTTTGGGATGTGCTTTCTGCCTCTGCTTGTCCAGTCCATATTTACATTTCTTACTTTCTCTTCCCATTTCTTGTCATTTCGGGGATGGGCGAGAAAAGTGGTATTCGATTGCCTCTCCCGTAAAAGAGAAGCACTAAAGATTAAGGTAAGAAAAACAAGTAAATATGGAAATGCTGATTTAAAAGCGAATTCAATTTCCGTATGACATGCATTACAATTTTTTAATTCATTTTTTTTATTTGTAGTTATAATTGCCCAAAAATATCAGTCGTGTTATTCGCTTTTTGCGATGTTGAACGTAAGGAGATTTGTTGGTAAGAAGGATTTTATTATAATATTTTTTTTTATATAACTTCATCCCCCCCTCCCTTCCCCCACAAAATGGAGATGACATTTTAGTGGCATTCTTTACACAACAACAAACACCTAGAACGTTTTGCTTGTACTTCGTTTCCATTTTTATGATTTTGTTGAACAAATTAATTATAGTCCTTTTCACAGCACTAAACCTTAATCCACACGGTCAATGTGCGACGAACAAACATTGTTACCAATTAACAATTGTCTGCCGGTCTTTGCCATGTTAGCAGAGTAAAAACAGTGGTTTACAACCTCAGCTGGTACAACTGTTTGTTGCCAGATCTACTTCCATCGTGTCAACGCTTATGACGTCATCCTGCTTCGCCTATGATATGGTAACAATGTTTGTCAGTCGGACATTGTTTGACCGTGTGGACGCACCTTAAGCTCGTCCGCACGGTCAAGCTTTGCTCGGCGAACTGTGTTCGATGTGACGTCATAATCTCCCCATCGAACAAATTTCGTCAAGCACAGCTGGCCCGTGTGGACTGAGCCTTTCATTGGCCTTGGGGTTGAGGGAGTGTGCTCTTCGAAAAGAGAATAAAGCAATTTATTTTTTTAAGTGATTTCCACGTAAAGTGTATGATTACAAATCAAAGATGAATTTTGGAGTAGACCCCTATCTGACTTTATTTTTTCCCATAATATTAGGTGTTAGTGTTGAGAGGAACTACAGTAATATACGTTATATATATGAATTATATGTATGTATGTATATACACACACACACATATATATATATATATATATATATATATATAGACATATATATATATATATATATATATATATATATATATTATATATATAATTCAATCGCTTCAAATATTGATAACAAGAAAGTACACGTATCACCTACATTCAATATCTCTCACCTTCTATCAGATGGTACACAACTAAACAACAACAACAAGCACTTGTTTACACCTTGCGTTGGTACTGGCGTAACGAAACCGTCGTATAGAGAGAGATACGTAATCGGCCGAGCTATCGAGAGATCTCGTACGATAACATTATGCAATGTCACGACCTTACATACAGCAGTTTCGAAAATTGTTTGTGGTATTAAGTAAGGACTACGAATAAACAACCCCGAATGTTGGGGGTGGGGGATGGGGGGTGGGGGGTAGAGACATCAGTTCACCTCACGCGGTACACTTGGACGGGTTACTAATGGTTCTTTGCAGCATGCCCCTTTCATTCCTTTTACTGGACTTTCGTTCATATTTTTTTGTGCATCTTAATTCCAACCCTCTCCTAAAAGTTGGTTCATAATGCAACACCTTTCAGATTTTTTTTTTTCACTGTCAGTTCCTGTTTCAACGCTGACTGACCTCATAGGTTCCAGCGCGTGGTCTGAGGCCTAAGTCTATACTCTATTTATCTATCTACAAATAACCGAGATCGGTTGATTTCATGCTAAGATTGACGTCACAGCATACCTCAGCATTACGTTAGAGATTGTAGAGGAAGAAAGAATTACAACTGATTGATTGATCTTAATGGTACACTATTGCGTTGGTGAAACTGAAGTCATTGAGTTTTACTTCCTAAGTAAAAAAGATGTTTTGTATCGAAAAATATTCCCAGTAAGAATAATTATTGTCTTCTATCATAAATAATTCGATAAGAGTAAACAGTTGATAAAGATACATAGTTGATACGTGTTTGCGTGCGTGTGTGTGTGTAGTTCCCTTGAAGAAAATGGTGTGTAATGTATATGTATATATATATATATATATATATATATATATATATATATATATATACTATATATAGAGAGAGAGAGAGAGGGGGGGCGTTGCTTACGTTCCTTCATATAAACACTTCTCGAGCGAAGAAACTAATCCCCCCCTTCCCCCGGCCAAGAGAGAGAGAGAGAGAGAGAGAGAGAGAGAGAGAGAGAGAGAGAGAGAGAGAGAGGGGGGGGAGTGATTGCTGAAAAGAAGGAAATAGAATTTCCGTTTCTGATGCAATTGAGCAGAAGGGAATTTCTCCTCTGGAGTTCAATTGCACCGAGGTTCTCAGACCTCAATATCTCTCTCTCTCTCTCTCTCTCTCTCTCTCTCTCTCTCTCTCTCTCTCTCTCTCAGCGTTTGCTCTCCTACTCCAGTCTTTATCAGATTTCTCTAGAAATCTCTTTTTTCTTTTCTTTTCTTTTCAAAGCTGTGTAAAATTCGTGTACCGGTTTTCACAAATATTTCTCGGATTATTTGAAACCTGTGTGGAATTTATTTCCTTAATTGCAACCTTTTTTTTTTTTCATTCATGTACTATTTTTTTCAAACTTGTATAAAATTTCTTTTTTTCAAACTTTCGTTTTTTTTTTTAAATTCATGTATTGTTTTTTCAAACTTGTATAAAATTCCCTTTTATTTCAAATTAGTATAAAAGTCCCTTTTTATTTTTTAACCTGTCTAAAATTCCTATCCTTCTTTTTCAAAGCTGTCCAGAATTCGTCTGTGTTTTTCAAACGTCTAGAATTCATGTCCAGTTTTTCACAAACGTGTCTAAAATTCATGTCCCCTTTTTTCAAACTAGTGCAGAATTCATGTTTGTTTATCACAAACTTGTCTGATATTCATGTCCTGGTTTTTCAAACTGGTCTAATATTCATGTCCTGGTTTTTCAAACTTGTCTAATATTCATGTCCTGGTTTTTCAAACTAGTCCAAAATTCATGTTTGTTTATCGCAAACTTGTCTAAAAATTATGTTTTTCACAAACCTGTCTAAATCTCATGTCCTGCTTTCTCACATTAGTCCAGAATTCGTGTCGGTTTTCACAAACTTTCCTAAAATTCATGTCTGTTTATCACAAACTTGTCTAATATTCATATCTGTTATCACAAATTTGTCTAAAATTCATTTCTGATATCACAAACTTGTCTAAAATTCATGTCTGATATCACAAACTTGTCTAAAATTCATATTTGTTATCACAAACTTGTCTAATATTCATATGTTATCACAGACTTGTCTAAGATTCATGTCTGTTTATCACAGACCTGTCTAATATTCATATCTGTTATCACAAACGTGTCTAAAATTTGTGTATGTTTATCACAAACTTGTCTAAAACACATATCCTGGTTTTCACAAACTTGTCTAAAATTCATGTCTGTTATCACAAACTTATCTAATATTCATGTCTGTTTATCACAAACTCATCTGTTATTCATGTCTGTTATCACAAATTTGTCTAAAATTCATGTCTGTTTATTACACACGTCTAGTATTCATGTCTGTTATCACAAACATGTCTAAGATTCGTGTCTGTTATCACAAACTTGTCTAAGATTCATATCTGTTATTACAAACTTGTCTAAAATTCATGTCCCGTTTATCACAAACTTGTCCAAAATACATGTCTGTTATCACAAACTTATCTTTTATTCATGTCTGTTATCACAGACTTGTCTAAAATTTATGTTTGTTTATCACAAACTTGTCTAATATTCATGTCCTGATTTTTCAAACTTGCCAAGAGTTCATGAATATTTTTCTCGCACTCTGGTAAGATTCTTATCTGTTACTTCTTTTCAAAAAGACAAGAATTCGTGCCTGTTATTTTCTCAAACTTCTATGAGAATTATGCCTGCTCCTCAAACTTCCGAAGTTCTTGTCTGTTTTCCTCAGATTTTTTCTCAAGCCACTGTAAGATTCATGTGTAATATCTCAAAATATTCTCAAATTCATACCTGCAAGATTTTTCTTCCTTTATTCAACTTCCCTAAAATTCGTGACTCTTATTCTCAGTCTTTGACGTTTCTCTCACTCTTCTTTAAAACTCTTGTCCGTTTTTCCTTAAACAGATATAATAAGATTTGGGTGTTTCTTAAGCATCTTTATTTCTCTTACGTGTTCCACAAACTTCAGTCTTTTCTTGTCTCGGACATTTCTCGCTTTTTGAGAGATTCTTACATTCTAATCCAAGTTTTCTCTTATAGTATGTATATACATTATATATATATATATATATATATATAATATATATATATATATATATATATATATATTTATATATCTCATTTCTTAAGGTTTTTTTACTGCCTGAATTACTCTATCATGCATAAATGTGCATAATCTGAGGTCGTGCGTTTCTCTAACCTGCCCGGCAGTCAGAGTAAATTTTCCTTGATTGATCAAACTCATTACTTATATCGTTTCCATTGAACTCAGTATTTATATTTCCATTTTCAGTCATTGTCATCGTAGCGCTGAATATCCTAGTGCTTGGCTTTATGCCTAAATTATATATTCCATTCCATTCCTTAATCGATTTAATCTATTTGTAAGGACTTTGCAAAGTGGTGAAAATGTGGGGTCAAATTTTGTAGGTTTTGGCCTCTAAATATTGATTCTAATACTTAAACTACTAGAGATAGGGGCTTTATTTTGGCATGCATAGTCGTTGTTGTTGTTGAAGATTAAGCCATCCTTGTGCTGGCACGGGCTCTTGCTCCTAGAGCAGCCCGTAAGTCGAATAGTCCGTTTAGGAAACCCTTTATCTGAGGACACGAAGGTCAGTAACCTCGTGACGACCATAACTTTCACGCTAAAAATTACCACTGGAAGGGTTCGTGTTCCGCAGACAAATCTAGTCGGGAGAAAATGGAAGAAATGATTTATAGTAGTTTTTCAAGAATCAGTTTGGGATTTGTATTACTTTAGTGATACCTCCCTCCAGGATGTTTTTTCTGTATATAAAAACATATTTTTCCAGAATCGATTACCTTTGCTGTTGCGACGCCAGTTTATAGAATGTAATAAATCAATCTGAACATCTGCAGGAGGAAATAAATCATGTTTAACCTGATATGATAATAGACATATATGAAGACCATGCTATGAAACGTATATGTAATGTATACATAGTGCTTAATAGAGAATGTATCTTTCAAATGTATGTAATGTATATAATCTGTTCCACCGCACGTGTGACTGACGGCTGTACTTTTCATTTGTATGCAAATTGTAGGCACTGCGTTTATGAAAGACATAACCTTAAATTAATGCAGGCATAATAGAAGCACTGCATATATCTACGAAATGTTTCAGAATGTATTCCTAATGCGTACACTCCATTTATGGTCCTTCCCTTCAGATCGTTAATTTATGCAATGCATGTATGAAGGACCCCCTGCATATTAAAGAATAATGTATGCAATGCATGCATGAAGGATCCCCCCTTGCATATCAGTTAGTAATGTATGCAGTGCATGAATGAAGGACCCCTGCATATCGGAGAATAATGTATGCAGTGCATGCATGAAGATCTTGCCCTTCAAGTCTGTATGGTAAATAAGTGCTTGTATGAGAAGCTCTTGCCTTCAAATGACGTATAAGGTACCGTACACATCATCTCGTCTGTGCCAAACCAGGATTCAGACTGAGAGAGAGAGAGAGAGAGAGAGAGAGAGAGAGAGAGAGAGAGAGAGAGAGAGAGAGAGAGAGAGAGCTATTACATGAAACTCGACTCCTGTCTAATGAGCAGACGATGTTGGTCACGTGATCCAGTCCTTGTGAGCAAGATTGCGTCTTGGCCATCAAAGAGCTCGCTCTGAGAGAGAAGAGAGAGAGAGAGAGAGGAGAGAGAGAGACCTTCCTAAGGACGTCGACGTCTCGAAATCTGCGCCTAAGGAATGTCAGTGGATAAATGCCTTCACTATTCCATGTTTTACTGACGACAGAAAAACCAGAAAGACGATTAGGCCAGGCATCTCGGAGAAGAAGAAGTCGAGACGTGAGAGAGAGAGAGAGAGAGAGATATCAACAATCATGTGGTCTGCAAGGAAAGGAGAGAGAGAGAGAGAGAGAGACAGAGCAGCAATCTTGTCGGTTAAAGAGTGAGAGTAAAACAATCATGGTCTGGAGAGAGAGAGAAAGAGAGAGATCAACAATCATGTGGTCTGCAAAAGGAAGAGAGAGAGAGAGAGAGAGCGAGAGATCAGCAATCATGTCAGTTAAAGATTGAGAATAAACAATAATGGTCTGCAGAGAGAGAGAGAGAGAGAGATAAACAATCATGTGGTCTGCAAACCCAAAAGGAAAAAAGGAAAGGAGAGAGAGAGAGAGAGAGAGAGAGAGAGAGAGAGAGAGAGAGAGAGAGAGAGCAGCAATCATGTCGGTTAAAGAGCGAGAATAAACAATCATGGTCTGCAGAGAGGGAGACAGGCAGACAGACAGACAGATAGAATCAACAATCATGTGGTCTGTAAAAGAAAGGATATATAATATATATATATACTATATATATATATATATATATATATATATATATATATATATATAAAGAGAGAGAGAGAGTAGAATTAATTTGGTTAGTAAAAAGCGCGCGAGCGCGCACGCATACATCTTTATATATAACCAGGAAACTTTATCCTTACATGTGAAAACTCCTTAAAGGATATGCTTTATAATGACTCCTCCCGCATTCCGTCTTCTTCTCTCTTACCACTTTCTTGCCTTACCTGTTTTTGCCCTTGAGTGTAACAACGCGAGTGGAATTCTCAATATCAAGTACAAAGAAAGTATCTTCTTGATAAGATGCTCGGTTTCGTGGCATTCTTGTGAATATTTTTTCTTTTTTTTTAGGTCTTGTGACTTGAGAGTGGAGCATGTGTGTGTATATATTTTTAACTCAATGTCAAATGAGAAACGTGTTGATTTTGTGTGCATCTGTTTGTTTGTTTACTCGGTGCGTTTATTTACCGTAGAATAAAATTATGCTAGTTAAGGACTTGTAATTATTGTTAGTGTGGAATTATGTTGTTGTCACCCTCCTTATTATTATTATTATTATTATTATTATTATTATTATTATTATTATTATTATTATTATTCAGAAGATAAACCCTGTTCATATGGAACAAACCACTACGGAGGCCATTGACTTGAAATTCTTTAAGCTTCCAAGGAACATTTGATTATTATTATATATTAATACCATTAATACTATTTTCCCTTCATTTTCATACATTTTTTTCTGTTTGTTAATTTATTCATTTATTTTTTTCTATTTTAATAAGGGGGTTCTATTCTTTCTGTATTTCCCTCTACCTACTCTTACTTCTTCCTGAAGAACACCATATTCTTTGGAAGCTTGAATTTCAAGTCAATGGCTCCTGTAGTGGTATTATTATTATTATTATTATTATTATTATTATTATTATTATTATTATTATTATTATTATTATATTAGAACTTTTCCAGTGGGTTAATGCAATGCCATTTTGCCAAATTCTAATGCCCTTAGCTTTTACCACTAATGAAACCTTTTCAGGTAAAACCGAGGTTAGTGGCGTTGCGACCTTGACCATGACCTTCCTAATAATAGAATTAGCTGCCGTTCGTGTTTCACAAACACATTAACTTGAAATGAATTTGTCGGTAAATAACTACCTTTGCAAGGGCCATTATGATTTCTGTAACATGCATCAGTCGAGTAAGTAATGAAGGGTTATCTGGCGTTGCTCCTGCCTGGGACTTAGTGAGGAATTGATAGGAGGTGGAAGGGGACATGATGAGTTAGTTGTATGATACATTAAGAATGTATGTTAAAAATTTATCGGGTGATGAAGATAAAACTTTGGTTGATTTTTTAAAAATAAATTTGAAGAAGCGGGGATGTTAGAATTGTTTCAGCAGATTTGAAAAGCTCTCCAGTTATTGGTATTATTTATTTACAAGCAAATTAGGGGGGAGTGGCTGGGTAGGATGAAACCCCATTATAAACCATCTTAGGGGTCCCCACTATAACCCTGCCAAGTTTCATGCCCATCGGACCAGCTGTTTGGCCGCGATTGAATGACAGACGGACGGGCAGACATAACGCTCATTATAGTATATATAGTAAGATTATAGGATTAGGAGAGCGCTTTCGTTGTACTGGACCTAACCAGGTACACACACACACATACTTATATATATATATATATATATATATATATATATATATATATATATATATATATATTTAGCTTTCCAGGTTCCTTAAAATGGAATGCATATGTATGGAAAAAGAAGCAGAAAAAAGATAATTTTATTTGATGATTTAATGCCAAGAAAATTACCAGTCAATTATGCAGCCAAAGGGCGAGAGAGAGAGAGAGAGAGAGAGAGAGAGAGAGAGAGAGAGAGAGAGAGAGAGAGAGAGAGGGCACTCATCAGTAATTTTTAAGCGACGAAACTTGACACGCGAAGATCTTGTTTTGAGTGGATCTCATCCTTGATGAGACTGGAGGGGTATTTCGTCATTGATGATACAGTTGAGGTTAACTCTGGAGAATCTGAAAATTTCTTCGCGTTTCCTGCGTCTACTTTGCAGAGGACTTTGAAAACAGCGAATCTGATTTGAATTTTCCAACCTTTCGTTTATTTTCAAGTGACTTCGGAAGAACGTGAATGCTATTTTTTTTTATTATTATTCCTTTTTTGGGATCACGAAAAGACAAGATTATTCCTTTTTTGGGATCACGAAAAAACAAGAGAATGCCAGTTTTGGATTCCTCTTTAGGATCACGAAAAAACAAGAGAATGCCAGTTTTGGATTCCTCTTTGGGATCACGAAAAAACAAGAGAATGCCAGTTTTGGATTCCTCTTTGGGATCACGAAAAAACAAGAGAATGCCATTTTTGGATTCCTCTTTAGGATCACGAAAAAACAAGAGAATGCTATTTTTGGATTCCTCTTTTGGGATCATGAAAAAACAAAAGAATACTATTTTTGGATTCCTTTTTGGGATCACGAAAAAATGAAACGTGATAAATATGTAAATGAAGACGAAATCCACGAAAGGAAACAGAAATGACGGAGAACTTCAAGGCCTTTCGACATCTTGTCTTTTGCTTGGCTAAGTAAAGGACGAGAAGTCGAAAGGCCTTTTAGAACTCTGTCGTTTCTCTTTCCTTCGTGGAATTTTTCATTGTGTGTATATATATATATATATAATATATATATATATATATATATATATATATATATATACACACACACACATGAATACATACGTACGTATAGACATACATCCATACGTCATGACTGATTGATTGGTTTATGGCTACTGAAGCTGGCGTTACGACATCCAGATCATTGACACCTTACATACATACATACATACATTCATACATACGTATATACATACAAGAATTAATATACATTAATGTTATGTTTAAAATATCAAAGAAAGCAAAGTACCAAGACGAAATTAGATATTTTAAGACAACAGACACGAAATAAAGCAAAAAAAAAAAAAAAAAAAAGAATAAAGCAATAAAGAGGTAATGCCCCACATATATACGTATATACACTTGTGCTCTCTCGCCCGAACTCTCTTCTTCTGACAAGTGTTGCCACATACCCAGCCAGTGCCCTGTTACACAAAACGCTGACTGCTCTTCAGATTTTTTTTTTTTATTCGTGACCCGTAAAATATTCTGAGTATGTCCTCAAATGGGAATTGCTGAGAGAGACTTTGAACGATGCAGTTATTATTTTAGTCTCTCTCTCTCTCTCTCTCTCTCTCTCTCTCTCTCTCTCTCTCTCTCTCTCTCCCCTTGTTTATGTTTGAAAACGTCATCATCATCATCATCATCATCCCCGGTACTTGTTCATAAGAGTACAGTTTTTGTTGATTTATAATCTCAGATGCTGTTGTGCAAACACATCGCTTAAAGTAACGCTTATTTTTACCATTTCGTGATTATTACTACTGCTAATTATTATATTTTTTAAGTTTACTCTATCCACGAATCGATGCATTTTCGCTTGCTCGCGGAGTAAGCCTACAAACTACCTTCTTGTTGTGGGGTTAGGAAAGCCTTAATAAGGTCTGAAAGAGATTTGAAACGCGTTAAGTTAAAGCTACAGGAATTTAAGTGTGGGATATTTGTGATTTCTTTATTAGAATGAAAATGTAAGAACTAAATAGTGTGCATGGTAAACAGAACAGAACAATTATTTCTAATGAAATATAGCGCATTTATTTTCATTTTCATCGGTGAAACAACGCTCTATTTAACCGTAGATTTTAGCATGTGCCCTGAGTTAAGCTGGAGGTGAGATCACGGCTTGTTTTTCCATTCATTAATTAAATTATTTGAGTAGGTACTCATGTACAGTACTAAAATGAGACGAAATAATATGATTTCTAAATGGCACAGTATCACTCTTCATTATGTATGGGACATTCAAATTTGTGACGTCTTGAAGTTCAAAAGCATCCTTATACATTTCTTCGGCACACACACACACACACACACACACACACACACACACATATATAATATATATACACATATATATATACATAAATATATATATATATATATATATATATATATACATATACATACATATACATACACATATATATATAATACTCCGATCGTTCTTTGCAATAAGATTTTACCATGTACGACGTAGCCCCAGACTCGCAGTTTATTAAAACATCCTTGAAGCCTTACCTTTTAAAGATTCAATACCAGATGGTTTCGCAGGGCTTTTCGTGCCAGCTGTGATCAGATTATGTAATGAATCATTTTATCGTTGGAATTTCACAAATTTATCAGTTGCGCGATTTATTTCTCGGTTCTACTTTGCTTGTTTTCAACTAGGATTGTAGCATAACTAATAATAATAATATATAGAAATAAAATCCAAGTGAATCTTTCTTGTTTGTCCGCCCCGGGAGTAAGTAGGGGATCAGGAGGGTAGGGGAAACATGACATATCCACCCTCCTCATGCAAACCTGCTTTTCCGCCCCGGGTGGGGTTGGGATAGGTAGGGGATCGGGAGGGTAGGGGAGCACATCTTAGAACTTGCCAATAATAATAATAATAATAATAATAATAATAATAATAATAATAATAATGATATGCATATATTGTTTATGTATCTCCTAGGCCATCTAATAGTGAAAACGGCTTATTGGTTGATGATTGTACTCGTATAGGTACCTGAGATTGATGTTACTATTAGTGGATTCGATGACTTGTTGGTGAGTCTTTTCTGATGGTTTATGAAGCGAGTGTTGTCCTGGAGGTTTTTTGCACCTAAAGCTCATCCTTGCATCAGAATTTAGGGGATAAGTTCGGCTGTGACTTTTTTCATATTTTTCCATCGAAAAATTCCTCGTTGACCGAGTGGATTACATGCTCGCCTACCGACTCGGTAGTCCGAAGTTCGATTACCCGCTCTGCCAACGTCGAATCAGAGGAACTTATTTCTGGTGTTAAGAAATTCATTTCTCGATATCATGTGGTTCGTATCCCACAATAAGCTGTAGGTCCCGTTGCTAGGTAAGCGATTGGTTCCCAGCCACGTAAAAGTATATCTAATCCTTCGGGGCAGCCCTAGGAGAGCTGTTCATCAGCTCAGTGGTGGTCTGGTTAAACTAAGATAGACTTAACTTTTTCCATCGAAACTCCGTTAATAGTGGAGAATACTTTCGTACATACACGCACACACCCAAACACACACACATTATATATATACATATATAAGCGAATACCACAGGAAAATGATAGGCAGTAATCCAAGCGCTTTCGTCTTTACTTAGACATTGTCAAGGAACGAATGGAATACAGTTGGAAAGAAAGTTATCAGGTAAACAACAGGATCATGAATACCAGATCTTGTTGTTTACATAATAACTTTCTTTCCAACTGTATTTCATTCGTTCCTTGACAATGTCTTAGTAAAGACGAAAGCGCTTGGATTCCTGCCTATCATTTTCCTGTGGTATTCGGTTATTCAATGAAGTCACGTGCATCTACTGTGATTTTTTAAGCATACACACACACACACACACACACACACACACACACACACACACATATATATATATATATATATATATATATATATATATATATATATATATATAATCAAAATGTGTGTGTGTGTGTGTGTGTAAAGTTTAAAGTGACAGCTCTCGTCCTCTTCCTCTACCTCGAAGAAGACTCTCGGAGGAGTTCTTCACCAAATCGTCAGCAGAAGTTTGGGAGAGATTTTCTCTCCGGTTCAATTACGAAGGCTCGCTCAGATGGGGCTATTTTTAGCGCTTTGCATTCCCCACAATTACCTCTCCGGCATGCAACGCTTCTTCAGATTCTCTTATTGTATTGGTGCAGTCGTTCGCTGCTGAGTATGATTTCGCGCGCGCGCGAAATACGTGTATATGCATGCATGTATATATATATATATATATATATATATATATATATATATATGTATGTATGTATATGTGTGTGTGTGTGCGTGTGTTAGGCATGTATAGATGCATGTACAGGATGTCCATAAAGTCCCGGTACCATTACAAGTATTTATTGCTCAGAATGGTACTGGGACTTTATGGACACCCTGTAGATTTACATATAGTATCGTTAAGTCTCATGTGTCTAAATGTACTTTTGTATAAGAGAGAGAGAGAGAGAGAGAGAGAGAGAGAGAGAGAGAGAGAGAGAGAGAGAGAGAGAGAATTTATATATACATAAGTTTATTTGTAGTGCTTTAACTAATTTCATATCTTTACATGTTTATTGATATTGAAACTATTGATATACCAACCTTGAACATAAACACGGACAGTCAGGGACTTGTTATTGCATATGACATAAAATATACACCAGAAAGTTCTGTTTGCTCCATGTGGGGAAAATGTAGGTAGATTAGTATAATCATTTGTGGAAAAATTTAAGATTCTTTACAATTGTTGTTGGTTGTAATTCCAGTTTCATTCTGTCCTACAATTGTTGTGTGTTGTAATTCCATTTTTATTCCATCTTACAATTGTTGTTCGTTGTAATTCCAGGTCCATTCATTCCTACAATTGTTGTTCGTTGTAATTCCAGCTCCATTCATTCCTACAATTGTTGTTCGTTGTAATTCCAGCTCCATTCATTCCTACGATTGTTGTTCGTTGTATTTCCAGCTCCATTCCGTCTTACAAGTGTTCTTCGTTGTAATTCCATTTTTATTCCATCTTACAATTGTTGTTCGTTGTAATTCCAGGTCCATTCAGTCCTACAATTGTTGTTCGTTGTAATTCC
>NC_061097.1:49088602-49091102 GCF_015104395.2 Macrobrachium nipponense | reverse complement strand
TTCTGTAGTACTTTTGTCATGGGAATCATGGCTACTACGAAGAGTAGTGGGGACAGTGAGTCGCCCTGGAAGATCCCTCTCCTGATATTAACCTCTGCTAGTCTTATTCCAGAGCTTGTAAGTATTGTATTCCAGTTGCGCATTGTATTTTTGAGGAAGCTGATGGTGTTTTCCTCTGCCCCATATATTTTCAGGCATTCTGTTAGCCATGTGTGTGGTATCATGTCGAAGGCTTTCGTATAGTCTATCCATGCCATGCTTAGGTTGGTTTTCCTTCTCCTACTGTTCTTCATTACCATTTTGTCTATCAGGAGCTGGTCTTTTGTGCCCCTACACTTCCTTCTGCAGCCTTTCTGTTGGTGGGGATGGTGTTTGTCTCCTCTAGGTAGTTGTATAGCCTTTCACTGATGATACTGTTAGTAACTTCCACATTATTGGTAGGCAGGTGATAGGCCTGTAGTTACTGGCTATATTTCCCTTACTCTTGTCTTTTTGTACTAAGGATGTTCTTCCTGTGGTCATCCATTTGGGTGCTTGGTGATTTGAGATACAATGCTGGAGTTGTTCTGCTATTCGTGGGTGTAGGGCCTTGAAGTTTTTGAGCCAGTATCCATGGACTTCATCGGGACCTGGGGCTTTCCAGTTTGGCATTTTCTTTAGTTGGTGTCTGACTGTGTCTGTCGTGATGTCTGTGAATCTTTGTTTTATTCTCCCTGTTTCTTCTTCCTTGACTTCCTGGAGCCATGTTGCATGTTTGTTGTGTGATACCGGATTGCTCCATATGTTTTCCCAGAGTCTCTTACTTGGTTCGGCTTCAGGAATTTCTGGGTGGTTGTCTTCCCCTCTTAGTTGGCTGTATAGTCTTTTCTGGTTGGTTCCGAATAGTTTGTTCTGTTGGTATCCCTTATTCCTGTTCATGTACCGCTGGATCTTGTGTGCTTTGGCCTTAAGCCTCTGTTTTACATCTTCTATTGTGTTGTTTAGTCTCTCTTGTACTTTGTATTTCTCGTTGAGTTCCTCCCTTGTTTTTCTTGCTTCTTAGCCTTTTTTCTGCCATCTCTTTCAGTTTACTCAAGTCAGATCTCATCACCATGATTTGCTTTTCACACGACAACGAATTTTCCAAGGAGGTTGCTGTTTTGGTTTCTGTTGGGTTGGTTGTGCTGGTGGTGTTGGTGTTCGAATCCCCATCAGTTCTGCTACTAATCTTGCTCCTGCATATACCAAGTTATTTGTTTCTGTGATACTGGTGGTGTGTATTATGCCCATTATTTCATTGACCTCACTTGTTTTCTCCCTTAATTTCTTGGTGTTGTAGGCTTTCATGGAAGGGATTTTTGTTCTCTCTGTATCTGGCTCCATCCATTGTCTAATCTTTTCTACCCATTCCGTCCTCTCTGTTACTTCGTCGGCGTTTCTTCGCGTGTCGTTGCTTGGTACCTCATCCTCCCTGTCGTGTTCTGTGGCATCGTCTCTCAGTTCGTCTTCGTGTAATTCGTTGTCGTGTGACATTTCCCTTTCCAGTTCTTCTCTTTCTGTTGGGGAGAGCCAGTTCTTTTTCTTTATGTTCCTTACTTGGTCTGCCAGCCTCTGCTCTGTTTGGGGGGTGTTATTCCTCTCATTCCAGATGTTGACCAATCTTCTTCTATATCCTCTCTCCGTCGGGTTGCTTCTGATGTAGCATCTCCATATTTCCTTATTTTCTCCTCTTGTCTATTTCTTCCTTTTTGCCTCTGTAGCTCCAATCTCAGGCTGTTGATTACTGTCGTTGTGGTGATCAGTTGCTGGATGACGACCTCCAAGTACCTGACCGTCTTCCCCTTCAATTGGGTTGAATACCTGGTTGCCGGACGAAGCTCCTCTGTTGCCAGAGGTTCCATTTACGTCGTTGTCGTTTATTCCTTCATTTCTTTCCATCATTGCTGAGTTTTGCTATTTAACCCATAGCTGGACCCTACCCCATCAGGGATAGGTACTCATTTACAGCTGAGTAGACTGAGGAAATTATGGTAAAGATCCTTTCCCAAGGAATCAACGCCGAGGAGAGCGGTCACCCATCCAACGACTGACCAGCCCCAATGTTGCTTAACTTGACTTAAGTCTATTGACGACCTAACCCACTCCTCCACGGCGCCACATTATTATTATTATTATTATTATTATTATTATTATTATTATTATTATTATTATTATTATTATTATTATTATTATTATTATTATTCGACTAGGTGGTTTTTATAATGTGGGGTTCCGGGTTGCATCGTCCCACCTTAGGAGTCCATCACTTTTCTTACTGTATGCGCTGTTTCTAGAAACACACTCTTCTGCGTGAGTTCTGGAGCTACCTCAGCATCTATTGTTATTACTATTATTAATGTTATTTGAAAGAAGCAGACCCTCTTTCAAACAAGTTTCGTTGAAAAGGATGACTGTATTTTGCGAATTGAACTCATACAGGATCTTTTCTAGTTTTCTTATAACTCGCTTTTCAGGCTAAGCT